>NC_134209.1:83087500-83404166 GCF_965140235.1 Caretta caretta
GGACCAGAGAGGGGCTCCCCTAGCAGAGAGCCAGAGAGAAGAAGCGAAAGGAAAACTTTTGTTCAACTTTTCCCGATTCAGCCGAAGTGACCTGCAGTATCTGGAGAAGGTTTTTGAAGACGTTTAGGAGGGAGGGAGAGAGTTTTCTGCTGAGAAACTCAATCTGCCATACAGTAGCGGCTGCATCTGGGATCTGTCACAGCTGACAGCACCACAGGGCACAGACATGATCTTCTGCACAACACTGCAACTCCCCAAAATACCCTCCTCAATCAAAGGGTGTCTGGTGGACCTGCATCACGCTCCTTCGCCAAAAGGGGGAAATATACCTGGACTAATTATCAAAAAAACACCCTTCTGTGGCAATTTAATAATAAAATAAATAAATAATAACAGTAATAATAAGGGATGAAGGGTGATGTCATATCTTGATGATGCAAAGGCCATAAATGTAAGAACTGGCTTTGTGAGATTCCTCAGAATGACTTTAATGAATAATTTCAGAGACAGTTATGGCTTTAGGCAATTACTGCGCGCCTCTATGAAAACCAGATTTTAGAAAAGTATGAAGGACAGTCAAGGCCAGGCCTTTTGCTAGCCTAACATCCACCCGCACAACAACACAAGCGCAGCTACCCCCGGCCCTCCCTTCCAAGTCTCGGTTTCTGTTTTTGAAAAACTCCTTTTCATACACTGCACTGACTGAACCCCCTAAGGGTTTCATTCGGCTACACGGCCACTCGGGTTGCCCTCTTTCTCTGGGCCCACTATTGAATCTTTGCTCAGGTATTGAGTACCCGTAAGGAGACCAGGCCATTTGGCGTATGTTTGTTTCAACGGACTAAGCAAACCTGATGCTGGTTTGCTTTTGAATGATGTTTTTTTTTTTTAAATCTCCTTTTCCTCCCGTATTTTATTATAGTTGTTTCTTTTTCTCTTAGACCCATTGTTAAATTTCTATCAATTTGCGTGTATGTATTGTTTTGTATTCATCATACGCAGCTCTGTTAGCCAGTTGCAACATATGGCATATAGAGACCCCGTATAGGAGACTCAACGGCTCTATAATCGCCACATGTTTCTTCAATATACGTGGACGGAAAGAGAGTCTTCTGCTATGCATTAAAATATAGCTGTCCGTTTTTCAAATACTTTGGGCTGCCACACACCCAGGGAGAATTCTTCTTTACACGCCATTCGTGATTAGCAAATAAACAGGTTCGAAATACAGACCTACTGAGCTCCATTGTTTCACTAATGTACCATTGCTGGCCTCAGAAACGGACTCCTGATTGTATTATTCAAGTATAACAAACCTAAAGGCCAGTTCTCTATTGACTATAAGCGCTTCTGGGATTTCTTTCTTTCCTTCGTTCGTCAGGACAAGCTTATAGGGCCAAATCCTTTTCGCCTCCCCCATGCCTGTCGTCCTTGTTTCTTCGTGGAGCCCCCATTAACTTAGGCGAGACCACATGCAGCGGTAGGGCTTGTAGGATTCGGTCCACGGTCTGAATGCAGACATTCCTGTATCTGATGATGTTTCTGACCCAAATAATGCAGCTTCCCAACGAGAAGGGCCCAGGAAGGCATCCGTTAGACAGTTTTTTGGCTTGCACACTATCCGTGACAGTTACAGAGCTCTCTCCCACAGCTCTGGCATGGGATTTACTCAGGGTTTTGGGCAGGTTTCTTTTTTACTTTTTTTTTTGGTACAAGCTCCAATGCTACATGTTTTCTTTATGGAGGTGGTAGGGCGCGGAAAGCAAAGCATACCATTTTCACTGATGCAACAAGGAAACGTTCCTTTTCCTTTTGCGATTGGAGATAGACACGGCAGAGCGTCGTGGTCTTGTGCTGGAACAGCGCTAGAAATGGGCCCCCATAGCCTTTTAGGGGCACAGAGGGCTCTTTCTCTTGGTGATACTATTTTACCCCGAGACTTTAATCCTTCAGACATATACGCCACCATTATCTCTCGCCTTGAGAGACAAGATCAACAGGTTTTTAATCCCTGCTCTCTGTATATGACAATAGTGCCGCTTGAAATGGACAGTTTCACAAGTGTCCGCATTCTTACAAGGCCTGTTAAAGCATTGGGAATGAGCGCCAAATGCCAACGCTGTATTTTATTAATTTTTTTTTTGCTTTATTCTCCCCGAAACTGTCACCTAAAATGTGTAAAATAATAATGAGGAGGACGATGCAACAGAATAATATAAAAATATCCCCATAACATGCTCATGCATCTTGCTGAGCCATGCACAAAACTGCAAGCCGTTAATTATTATTAGATTCTCACCGCCCTGAATTAAATATGATTCATTAGAATCTAATAACAGGTGCAAAGTCATCTCTTTTGCCAGCAGCGCTAGCGTTCACTGAGCTAGGAAACTCATTTTGTTGTGCTAAAGGCTCCTGCTCGCCCAGCTGGTTGTAAATCGGACTACATGTTGGATAGCGGTTTTGTGCGTGGGGGGTGGGGAGCCCGAGACACAGATTCCTGGAACGTAAAAGTTGCACTTTGCTTCACTAATTTGTTCCTGCCAATACATAAGGTGGAAAGCTGCCTCGCTGGTATTTACTTTGGAAGACAGCGCTCTGATCGAATGCAAACGGAGAAAGACTCCACCGCTAAACACTAGTGCAGGGCATCTGCAGCGTGGAATGCACTGGGGTGTTTCCCTCTATTTCTGATGTTGGCAAGAAGTAAACAAACAAGCTTGGCTGGAAACCTCAAGAAGCAAAATCCTCTGAGCTAAAAGTAAAGATTTTTTTTTTTTTAAATCCCGTCCCATTGCATCCGCATTCCAGCTGGCGGACTGGACTTTAGATAGAGTTTGGAAAGCACGGCGATGATTGCACCCAACTCGAGAGCAGGATGGCTCCTAGCCGTCTGATCTGACGTCAACATGTCTCTAGGCTCTTGCTGCAAGATAGAGGGAGCAGAAATGGGGGAGGGCGGGCTGTAATCACTCCCAGATGTCTCTAATAGCAGATATAAAGACGTATCTAGTGCCTAAGAATAAATTTGTAATCAGGGCTCTACAATCTGATCATCAAAGCAACAAAATTTTTGGAGGAAAATGGGGGGAAACATCATACTGCGTTTGGGGGAAGTAGGGGGAAGGGCCACAAAGACTTCCCAGAAAGCAACAGGCCTTTCGAATCCAAATGCTTTGTAGAATTTATGTGAATATATAATTCAGATAACAACTCCGCTTTAATCTCTATTATACTGTGCAAGCTAAAACAGCTGAGCAGTAATTGGCCAATTAGAAATGGAAAAGATTGGAGCTGGTTTTGAAGGGGAACATATTTCATAGCCTGCAAAAAATGATAAACCCTAGTTATTACAGAGTGGATTATAGTTGCAGAAATGTGGGATTCGCTTCCTTTCTATCACTTAATGAAGGATTTTTTCTTGTAGGGTTGAGGGTAGAAGGATTTAAAATATGTTTTCAGGCGCAAAAGATAATATTTTATATCATTAAAATGATGCAGCGTCATCGTGGGGCTCCTGCTTCATGTTTGTTCTCTGAAACAGCAATCTTGGTGCTTTGCACATTTACATCTGGAAGTTTCAGCTGTCGGGTATCCACAACCTTTATAGAAAGGCCCCATTACACCTATCTTTGACGCCATCTTTGAAAATGATAAATTAACCTTACTTATCTACTGGGAGATTGGGCACTGTAAACTGATAGGTGAAAAATCGGTTATTCATATTCTCTCCTCCTTCTTCCCCCAGGAAAACATAGATTTTTGGAAATCTAACAGCGTGGAGTGTTGATAAAACAACCAAAAATGACAGCCAGGACTCCAAAAAGAACGGTATCAACTATCTTCATCATCACCGGATGCATAAAACCTGAAGACTCCCACTACCATTTCTGCTACTTAAAAATCAAGGAGCTTCCTCTTTAATATCCAGACTCAATACTATTACATCAGAATACCCTCAGTGATGTCATGTTTACATACTTTCCAAAGTCATTTGAATAGTAGAAAACATAGGCTTTGCACCCCCCATTGTGCAAATGCTTTGAAAAACATGAAAAATGTTATCTAAGAGTAAGCTTCAAGAACAATTATATCACATACTAGACCTAATCTATCCTGCAGAGAGAGAGGGGGAGAGGATCTATCAATAAATCCAAACTAACGCTACTAATATGTATACCGTTAAAACAGAAAACCGTTTCCATTCCTACATTTGAACTAGCCATGAATTCCCTTGTTTCAATTCCACTGTAATACTTAAGCTTTTAGGACACTTATTCTCAATAAAAATATAAAATGTGCCATGCCCCCATCCATTTGTTATTATCTGAATCACAAGAAAAGTGTTAGGACAAATTCTGCTCCCACTTACACCCACGAAAGGGCCCGATCGACCCTACCGAAGTCAATGAAAGTTTTGCTATTGACTTCAGCGAAATCAGGATCAGGCTTTCTAAATCTGGAGTAACTCCACACACTATGGATTTACATCAGTGTAATTGAGAGCAGAATCTGCTCCATCAAATATTATCTCAAAACTACTTATTAGAGTTTCTAGCTTAAACACGACCTTTTACGTTTAATTTTAAGAATCATTAATGGTATATTTCCATGTTATTTTACATTAAAATTACGTTCTATAAACGCTTAATCACCCAGTAGTCCAAATGAATTCAGTAGGACTACCGGAGAGAGAATAATTACTCACGTGAGTAAGAGTTTGTAGAATCTGGAGGGGAGCAAAGGGAGACAACTTTAAAGTAAGGTATTTTTTTTTCTCATCAAAAGAAAAAAGGAACGTTGTTTTTGAGGCAGAGGACACAGATAACGTTGTGAATTCATTTCCCAAAACAACCCAGGTAGAGCTATTATTTAAAAATGAAGTATATAAAATATTGTATAAATACTGAAAATGTTCACAGAACTTTTAGTTTGGCAAATTATAATTATAGAGTTTGACTTTACACCTCTGTCCTTATTCTTAACTTTTCCTCTCAGATTACCTGTAGAACAGTATGGAAAGGCCTCGCAAATATTAACTAGCAAGAGTACGCTGATATTTTCCCATTACCATCTGTTCATAAGTGCCTTTATATCAGCGAACAGTCTGTGTCACTGAGTAGTTATCAAGGAGGGCAGACGTGGAATATATGAGGAGGCAAATATGTTTAGTAATGACCTTAGGAACCTAGATACAGTTTCTTTTAAAACTCTTTCCCAGAGAGCTGGCTGTATGGCTGTGGAAAAGCTTCGGGTTCACCATTCAGAATGTTATCAGGCACACAGCTCCTTTAGGAGATGTGGGGCCACGGCACACTGACATCCCAATCTACCATCAATTTACCTTCCACCGCCCTGCTTCCCCATTTAGCTTTTAACGTCAAAACCTACATTTTTGTCGGCTCCGGCCTGTCTAGGGCTCTTGTGATTTAGCTCCAGGAATGATTGCTCCTGAGAAAATGGCAACATCCTCATTACCAAGCAATTAAAATAGATCCCTTTTAGCGGGTCCAAGGGTGCAGCCAGTTTGAGAAATGAAATGCAAAGGGAGAGTTAATTTTCCTTGTATAGGAAAAGCCAAAAAGGCTACTATCTTCACAATGGCATCCTGAATCTGCCAGAGAGGCGCTCGGCTATGATGTAGCCAGATACAGATTGCAGCCCCGCGTGGCGCTGGAAGTAAAAGGAAGCTGTTTTCCTGAACAAGGAAAAGGACAGACCACAAAGAAAAAGCAGTTTTAAAGAGTATTTTCACTAGTGCCTAATGCAGCTAGGGCAAGACTGCCCTAGCTCCGTGTTTCTAAACGACTGGCTTGTGCTTAAAGATCACAAATTAAACGCGTGTATTAAACACACAGCCAGTGGTACGAGGATTCAGTTGATCGATAAAAACAACCGGGTATTTGCAGACAAACAGTTACCGGTGAATACCTCTTTAATCTGGAGTTGTAATTAGTAGCATCTCGAAAAGTCCCCCACTTTAATAGCTGCACTATTGGAGCCTTTAACCTACCTTGGTAACATTAGCAACGTCAAACACAAATGGAGCAGGGGGTGATCTTCCACTATCGACTGGGAAGCTAGCAGGGAAGGAAAAGAAAACAAAAGGGAGACTCTTCTCTCGAAGTGTTATAAACAAAGGCAAGTGTCTGTAAACATAACCCTACGCCCAAACACAAACCCAGGCTGCCTGACCCGAAGGGAGAAAGGGCACATCACTTTTGCTTAGTTGTTCTAACCCTTCAACCTTCCTATTGTCAGAAAGACTGGCAAACGGTGTAAGGGCTCTCTTATCTTTTTATGGGCAATTGCAAATCTACCTACTCTTATTGTCAGAGCTGGCCACAAGCCACTTAATTAGGCACTACCATAAAGGAAGGAGAGTAGGTATATATCCCTGTACCTTGTAAGATAGCCAGATTGATTTAGGTTACCTTCGTCCAAGAGTCCTGAGGCCACAAAAATATTAAACTGAGGTTTACAGTACAGATAGAAACCATTTTCCATCATCCCTGAAAGCTTCCTTAGGTAAACCGCTTGTTTAAAAGTTTAACAGTTTACAAGGCTGGATTTCTAGGTGTAAATATAGTAGGAAGTGTCCAGTCCTCGGAACGCTGCAATACGCTCAACATTTGCTTTGGTTGGACTGGCAAGGTGAATAGTCAATTTCGAGGAGCGGTGATGGACAAAGATGGTAGTTTTTAACTGTTCAGATACAAAGGATGGAAGATGGGATTGAGGGAAGCAATTTTACGCATTAAAAGCAAAGGGGCCAAATGGCAGGCAGTTGCTAGCCTGGAGACAGGAGAGGATTAAAAAAAAAAAAGTGTTCAATGTGGCAGATTGGAAACGTGCGGCCCAGGAGAATTTTGGGAACCACAAAGTTAATATTAAGTTCACTGCATCTCATTGTAAATCTTGTTTTTCCCTCCCAAATCCCTTGCCTTGTTCACTATTTCTTACTTGATGTAAAATTACCCTTTACATCATCACTTATAGCAAAGCCTCCTTTGCGGACCCTCAGCCCAAGCCCATTGAGGTAGCTGGAATCAAAGTCTTCTCTATATAACCCTATACAACATCTTTCTCGTTCCAGGCTTTGCGTGCAGTCACCTTGGGAAAACAAATAACTAGCTCTGGCTGCAGGAAATAAGCGCCAAGGAAGATTTAATCAATTCACAACACTTCTCTCTCCCTCACGCACACTTTTAAATTACAATTTTAATATCTAAACTCCTAAAATTATATTTCAAGTGACTCGTGTTTCAAGAGCTCTTATTAATGTAGGATTTTGTCTTTTTTAGGAAAACATGCATATCAGTAATTACTTCTGATTTGACCAAGGTTTGTACCTATGTCCACTGCCCGTTAGCATTAAATCTCATGCCTGGAAAACACTACCACAAGGAATTTATATTTAGCGTAACTGTATTTTTTCCCCTTTAACACGCGCACTGCTGGTGAGATCTCTCCCCCCCCGCCACCTTTCACTCGATGACTTGCTTAAAAATAAACTTAGAGGCAATCTTTATAATTTAGTTTACTTCCGAATATCTTAAATATTATGAAAACTATAACAACGTTGTTATTTAAAAACATTTGAGGTATAAAACATAAAAAGATTTTTTTTGTAAAAAACACACACAGTGGTTTATTGAATACTTACAACGTTTACACCTTCAATATTAATTAAACTCCACTTTTTTCGCCCTTAACGACGGAAGTGCACATAACAAATAGCTGCTGAAAACATTTTCAAATACTGAACGACCACAACAAAATTACCATAGTAAATACCAAGCCAACTGAAACATTGGTGCAACTGTTTCTGTTGAAATATAATTTTATAATCCCATGAATATTTATATCCAAAAGGCCAAGTATTAAAGATACACTTCACATACACACTAATGCCAGGGAGTCTTTTCCTCCCTTTCTTTTCTATTTTTCCCGTGTGTTCTATACAAACAGAGAAGTAACATTCACGAAACTATCGAGACGACATTACCCCTTACCAAGCTGGAGTTTCCTCTTCATATTAAAATATGGAATGCTTTTCTTCGAATATCCACATTTTGGGGGGTGGGGGAGAAATTGCACATAAATAAACTGGATGATTCCAAATACAAAAAGTCCTCAGATCAAATCTCTCTAATGAGTCTAGGAGATTTCCTTGAGTCCTTCAGTCTTGCAGCGCTCACTGCTTGAGCTCCAAAGCCCAGACATGTTGCGGCCAGCCAGTCCTCCCTTTGGTTTTCTTATCGTTGCTGCTAACTGTGCTTTTCAATATTTCATTCTGGGAAGACAGCGTGCAAAAAAAGAGAGAAACAAAGCAGAAGTTTAGAAATTATATTCCTTTACCTCTTAGGTAACCTCCGCCACCCACTCCTTGTCTTCTTCCCCCTCAGAAGAGGGAAATCTAAAGCTGGCGATAGACATCTACAAAGATCTATGCAGGCTCCTGCAGAGGCCTCCAAGCTACAGGACAAACTTTCGGCTAGAAAGCTTGACAAACAAACGCCTGTTTACGTGCTTTTCGTAGAAAGCTGCGGGTACTTTAAAACACCAACACCACCACACCAATTTATATGTTTCATGATTTGCAAAATAGAGACCGTGCTGTTGTTTTGCACTGATCGCGTTCGTGGCAAACCCTCAGTGCAAGAGCGGCTCATTTCCAAACGTAAACAAAGCTTCTTCGGTTTAAAAAGCCACCTACAGCACCAGTCATTCTTCAGGGTTAAGCGGCCCTCCCCGTCAGATCTCAGGAGTGTATATTTTATTTCAAATATAAATTACATTTATATATCATATGATATACAGACACACTTGAGGTTTTAGTGGAACGGTAATTTATAAGAAGACCCGAATTACAAGTAGGTCAATGATAACCATTCTATCTAATGTCAGCATTCCACTAAATAACAGCATTGTGAATATATTATGAGAAGTGAACATCCATTCATATAAGGCCCGATCCTGTCGTGTTTACTGAGGTCCCACTGAAATCAGTGGGAATTTTGCCTGAGAAAACCATCAGGCCTACACCGACAGTTAACATCCACACAAAAAGTTACTTCGCCTTAAATTGAAAGAAGGAAAGAGAACAAAAACCCAACAACAAAAGCATAAATCACAATCAAGAATAATTTACAGTGAAACGGTGGGGCTGTGCATTATTTTGTCAAAACTGTGCTGGAGTTAAATTCAAGTGGTACATGCCTTCCCTGTGAGCAGTTTCTTTTATCTGAACAGATTGCAGGGTGCTTCTGCGCTATGAAAGGTTGCTTGTGTACAGGACAGAATTATTATTAGAAACTGTAATTCAAATAATACTGTGGGGGGAATGGAGCAGAGTAGGTACTGAAGGGATGCTAATGTAAAATAAAGGATACAAAACCACATTTTAAGATTAAGACATTTGTGTGCAGCTGCAAGGAATGGTTTAACTGTTATAATCTGACCCAACACCCGATTTTGCTGCAGGCTATATCAATTCTGAAATATTTCATCACACAGCAGATGCCAGTTTCCCACCCCAAATACATGTACATTTTAACATCACCCCCCCCCCCGTCACTTGGAACAGCGCCTGCACCGAAGTGAATTGAGTCTTCACTTCTCTTTGTCAGCGATAACACATATTATTATGGGTACATCCATTAATACAGATTATAGGTACACGTACATGTACACACCATATATCATACACAGAAACCCCGTAAACATTCATTCATCTCCATTAACCAAGGCACACAGTATACGTTACCTACATCAACTTCCCTACATGCAGCGCTAGTGTATTGGGGCGTGTGTGTGTTGTGTAACACCATGATGTATTTCATTTGGGATACATTCTGTGGGATCTGGAATGGAGCCTGGCTGACCTAGCAGCCTCTCCCCAAGCCAGATGTGCCCAGCACGGCCGGAAGAAAGGACGAGCACAGAGTAATCCCTTGCAAACAACAGCAACAGCCTCCCCCCGTGGATGTACTGACCAGCTCTTTCTTCCTCTTCTCCTCCTTCACGTCTGTCTTCTTGATCTCTGCCTTGAAGGCCTCCGCCTCCCCGTTCTGATCGTCCTTGGCTAGCAGGTCCATGAGGTAGGCGATGTAGCTGGTGGCCAGGCGGAGGGTTTTGATCTTGGACAGCTTGGTGTCGGCGGGCACGTTGGGGATGCACTCCCGCAGCTCGGCGAAGGCGCTGTTGATGCTCTGAGTCCTACGCCTCTCCTTGCGGTTTGCCGTGCCCCGGCGCTTCACCGGCCGCGGCCCCCCGAGCCCGGGCGGCCCGCTGCCCGGCGGCCCCCCGCCGTAGTGGGAGTGGTCGATGCCCGGCGCGCCGCTGGCGTACTCGGGGCTGTAGGACAGGGCCATGCTGTAGTCGGGGGGCGACATCTCCGGGTGGCTGCTGATGAGCCAGCCGTGGAAGTAGGGGTTCTCTTCGTGGCCGCAGCGGCTGGCGGCGGCGGCGGCCGCGGCGGCGGCGAAGGGGTAGCCCTCATGGTGCACCACGGGGTGGTGGGGGAAGCCCCCCACCAAACTCATCCCCGAGCCCAAGCGCACCCCACCCCCGCCCCGGGACCAAGCCTCCCCCCTCCCGGCCCGCTGCCTCAACCCCCGCTTCGCCGCGGCCGCTCGCCCGCCTCTTCTCAGCGCCTCTCCGGCCGCCGGCTCCCCATAGGGCGCTGCAGAGTCCCGCTCAGAGCCAGCGCGCTCCCCTCTCGCCGGGCGGCAGGCGCGGGGCGCCCCCGGCCGCTCATGCGGTGCGTCTCCTCCGCGCGGGGCCTGGCGCTGCGGCGCGCCGACAAAATGGCTCGAGCCCCGCGCCGCCTCCTCCGCGCCGCGGCCCCCGCCTCTGCCTTCACCGCCGCGGGGCTGCGTGACAGGCACCCGCCCTTCCTCCAGCAGCGCCCCCCCGCTGTCGGGCTCCGGCGCTGGCCGTGGGCATGAAAGGCTCTGGTAAGGTTCCGCTCCCCCTTGGCCGGGGGCTGCTCACTGGGAGCCCCGCGCATCCATCCCCCCGGCCTGAGCCGCTCCGCCCCGCTCGGGGGCACGGGCACGGGGCAGCCCGCCGGCCCGCAAGCCGCGCTTCCCCTGCCCCGGCTGCTGGCGATGCAGAGCAGGAAGGCGGCGGCGGCGGCGGCGATTCCCCCAGGCTTGGTGATGCGCCGGGCACTGGCACAATTTCCCAGCACGATCTCCATGTACAGCTACATCTTTCGGGCAGCTCGTGTTAATATCTGTCGTCAGAGGCTTTCTCCGCCAATCCCGCGCGGCAGGGGCGGGGCCTCCGGCGCTGGGCAATAAAACTTTTTGATGTTCGCGTTGCTAATTGCCGAGCTCCTCTTTTAGGATTGGCTGCCCCTAATATAATTAAAAACAAGAGAGGAAAAAAAAAAACTTTTATCATGGAGGCAGAGGTTATTGCAAGTGTTTAGCAGATGCAGTACGGCAAAATCTTCTTTTTAAATAAACTCATTAAAACAAAATATTGGAGCATTTCAACCCAGGTACGGTATGTCGCCGAGAATTTTGATGGAAAAAAATAGCGGCTCGGTCAGTTCAGTTATTGCTTTACAAAGTGCGTTGTGTGGATCTAGCAGAGGAAAACATAAAAACAGCTTCAGGAGGCACTTGCCGGTTAACCAATGGTGATGTACATACACCAGGAACACTTTAGCGTATTGTTCTAGCAGAACGCTTTCAGGCAGAGAGAAATGCAGTTATTATGGATAGGCAGTGGACATGAGTTGCAAGTACGAAAAGATTGGATCTGACTTTATAGAAATTGACTTCTAAAATAAGCAAACAATGGGGTCAGGGAGATGGTTTTCAAAGAATGAGTTGCTTTTAAATAAGAAGAATAAAAACAAATCAAACGATTCTCTTCCAGCTTGCTGAGTTAATGTACATACCAGGACATGTATTCATCCGAACCAGTTATATGCCTGAAATCAGTTGCATGCTTGTTTAACTAGCCTGATTGGTAAGTAACCGAATATTTTTTACAGCATGTTCAGAGCTTATTTTCTAGTTTTTATTAACAAATATATAAATATCACTCTGCATTCCTCCTTCACCAATAAAAAAAAAAAAAAAAAAACCCCAGGCACCTGTGGAAAGCAGGTTTAGTTATCGAAAGGGAATAGTTAAAGGTTTGTTTAACAGTCAGGCCAGGAGGAAATCTATTAGATATTTAGCTATTTTGGTTTTGTTATCTTGAACACATTATAACGGGAAAATGAATCTCAGGTTGTAATTCACAGGGAAATTGGTAACTTGGAGGCGAGACTTGCGCCAAGAAATTGTTGTCATCTTCAAATGCAGCAGAATATTACTAAATAGCTGTGAAATATCAAATACTCACCTTAGGTGTCTTGGCTACTGGATAGACTGCTTCAGTGTATATTAGAATGCAATACTACAATATAGTCAGTGTGGAAAACTGTGTCAACAGGAGCTGGTGGGTCGTAAATTAAGAAAGAGAGATAGAGATGCAGGAGTTTGCAAGGAGACGAGAGGAAACTCAGGTCCAATTGCTGCAAATGCTCAATATGATACCCTGAAGATTAAGATATATTTGGTTAAGCAACAGAAAACATGCCCTTTGGGAGAAAACAACAAACAACCCAAATGCTTCTTCCTGTGTATTGTTATTCCGAGGAGTAAAAGCGGAGTTAAACAAGAGCTGTTACATTACAAGAGCGTATTCAAGGGCTGCTTTCTAATTTCCACTATGGCAATAATGCAATATATTTGCAAACAAAGAAACAATAAGAAATGTAAAGAAGAAGCGTGCGGTATTTACGTTTGTTGGCACCATGCTCAGTTTGTTTAGCTTGTTTCTGTTCTACAATAATGAAATCAAGAACTGTCTTCCGAGTTAAAATTTGCATTGGCACAGGCAGGAGAAAAGGCCAATTGAGACAAACAGAGGTGGTGTGAAAACTCACAGAACAGTGAATCCCAGTACATACATATGTTGTCCAATCGAGGAATACAGAGTTTAACCAAATATATACAGAGAACGATAAAAATTAAATGCATAGTTGATATAAATATAAGTATATGCATTGATATGTCTCTGGGTGCAAAACTGTATATGCAGTTCTATTCAAGGGTTCAAAACGTTTTTATATTTAAAGGCAGGATACTGAAAATGGTGGGCTCAAATTTTCAGTATTTGAAGGAAACAGTGTATGTACAATACTGGCACGTGAAAAATGACTGTGTGTTTAAAATGCCAGTGTCGAAATAGATAGATTAAAAATACTGTTTGAATGTTGCAGTGATCCAGTCTCTTGATTTTCTTTAACGTTTTGCTACTTTGGGGTTGATTAAGTATTTTTGGTTTATGAGGAAGATAGCCCTGCAGAGGACGAATGGGTATATTTGTTTCTAAATCTCCCCCTTTCCCCCACCCCCAGTTAAATTGTGTTTAATTGCAATGCCCTAGGAGCTTTTCAATATAATTCTGACTGCGTTGTAATTGTGAAAGTTTCTGGTGAACCGCTACTATTGTCCCGATAACATCTCAAGTGATGAAAGAAACGGAAAACATGAGGCAGAGAAAAAGTAGTAAAAGATACTGATCTGAACCTCAGTCCACAAAGCTAACATCATTATTCCTTAATTATTTCTATATAAAAGCCTCGCTAAAGTTAAGCGCGGAACTGGATTTTAAATACAAATTTCCAGTACTTCTTTATATACAAGTTATAAAGTCTGTTTGAGAGCAAATGCAGCATGTGTGTTCTCAAATGTAAGTACTTATACAAACCCACCTATAATAGCTTGATTCGCAATATTCTTTTTCTTTCTGACCAGAGCATATGAAATCTCTGCAGCTAAAATGAATTTTAAAAAAATATTTCTTAGCTCAGTACGTTTCCTCTCATAAACATAAGTGATACACTGTATTATTACTTTTTAAAAGTAATACTTTGTTTTAAAACATCGGATTTCCTGATGTGTCACTGATTTAACTGCTAAAATGTTCGCAAGTCAGGCGGGCATCTTTATCTAAATGATAAACAGACCGATATTTACTAGCGCACTGTAAGTAAGATATCTTGGTGCATACAATGCTGAGTATGGCTTTGACTTTTCACATGTTTTTCGTCTCTTATTGTATTTCAGGAATAATGCAATAAATTAGGCTTCTGCATCCACCGGTTAAGTCTTTTCGAATTGGATGAGCAAGAAGAGCAAGAGACGAGAAAAGTCTCTTAGTAACATAGTGGAACTGAGTACATGGCATTTTGTCATGCACAGCTCAGCGGATGATCTGTGCCAGCAGGAGGAATCCTACGGAGGGCGCAGTTCAGCAGCAGCGTCTTCACCTTCCCTAAGTGCAGTAAGAAGTGCCAAGAAGTGTATCGCTATTTGCTTTACAAGACACTGTGCACCAGAATCTGCAGCCCAAAGAAGCAAAGCATCACAATTGTTTTTCAGTCCCAGTGTTTGTCACTGTAGTTCATCATATGTGCACACACGCTATACCTCCCCCTTTCCTCTCCCAAACAGCCAGAGAGCAGCTCAAACATTTATTTTGCATCTATATTATTTGTCTTTCCCCCCGCCGGAAAAGATTCAAAGTGCACGATAGCTGTTGGAAAAACATTTTTTCAGCGTGGTCGTGTGTGATATTTTTGAAAGCAGTGAGAATTAAATTAAATATTTTAAAAAGAGAAGATAGCTCACGGTTTTGTGAAAAATAGTGGTCTTTTCACATATTTATTTTCTTCTGTTTACCCAAGATAAATAAAAGTAAACAGGCCTTAAGGGTTAGTGAAATTAAACAGGCCAAAGGAATAGAACCTCATGTTTTGTGTTTTAGGAGAATGACATCCAAATAAGTCTTGTCCTTTTCTAAACCCTATTTTATGTTATTTTTAAAATAGAGAGATGAATTTAACAAACCATCAAACACACAAAAGCTCCCAAGGAGAGAGGGAGAAAGTAGATTAAAATATAAAGCAAAGAATCAATGGAATCTACAGCTTTGAAAACTGAAATATAGTATAATACCTGGTAAATTAAAGAATAGCACATACATATGTCTTTCCTGAAGAGCCAAATTCATCCAGCATCACCCAATTCTCAACATTAGTTTAATAACTTAAAAAAATAATAATCCATGGTGCACATTGGTTGGATATCCCTATTCTGAAAAGCCTTACTCGCACAGGTAATTCTTACTCAAGGAAGTAGTTACCCTTGCTCAATGGGATAATTGTCTTGAGTAACAACAGCTCATGTAAGTAAGGATTTTCAGGATCGGGCCAAAGAAGTGTCTCCAGCATCTTTCATGAATAAGCTTATGAATTTTTCTATTCTGATTTCAGAATGATTTTGCTTAGAAGATAGTAATACACTTTGTTCCTAATTAGGTTCTAAGTAATCAAAACAAAATACACAATTTTAGTGTTTAAGTTCCCCTTTACCTTATCCCTCCAAAATATTATGGAACACAGAATCTTGACTTTTTGAATGAGGATTTAAAATCTGGCCTGTGGCTGGAAATGTTTAGATCAGGTACCTCCAGCTTCTTCGAACTACAGGACCCGGCTGGGAGCAGATGATCAGAAAGATGGACCTTTTTTGTGAGTGGTTAAAAACTGGGGCCTTTACAAGCCAACTCTGGGTTTGACCTCTTCACCTCATTGGAGGAGCCAGGGTTCCCCTTATCCTTGTTTGTGCCCTGAGTACCTTATAGCAAGCACTGGCTCCCTTTGATTAGTTTTAAAAGTTTAGACATATTCAAATTTATAGAGTGCATAATGTCATTGACCTGAGACCAAATATATTAGAAAGAGAGATAATTCTCAAATGTATTTTGAAGTGTCTAAATACCAAGGTGCCCTATGGATGGCAATCTACATACTACTAAACCTCCAGTTAGAAGTCCATAAACTAAACTTAACATAGAAACCCTGCAATAATATGGAGTTTTGAAGGGATGCTGGAGAAATATCATTTGAAGTCAAACCTGTCAATTCCTGTTAATGAAAATAACTCTTGCCACGTTAGTTGAGCTCAGTTACCCTCATGCAGTCACATCATTGATTTCAACGGGTCTGGCAAAGCGCAGAATTTAGCCCCACAAGTCTGCTTTAATTGCTGTGGATGGACGTAGAGGAACCCTGGTGTTCGTTACTGTTATCGGTACTGAAGGGTGCAAATATTTAAGGCATGATAATCTCTGCCATTAAGTGTGTATTTTATACATACGCGAATATAAACCCCCAACAACAAGATAGCGTCCGCTTTGTAAGTTTAAACGATGTGCAGTAAACACACGAGCATACCAATTTTACCCCTGCATGTGTGAGCAATTATTCAAAGATTGCTTCTATTTGGGACCAAGGATACAGAGTTGTATTGATGCCACATAAAAGAATTTTAAAAATCCAGTGATTGCCAGAAGAATAATAAAGCCTTCATAAAATACTCTATTGAACAGACAATATTTCTTAATGCGTTTGTGGTGTTCACATAGTTTCCCCTCCTTTAATATTGTTTGCATTCATTGGGGAACTGTGTTTTAAAGCTGCTTTTAAAATCAGTGCTGATGGGATTGTATGGGCGAAAGGAATTGTTTTGATCAATACATATTTTCCTGAGAACATGAGGTTTACGTGCTCGCGGGAAACAAAGATTTGCTGGCATTACTTTGGTTCTATGACAACAAAAAAGAAGCACTTTTATTGTCAATATTAATGGAGACCCTCAATTTAGATTTGGTTTTAAGCAGTGTTCAGAGATAAAAAGCAACCTTACTTGACCTAAAACTATCCCACTGGAGCTTCGACAATTAACTGTAATTTTGTCCAAACTGCACATATTTGGGCAAATGTTAATGTCGTACTTTCTGTGCCACTCCGTTCATCTACCTGCTGTATCATATTGTGCTATGACTTACCCACTAATTATTCAAATACAAAGACTTGTGGTTGAAAGCCGCTGCCTACAGCAAATGTTGTGTAACACACTTGTTCAGAAGCATCAGTGTGTTTAGCTGCATCCACTACAATTCCTATATATGTACCTAAATGTAATTGATCTAGTTGAGTGACGTCTTTTTGGTAATTTGGATACACCAAGTCTCCAGTTAATGACACATAATCAGCCTTTAGGTCACTTGGTCATTCTCTTATTACAAACCCCTCCTGCTCTCTCTGATCTCCTTTCAAACTAAATTTCACACAAACAAATAAAGTAAGGCAGGGACAAGGGAGAAATATTGGAAAACTCCTGATATAGAAGTATAAACATTTGAGAATAAAATCTAAAAGAGGATAGGAAAGAACATCTTATCAAAAAGAGAGCATTGTGTACAAAACTTGAAAAGAAAAAGTTCTGGCTTATGTTAGAAATGACACAAAATTAAAATAAAAATAATTACAAACAGAAATGTCATAACATAAACACAGAAGGCAGGAGGCTTACTGGAAATGCGCATCAGTAGTATAATTTATTGTTATAGCTTATATAACCGATATGTGATTGGAAAAAAATGTTTCTTTGACTCACTTTGAACAGCAAAAACTTTTTATTTTTTACACTTATTTTATGAAAGCGAAAGAAACTGAAGAAATTAAGAAATAAAGACCAAAATTTAATTTACTTGTCAAAATCTATAGAAAAAAATGAAACGACTTCATTGATATAGCATTGTGTTAATGTGATAATAAAAATCAATATTTTATGTAACTACAGATCTTAACATTGTCTTTCTTTTTTACCAGCAGGAGCTAAAGAACCATTTTACTAGATACTTTAAGACTATCCTTTTGATCTCCGTCCAGGTGAATATTTTCCATCACAAAAACTCTGTATGTATTATATGTATATAATAAACAACGTTACTTCATATATAGATACACATAAGTATAGCTATAGAAACACATATATGCCTTACTTAACATTTTATGTGCCTTATAAACTGTCTGAAGTATATTTAGAAAACGATTTAGATATTACTAAATTAAAGTTAATTAACAGATTATTTAAAAAGAAAACAGTGAAAGTAGCATCATTCAAGTGTTTGCATTTAGACAAGAATTCTGAAACAGGACTGAATTCCACACAGTTATTCAAACATTAGCAGTTGTCAAAATATTATCAATATAAGATTTTTCTAAACATCTCATCTGTATTTATTTAATAGCCATAGGATTCAGACAGGCGATAATTGAGCATGTAAGTAGAGCTTGTGCACCCTTTAGGAAATTTTACACAGGAAGAAAAATTGAGCAACTAATACACTGAAAGGAAACTCACAAGGCCTCAGTTATTACGAATCTTGTTATGTGTTCATTACATTCACAATCTTTTTAGGAATTTCTAGAACACATTTTTATCCACATGTGAAAAGTTCAGCTAAAATATTCATGCTTAGCAGTAAGAAAAGGAGGACTTGTGGCACTTTAGAGACTAACCAATTTATTTGAGCATAAGCCTCGGTGAGTTACAGCTCACTTCATCTGATGCATCCTATGAAGTGAGCTGTAGCTCACGAAAGCTCATGCTCAAATAAATTGGTTAGTCTCTAAGGTGCCACAAGTCCTCCTTTTCTTTTTGGGAATACAGACTAACACGGCTGTTACTCTGAAACCTGTCATTATGCTTAGCAGTGTTATTACCCAATAGAGTAAATCAAATGGCAATGTATTGAGAAATCCTGTACACTATAATTTGATTTTGTATCTCTCTGGGTACACACACATGTATATTTAAACTCGCGAAGTATGGAAAGTGGCTGGTGATACGAGTCCTCCTCCTCAAATATATTGTCAAATATCGCATTTCAGGGGCCAGGGCTTCTCATCACAAACTATCATACACACTTAATTCCACTGAACGCTGTATGAGCATGGAGTGGTCTGCCAGGCATGCACACGCAATAACTAACTTGCCCCTTGGTAACTCAGCGGGCACTCAGGGAGCAGAGCAGAATTTAGACATTGGGGGCTGTGAATAAGCACCGTTATAGTAGCATGCCATTGGGTTAACGTTGTGCTACTGGATTGATAGTTGAGTGGCAGGCTGAGAAATTAAAGGAATTATAGTTTGAATAAAAGCAGCTCAAGTCACTCGAATTACATGGGCAAGGGAATGCACCAAAACGCCATCTCTGGGAGGGGTGATTCCCAGTGTGCAGAATACTTCACGGTCACTGTACCCCTCGTATGGCTCGCCAGAGGACACGAGTCCCCCCGCACACACGCTAAGGACCAAGTCAGGCCCTGCTAGCTCAGGTAGTTCTACCTAGGCGCTTAAGGCTATTTGAATAGTGGAGGGGGCGCATGGGGATGACTTACAGATGCTTTTAACCCCTCGATCAGCCCTCGTGGTCTGACGTGGGCGAGATCGCTGTTTTAAACACTGTCTCTGGGTGACTCTGCGTTCCCTGGGCTCTGAGATGCTGCGCCTTTGATCTGAGGCGCTGATGTTCCCCCTCCATTTATCTTCCGCAGAACCCGGCCTTTTGTCTCCCAGCATCTCAATCAAGCTGCATAGCTGAGCGACGGTGTCAACCTCCCCGCCCCAATTCGCGATCAGATCGGAGAGGGAGAGGCTTCTTTCCTGCGCACAGGGGAGCCCAACCCGCGAAGCAGCTCGCACATTCGCTTCACATTTGAACGCAGTCCCTTTAAAGATCTCGATCGGGGTGGGCTATACGGTACATGCATGTCCTTGCAGCAAAGGACTTTACTTCCTCCACTGCTGAAATCAGTATCTGTATTGCTCTGGTGAAGGAAACCCCCTTCTTTGCAAATGTAACCGTCACCGGGTGAAAACCCCTCCCCCCCACACACTTTCCCCCTTCTTTTGGTCTTGCAAGCGTGTGATAAGCTCCTACAGGTCCGGAAAGGGTTAACTGCTGGTCCTCCACCTCCTTCACTCTCCTGGAGCCCCCTGAATGCCACCGCTTTCCTCTAGAGGTCTCATTAGGGAAACCCTAACTGCTATTTTCAACATTTCCTCAATCAAGCGTCTTTAAATATAGCTCCACAAACAAATTGGCGGCAAAAAGCGTAGATCTTGTCACGAGTGAGACCAATCCAATATTTCACCCTTGTTTGCTTTGTAATTACTGGATGGCTTGTGGCTACCTCCTTGCCCCACTGGGGCAAACTCCCCCCGCCCGCTCTTTTTCACCCTTTAAAGTGCGGGATGAACCAGCCTGTTGTGCTACTAAACCAGTGATCTCAGAAATAAAACCCCCTTCACAAATGCAGCCTTCGGGCCATTCACCGCAGTTCCTGGCTTGCTAGCTAGGCTTGTGATTTTTCCAAGCCACACTCTCTGCTCCGACAGCATTTTTGTTGCAGGTCACACACTCGCAAGCTGTGCCCTTGCAGGTATTTGTAAGTGGTTAGTCTTTGCTTTACTGGAATGAATCTCTCTGTCTCTCTGTTAAACTGCTACTTTGATTTGTTATATTTTCCACAGCGCTTATTCTTGTTTGACTGTTGTACAAAGCTGCTTTAAATCTGCTGCAGGGAGAATAAAACTTCAAGCTGCTTGAATGGATTCCTATAGACTTGTGGGCTAGCCCTGGCCCACTTTAGTTCCTGCCTAGCAATCCCTCTGCGTAAATCAGGCCTGGAGTAAGGTTGATGTCTGCAGTCAGGAGCAACAATCAACTAGCTAATATCAACAAAAACAGTAGTTAACTCAAATTATGTTCTAAGCCTTGCATTTAACAGAGAAAAGGCAGGCTGCGCACTATTAACAAAGCTGTTATATTTACTTTGCTGTGAACTGAGAGAACTTTTATGATAAAGGCAAATAATAGAACACAAAAGGGAACTATGACCATAAATCTCTTTTTATGGATTCTCTCTCTAGCAGAAAAACACAGTAATTCAACAATTTTATGATTCAGATATTTTGCAGATACATTTGAAGTTATTTATATAGGAAAGTAGGAATATCACACACACACACACACACACACTTTCTTGATTTATAGGGGCCTGATTCGGCTCCTACTGAATTCAGCAACAAAACTCTCATTGACAACCATGGGAGCAGGGTTGATTCCTATCAGTAGATAGCGCACATATGATCACTGTGGGTACACATTCTAAGATTAGTTGCAGTGTTGTTTGTCTCATATAAAGCATCTTTTTAAAATTTACACATTTACATGGAATTATAATTCTGGAATAATTCTATAATCTAATCTAAAATGGACATACTGAATTGTCTCTTCTCTTTTTGCCCCAGAATCACTAATGTTTGAGATTGTTAAGCCACCCAATGCAATAAAAAGATATTAAGTACATAATGTCTTCAGAGAATTTACATGCTCAGAATCAAGTCCTACTATAAAACAACTTTAATATTTCATAAAGCTGTTTCATTTGCTACTAGCATAGAATGTTAGCTTCTATTTCACTAGGGAGATTTTGATTAATTCTGCTTTCTGTGCCTTATTCTGGTTCCTGTTTACTGTCATAATGCAACATCCTGCATTCCTTGAACACCCAGGCCAACAATTTAAGTGAACAGGAGAGCAAGGAATGCAGGGTGGGACCTATAGTTTGTCACCTGGTTTAATACTGCAGACCTGGGAAATGATATTTCCCCTAGAATCCTTTTCTCAACACACTATGTATATAACACCCACAGGCGCACACCCACACCTTCAGTACTATCACTGACCATTGAGTTTTGTAACTGTCAGTTTAGAAAAGCAAAAAAGCAGTATTAGTGTATGGAGTGAGGTGTAATCTTTAAAAGTATGTTTTTTTTTTATCAAAGGACTATTCCCACATATTATTACATGAAAGATGGAACATTATTTCCCAGTGTGTTTATTTGCATAGAATGTGCAAATTACCACACAGCCCTACATTTCTTAACAACACTTTCAAATTGACTCTCTGTGTTAGCTACAGTATATAATGGCTGATCCTAATCACATATAATCACACCTTCACAAATGTATATTTTAGTTTTTGAGTCCAATCCTGCAAACTGTTACTCACAGGTGTTGTTCCTCTTCCTGCAAGTAGTCTCATTAAATAAATCAATGGGATTGCTCATCTGAGCAGCGATTAGTCATCTGAATTAGGGCCTCAGGATTTAGACCCTGACCCTGCAAAAAACTTTTGACTTCAGTTGAACTACTCACAGTGCATAAAGTTAAGCATGTCTGCACCCATTCACTTCAAAGTTACAAAATTAGGTTTTTATTTATAATGCAAAAAGATATGGACTGACAGTTGGAAAGTGGACATGCCCATGTTGTGCCCAAATGTGCGTGACCAAAACTGGGTTGTATATGTGTGAAAATATAGGCACATGTGCATGAAGCATTTTTGTATATGCACGTTTAAAAATATGGATCTATAAGACTACAGTCTACAATAGGCATAACTTATACCTAAAAGGGAGAAAATGATTTTTTCTAAATTCAAGGGTGTGTCTAAATGATGTTTAAAGATTTTTTTCTCTATAATGCTATACTCAATAATGCTGTCAACCACAGCAACTTTCTACTGAAAGCACCACAATTCTTTATTATCCTGCAAATTCAAAGATGGAGTGATATTCCCAAACAGCAAAATGCACAGAGCTATCTTTATATTTTAGATATTGATTTCTATAGGCTGATGGTATTAAAATTAAAAACATGCGCTTTCAGGAATGCAGGTTGTCTGGACATAAATATTCCCCCCCCCCCCCCCCCGGAAAAACTCAGCTTCTCATGAAACAAATTTTGACTCAGCCATTAAATTGTTTTAAACAGTAGCAAATAAAACAACGATGCCCTTAATGTTTTAGTTGTTCAAACAACAATTGGATAAACACTTTCAGCTGGGACCACTTTTCTAATACCTTTGTAGGTAATAGGCTTCCCATTATGTGCTGCTGTGTGAATATCAAAGACTGCATGTTGGGCAGGCATTTATCATTTTATCCAAAATGTCATAAAGAAGATAACACAAAAAAAACTGAATTGCTGTGTCTACATTAGGCTTTTTTTTCTTAACATTTCCCACTACTGCCATAGCACTGGTGCAGCTCCACTGGTGGTAACAAACATGGCAACATGAGTGCAAACTGGCTGCCTGCATTTCAATCCCTGTGTCTTCCAACCCTGATCAGAGGTCTGGATTCTATGGTGGTTAAAACACAGGTTGCCATTAGTGGCTTGCCTATAGTAGAGCTCCCACTGCTGTTGTTGCCAAAGGAGCTGCCATTTTTGGTAGCAATGGTGGAAAGTTTTAAGCAATTACAGCAAAAGGCTAGTGTAGACAAGATCAAATATGAACTAAATGTTCTCAGGAGTTTAGACTTCAAATTAGGCTTGGAGGAATAAAAAGTTCTTACAAAAGCCTAATATGAATGGAAATGTTTCAATAGTTAAAAATCAACTGAAAGATTTTTTTAAAAATGTGGTTTTAGATGTTCCTGTGACACAGGCTCTTTGGCAAAGGGTGCCCTGTTCTTTGCAAACAACTCTAATCTCAGACCTGAAAAACTTACAACACGAAACATGTCTTGCAGGATATTTATCCATAAAAAGTACCTTGTAATTTAGCTACAGCAAGCTTGTAACTTGTCAAAATTCATAATAGGGCTGTCGATTAATGGCAGTGAACTCACATGATTAACTAAAAAAATTAATTGTGATTAAAAAATTAATTAATTAATCGCACTGTTAAACAATAGAATACCAATTGAAATTCGTTAAATATTTTTGGATGTTTTTCTACATTTTCAAATATATCGATTTCAATTACAACACAAAATACAAAGTGCACAATGCTCATTTTATATTATTTTTGGTTACAAATATTTGCACTGTAAAAATAATAAACAAAAGAAATAGTATTTTTCAATTCACCTCATACAAGTACTGTAGTGAAAGTGCAACTTACAAATGTAGTTTTTTTAAAGTAATTGCACTCAACAACAAAACAATGTAAAACTTTAGCGCCTACAAGTCCACTCAGTCCTACTTCTTGTTCAGCTGTTTGCTAAGAGAAACAAGTTTGTTTACATTTATGGGAGATAATGCTGCCCACTTATTAATTACGTCACCTGAAAGTGAGAAAAGGCGTTCACATGGCAATGTTGTAGCTGGTGTTGCAAGATATTTACGTTCCAGATGTGCTAAAGATTCATATGCCTCTTCATGCTTCGGCCATCATTCCAGAGGATATACATCCATCCTGATGCTGCTCCTTAAACAGATAATGTGTTAATTACATTTGTGACTGAACTCCTTGGGGGAGAATTGTATGTCTCCTGCTCTGTTTTACCCGCATTCTGCCATATATTTCATGTTATAGCAGTCTCAGATGATGACTCAGCACATGTTGTTGCTATTTACACTTTCACTGCAGATTTGACAAAATGCAAAGAAGATACCAATGTGAAATTTGTAAAGAACCTGTCATCAGCATGGATGCATGTCCTCTGGAATGGTGGTTGAAGCATCAAGGGACATATGAATGCAGGTTTTTTTGTACATAATTCTATATTTGTAAGTTCCACTTTCATGATAAAGAGATTGCACTAGAGTACTTGTATTAGGTGAATTGAAAAATACTATTTCTTTTGTTTTTTACAGTGCAAATATTTGTAATAAAAAATAAATATAAAGTGAGCACTCTTTGTATTCCGTTTTGTAACTGAAATCAATATATTTAAAAATGTAGAAAACATCCAAAAATATTTAAATAAATGGTATTCGATTATTGTTTAACAGCGTGATTAATCACGCGATTAATCACAATTCATTTTTTTAATCGCACAATTAATTGTGATTAATTTTTAAAATAATTTGACAGCCCTAATTCATAATCATTGTGAGATGTATGTATAGATAATATTTAAGGAATAATATATTTATATGGAAAATATCCTTTAACGGACTTGGAGTAAAAATTAGGCACCAGGGGATAATGTGTCTCAGTGATGGCCCATTCAGGCAGGATAGAGTTGTCACCCAGCCCTGTTTAGCTGGTGATGCAATGCAAGGCACAATTGTTTAGCCTTCCTCAATCCCAAGTCTTTCATTAGAAACCCTTCAGAGGCAATAGCAAACAAATGAAACTTCTTGAAGATAAAAAAGAAACTTCACAAGACATGGGTATGCTCTGTCTCTGAACAGAAACATAAGACTGTTTTAGTATAGCACAGAGAAGGGAGAGGTATTTTGAATCCTTTCACTGCGGGTGACATCTTGAGGTGCAAGGTGTTTTCATGAAAAATTGGATCCTGATTCCTGTGCAGCTAGCAAGCCAGCTTGCTCTGCAACAGACTGAACTTGGGTGGGGGAGGAGGGAGAGGAGAAGAGACATACTTTATTATATAGGAAAAGTAACTATTGATAAGTGTAGACCCAGGTTTGCATTTTATCATTTTATTTTGTGTTTAACCACGTTTCCACCACTCTCTCACTTTTAATCAAATCTTTATTCTTTCTTAAATAAACCTACTTTTGTTTTATTATAAATGCTTAAAAGTGCTGTGTGGTTTATAGGAGCGATTGCTTACAGTAAAACTAGCAGATTGGGATACACTGCTCCTTTGAGGGCAGAGGAGCTGGAATTTCTGTGAGTAGCCAGTGGCAGAGGCTGGATATCACAGGAGAATGATTCAAAGGGACTTGGGGACTGGGGTGCACCTATTGTTAACCTGCAAGGTGAAGACAGGGTTGGCAAAGTCCAAAGCAGAGTGCATGAGTGGCTGAAAGGCTGGTGGTATCAGGAAGCTGACACCAAGCCAGTCACTGGTAAGGACAGTTAAGACTCCCTCAAGTTAGAGGCTGGGTTAACAAGGTGACTTATAGTCCTGGGTACCCTCAAAACCACCACAGTTCCCCTGTAGTGTTAGCATCTTAATCACTGTGTCCTGGCTGAAAGGCAAGAGAGACAATGGGTGGTGTGGATGAATTAGCTCAGGACTAGCAGTCAGTTGTTTCTGAAACCTTTGCCCTACTCTGCTATTGGTAAGGATTGGTTCCTATTCCCATTGGGCACTTGTCACTGACTTCAATGAAACCAGGATAAAGCCCAAAGTGTGTGTATCTCCTTCTCAATGGGTCTCATGAGAATTAACTAATTAGCATTTGCACAGTGCATTGGAGATGTAAGTCATTATGTCATTGTTAAGTATTATAATTTAGTAGCTTTGTATGAAAACCAGAAATGAAAGTGACTGGAAACAAAATTACAAAGTCGTTTTATTTTTGGCCATGCTGAGGGAAATGCAATAAGTAAACAAACAACATAAATAGCAGAAAGTAAGCCAAGTTTTAACAAATATTTCAGCTGTATTGTGATATGAGGCTAGCAGTAACACAGGTAAGGACTCGAAAAACAATTAAGGTAATTTTAAATTTGACAATGTCTCTTTAGAATGCAAACCAACATCTCCTATAATTACAGTTAACAAGTAATGGTTAATTGTCTTTCCCGGGAATCATTAGAATTTCTAGAAAACAGGAATAGGGATTGAGTCATCCTCTTTTCGCAATCACAGGAAATCAGTTGTGTATAATATGCTCATCTGATTCCAACAGATTAATTTGTTTTCCTCTGTTTCATTTATTCCCAACATGTCTGTGATTCACAAAGAAGAGTAATTCAAAAAGATTAGAGTCCAACTCTAGCAGTACCTGTAAAATCCATAAGAAACAGATCCTTCTCCCATTGAAGTTAATGTAAGTTTTGCCATCAAGTCCAGAGGCAGCAGGATCAGACACTATGGTATATAATGAAAATGTGTTTATGCTCCAAGTGAAGACAAGTTCCATTTTTATTTTCTTTATAACAAAATATATAAGGAGGGTGGGATCAGTGCTGGAATGAACCACATTTCTGAAATACAGTAATAAAACTAAATTAACAAATACACAAGTTTAATTGTTACTGTCAGTCAATGAGATGCTTCCCAGGAAGATATACTCTGTAAATATAAAGTTAGAAAAGTTCTTTCAGTAACTTAAAAATACTGCGATTAAAATGGTTATTAAACTAGATTAAATAAAATGGAAAATTTTCTTTGTGTTTTAGAGCCAACAACTCTTTCTGTGGTTTTGTGCATTTCTGTGCTCCATGTACCCTGCACTGTTTACCCAAAGATTATCTTGTTTATGTTATGATTATTATACTTCATAGAATCTAATCAAGGGAATATTTCTCTTTTTATGACAAAATGTGGATGTTGAATTGCTCCGTTGCTTTTATACAACATTCTTGGATTTGAGATAGTGTGATATATTTAATAAAGTGTTTATAAAAGCAGATATAATAGTTTATCAGATCTCAGGCAGTCATAATAACAAAACCACCCTTAGCCTGAGTGTTATGTACTGTACTTTGTAATTTACAATACCGTACTTTCTAAATTACTTCATAGACAAAGAAAGTTGCCTACTGAGGAATCAATCTTATAGGAACTAAAGAACTCTCTGCCTAAATATTTTTGTGTTACTTGTTCTCTGCACAAATCATCATTTATAGCTTACATTTAAACACAAATTATGCCTCCCCCTACACACAGTAATATATCCATTCTTTAAGAGCTTTTGGTGAATGATATATTTTTTAATTTCCAGTGGAACATTTGTAATGTTTTAAGATGAAATATTCTCAAAAAAAGCACAATACGCAATCAATATGATGAATGATGAAATGGGCTTAAACTGAATATTTAAGACCTTAGAGTGAGAATCTAATGAAGAAATGGTTTGAGGAGGAGTGAATAAGATCATGAGCATGTTAATAGGGAATGGGTGCTTTCATTTAAGTTATTACCTTCTGTTCTGTGGGCTGAGCAAACTCCTTTGTGGATAGGTTTCCAGTCTTGCACCAGGTTGCTGAACTGCTCTGGAGAGATCCCTTTTAGCAACCTATCTGCAAACCACTTATTTGGAGACCAAATATACAGTCCAGGATAGTGCTAGTCACTTCTTATGTTGCACTGGATTTCATAGGGGCTGCTTACCCCGTATGCATCCTCTGCTTGCTACTATATGGAAAGGACTGAAGGGAGTAGTATGCTGGGAGTGGAAAATGGTTCTTTCAGCCCCCAAGCAGAAATACTAGGAATACTGAACTTGTAAATTGGCTGTTAACCTCTTGGGAGTCTAGTATTTAGTTCAACCTCACTCCAGAAGTAACTGTTCTTCTATAGTTACTTCTGATGTGGTTCTGCAGCTCAAAGATTATATATAAGTATTTTAAATGTCTTAGTTCATCCTGTTAGGTTTGTGGGGGTCCCGTCCAATTATGTTGTGACCTCCTAGGGTGAATGAAGCAAACCATCAGATCTGCAAATCCAGCACTGCCCCAGCAGTTTTGGCGTTCTATATGCAATCATCAGATTCATGACCCCTTTATAAACAAATTGACCCACTTCTTTCCACATTTCCAACAAGCATCCCAAGTCTGCAGAGTTGACAGTAGTTCTCTACTAAAAGAACCCTTTGGAGTCTAATCTCTGACTACCAGACCTTGATTTGGGGAAGCATAGAGTATGCATCTATGTGTGACTGCAAGGTCTCACAGGCAGGTGCATGCAGATACTCACACTCATTTAGTATTTGTAATGTTCCTCACGCAGGGCCATATAGGGCTTACTATCATGCCCAGGAGTTTCCAATTAGATTTCCAAAAGTGCAGGATTGGGTGATAAATTTGCACCATTGTTGGCAGAGTCAAAGGAAAGATTCAGAAACTTCAATAACCTCTCATCCCTTGAGAAGACTATTTCATATCAGCCTGGCAGGGTAGCATGGTAAAGCTTGCATTGCTGCTGAGTCTGTGGTTAAATAGAAGACTTCACCTCACTTGCCATCTACAGGCTATTTTAAAATACACTTTAAAATGATTTTGAGAAAGACCATAAGATAAATGTTTTTGATTTCTTTTAAAATATGTACTTGTTAAAATGCAATCAGGAATCTGATGTATGAAGATTAACTTCCTGGGTTACCATAGTACTTCCAGTTTGATTTGGTTATGCCCCATAAAGATGTAATCTTGCCCACAGAAATTGTAAGCAATAAATAGATTGAGGGATAAGAGAATCAATACCTTGGGGGTCATAATTGAAAGGGATAGACTCAAACCTTCCCAGCACACTAAGTAGATAACTTTACTTCTTCCTTACCAGAGATGGAAGTACAAGTAATTGAAGAGCTGCCTTGAAGAAGAGACTTAAGGGTATGTCTATGAGTCATCTTGTCTAAAAACATTTGCTCAACAAAGCTTATTAAAAGGTTTATATTATTGTTTGAGCAGTCAGAAAAATCCACACATTGGCCTGGAGGGATTAGAAGGGCATGTATTGGATGGAACAACTACTCCAGTAGAAGGAATTTATAATGAAGATGATCCAAGATAATTCAGAAGCCCCCTAAAGTCCTGTGCAGTAAAGCAATATAGTTTATTAATCCACACAGAATATGTAGGACACCTGATAGCCTCCAAAGAGCGAAACCAGTATCCTTAGATCAATATCAGGCCCTGTCTACATTAGGGACTTTTGCATGGATGTAGCTTCAAAGGTGCAAATCTCCAGTGTGGATGTGTGCACTGCTGTAATGTAAGCAAAGCAATGCTTTACTGGTGCAGCACATCTACACTGGGATTGTGCTGCTGCAACTACACCTGTGCAAAAAACCCCAACATAGACAAACCTTTAGAAATGCAAATGCAGTGAGAGTGAGAGAAACTTCTGTGCATAGGATGTGATAGCGGCCCAAGGTCTGGTTACTCATTATCTGGCCCCCAGCCTGAACTCTGGGGTAACATCACAGGTTATTATTACTATTTATTTATATTGGGACAGCACCTAGAGGCCAGGACCTCATTGTACTAGGCACCGTGCAAGCATATAATAAAGAGATGACCCTGGCCATCTAAGGTAATGTTTGTTGCTGCCTCTGCTCTGGCACTCTACATAACGTTAATGAAAACAGCACTACTAGCACTGATTCAGAAATGGGCTTTCCCTAGGGGGCAGCTTGGTGTTACCTAAGTGGAAGTCTTAATCATGACCCCTGTTTGCTCTCATTAAGCCCCCCGCCCCTTTTGCCAATGGAAGGGTGATGGAAAAACCCACCCAGTTGTGTTGTGACACACAGGAATAGTCATAAAAGACTAAACTTTATTTCCTGGCCCCAGCCATCAGACATGGGTGCGACTCTAGGCAGCCCTGTATTCATACCCTACACACGACTGCAACGATTTTTGTACAAAATATACCCTGGGAGGTATCATTTAAAAACCAATAACACACTGGTCAATAATATCATTGTGAAATGTATGTGGCAATGCTGTGTGTGAAATTATGGATACTCATTAATATTAAGCTTTAAAGTCTGTGACTAAAAGACGTTTAAATCATGCACGTCAGGGGAGTTGATAAACAAGTTTCCTCCAGAAAAAGAAAAGAGGCTGACACCTCAAACCAGGTGTGGCCCAAATTCAGTGGGCTATTCATCTGTAGCAGAGGTTGCAGCAGGAGAAGGTAATTTGCATAGTAACAGCCACTACAGAGAGAAGAACCAGCATGGATTTATCTTCCAGACCTCATGGCTCTTTTACTCAGCATGAACTAATGAATTTTATCTGGGGGTACCCTTCAGAAAACACATTTCAAAGAACTATAAATAGGGGGGGAGTGCACCCCTAAGTTATCCTTCACTTTAATGAGTCAAATAAACCAAGTAATTTGGTCTCTGTCATGGGTCCGGGCCAGGCCAGCCAGTGAAAACCTGGAAAGAAGACTCTGGGTGAGAGAAACCAACTTGAAGAAAGACTTTACCTTGCTAGATTAAGTTTCAGACCTTTAAATATGTCTTTTCACTTTCTTTTGCTATCTGTACTTTCATATCTTTCCTTGGTATCACTTAGTTCATGCTCGTTTGTTAATAAACTTGTTTTGCTCTCATTATAAATCATCAGTGCTGTTTAAGTTCAGTAAAATATGTGCTTCTAGTAAACTGATAGATTGGAATGTTTTACTGTCTCTGTAGAGGCAGCAAACCTATTACTTTTTCTGTGACACGGTCCAGTGAGAGGGACTGGACTCTGCACAAGGACGATGTTGGGGTGAATTTGGGTCTGGAAGGGTACTAAGATCAGCCTCCAAGAGTAACCAAGTTGGGCAAAACCAAAGTGAGCCTTGTGGGCTACTGTCAGAGCTCTGAACCAAAGCTGAACAGCCACAAGTCACTCAGGGTTATAAAGCAGATGTTGACTGAACCCCTTACTGGGCTGGGTGAACTCCAAAATATTACAATGGCTCAGTGGTACAAAAGTTAATAATTCTGTCATGTGGCTCCCGAGGTGGTCTCGCCTCCTTGTTTCTTAGGGATAGTAAGAGAAGGGAAGAGCCACAACTGAAAGGTGTGGGGGTGAGGATGAACACTAAAAAAGAAATGACTGATTGGGTGGTTGGAATGTTGAATTAATGATTTGTAGGCGGAGGAGGAATATTGAATGGATGGATATTTTGGCAGTAACAGATGGGAAAGAGAACTGTATTAGTGGCTTGAGTAGCTACTTTGAAGTTTCACTTGGAAGTCCACCCACACATTGTTATGCCATTGTCTTCTTGCTTTTCCCTCAGAAATTGCAGGCGTGATGGGGAGAGAAGATTTTCAATGCTACTTTCAAATGGGAAGAGGAAGAAAATATCCTCACTGCTCTGTTCTTTGTGGTTGTCATGGTGGTACTGAAGAAGCTGCTGTTGACTCCAGACAACTTCTTGAGAGACAGAGAAGTCCTTGCGTCCACTTTCTCTGGCCTGTGTAGAAGTGCAGGAGGTAAATGCATTGAGTCTGTGTGCAAGTGAGACAATGGAACTGGGGGTTGTGAGTGAAGAAGAGTGTGTCAGTGGGGTGGTGGCAAATGTAAGGGTGGAGGAGGCAAATGTATGAGCGTGGTGAGTGGAGCGTGGTGTTGGGTGGAATTTCAAGTTAGAGAGGTAAATGGGGTAGAAGAGAGAATGAGTTTGTTATAAATGAGTAAAAATGAGAAGCAGGAGGAGAAGAAAAGAGATTTGTTGAAGGGTGGAGTGAGATTACAGGATATAGAGGAGGAAAAAGACTGCGAGGAAGGGAGAAAGGAAGGATGGAAAAATAGGAAAGGAAAAACAAGAGTAAGAAAGACAAGGAGAAGTAGATCGAAAGAACATGGGTAGAAAAGAGGGAGAGAACAAAGTGAGAGGAATCTGAAGAAGCTGGAGGTAGAGAGAAGGAAAGAGGAAGAACAGAAACTGAAAATACTGGAGGAAAAGAGACACCAAGTTCTATAATGGAAGCAAAAATAGTGGGTATAAAGATGGAAAACTGTTGATAACCTTATTATAATAGATATTGAGTACTGGTGTGTTGTATATACTTGGTCTAGTATTCTGTGTATGCAAATAAATAGTATGTGCATGTTTTTATATGAGTTGTACACTTGTATGTTAATAGATTCCAAGGCCAGAAGGGACCACTGTGATCATCTAGACCTCCTGTATAACACAGGCCGTAGAACTTCCTAAAAATAATTCCTAGAGCACAGCTTTTAGAAAATTTACACTTAGAAAAACATCCGGTCTTGATTTAAAAATAGTCAGTGATGGAGAATCCATGGTGACTCTTGGCAAATTGTTCTAGTAGTTAATTACCCTCACTGTCAACAATTTATGCCTTATTTCTAGTCTGAATTTGTCTAGCTTTAACTTTCAGCCACTGGCTTATATTATATCTTTCTCTGCTAAACTGAAAAGCTCACTATTAAATATGTGTTCCTCATGTAGATACTTATAGACTGTAATCAGATCACCCCTTTAACCTTCTCTTTGTTAAGATAAATAGACTGAGCTCTTTGAGTCTATGACTTGTTTTCTAGGCATATTTTCTAATCCTTTAATCAGTTTTGTGGCTCTTCTCTGAACCCTCTCCAATGATCAACATCCTTTTTCAACTGTAGGCAGCAGAACTAGATGCAGTATTCCTGCAGTGATTGCACCAGTGACAAATACAGAGGTAAAATAGCCTCTCTATTCTTATGGGCCTGACTCACAGTTCAAGCTGAACTTTGCTTCACCTTTGTGCTTTCCCTATTCCAGAACATCACACTGGCCTTCCACTCTCTACGATGGCTTCCCATAAACTATTGAGTCAAAGTTCAGGGTCTGTGTTCTAATCTTCAAGGTGCTCAATAGCCTGGGTCCAGGATATCTAAAAGCTTGCCTAAAGCTCCAGGATGAATACTGTAGTCAACAACTCTGTTCCTCAGGCACAATGGAAATTTCTACTACAAGGGTAAAGCTCATCTGTGAAGGAGACACTGTTATCTTGGGGACAGGTCTGAGTGTGTTGAATGAACACCCACAAGAGCGAACGATGATCACAAATGACACCACTTTTCACTCCAAGTGCAAGGCACACTTGCTTGAATTATGCTTCTTTAGCATAAACATATAGCGCTGTGCACATTTCAAAACACAAAAAATGCTCCAAAACGCCCTACTAACAAAACAGTGTGCTGCACAGACAATTCTCCTGTTGGAGAGAGAAAGAGAGGATAAAACATATATGACTGAGTTTTAGTCAGGTCACTTAATGCACCACTGGAAGATGCTCAGACACTATGGTGATGAGGGTGGTATAAGAACCTACACAGAATAGACCAAAATAGAAACCAGTGCATTCGTGTTGCATAACTGATAGCATAAACCCTCTTCACTACCATATTTGCATTAAGTTTCACTAGTAAATGATATATTTATCAACAGTATGAGAGCACGGATGTTCCAGTTGTGAGGCTGATAGCCAAGATTTGGGATACCCATGTTCAGTTCCCAGATTTGCTACAGACTTCCATTGTGGCCTTGAGCTAGTCACTTAGGCACCTAAATACCTTTGAGGGCCTGGGCCTTAGTCTCTCTCTGCCTAAGTTCCCCATCTGTAAAATGGAGATTTATTAGTACCCCTACCTACCAACAGTACTGAGGCATTCAAAGTCTACAGTGGTGGGGGCCAAATAAGGACCATTTTATACTCTTTAAAAAACAAAATAAAAATCCCATAAAGATTGAGAACACCTTTATGCTCAGCCTCACCCTGTACTTGCAAAGACATTTGGTTACAATTAGTGATGATGGGTCAAACTAGCACTGTTTATCCAAACCTCTGCGAACTTTGATGGTTCAGATAAAATGAGACCCAGATCTGAGCTAGTCTCGGGTTTTGGTTTTGCAAAATCAAACCTCCACTCACAAGGTTTTCCTAAACCAAAACCATCCCAGTTTTTGTCCATCTCTAGTTGCAGTGCAACTCGTTTTGTATTTTTCTATTTCATGTCCCCTCCTCCCACCAGGAAAAATATGAACAGATTAGAAGTTAGACTGATTTTGTGAGGTTGACTTGAGGTCAGTGAAAAATTGATAGCAACTTTTTAGATGAAAAAATCATCAAAGCTAAAGGAAGCTTCTCAGAGTGGGATTTAATAGCAGCTATCATATTGCCTTCAGTGCCTTGACCATTTCTTGTGCAGCTGTTTTATTTTAAAAGATTTCAACCCCCACCCCACACGTATGGTTCTATGCACTGACCTAAGTACACATACCCAAGTACTTTGGTCACTCATGATAACTATAAACCCTTCAGTGAACTACCAGAAAGGTAGTTCAAATGGAAATGGTGAAATTCAATATAGCGTTTAACTAAGTCACTGTCTAAGGTTAAGCCCAAAAAACCAATCAGCAACACTGGGAGGAAAGGCAAATATATTAATTAATTGGAACCCGGATGCCAGATATGTGACTTTTCCTGATACCTGTCAAGTAACTGTAAGAGTATTTCAGTGTGAATCAAGCAAATGTGCCTAAACAAATACACATTTTGTTTATCTTTAATTCTTTTATAAAGAAATAATTTAGATCTAGATTTGAGCACAAAGGGTGGGATTTTAAAAATGTGTAAGTGATTTAGGAGCACAAGTCCCACTGCCTATGAGTTGTGCTCCTAAGTCACTTACAGTGGAATTTTCAAAGCACTTAAATGAGTTGCTTTTGAAAACTGCATCTAAAGGGACTAATTTACATCAAACACCAATAGAACTCCATTGATCTCAGTAAGGTTACTCTAGTGCAGTGGTTCCCAAACTTGTTCCACCGCTTGTGCAGAGAAAGCCCAGGGTGGGCTGTGCCGGTTTGTTTACCTGCTGCGTCCACAGGTTCGGCCGATTGCATCTCCCAGTGGCTGCGGTTCGCTGCTCCAGGCCAATGGGAGCTGCTGGAAGCAGCTGCCAGTATGTCCCTCGGTCCGCGCTGCTTCCAGCAGCTCCCATTGGCCTGGAGCAGCGAACCGCGGCCCCTGAGAGCCGCAATCGGCCGAACCTGTGGATTGGCAGGTAAACAAACCAGCCCGGCCCGCCAGGGGCTTTCCCTGCACGAGTGGCAGAACAAGTTTGGGAACCACTGCTCTAGTATAAGTGAAGTCAGAATTGGGGATAAAGTGGCTGGGAATCAGAATGTTGGCAAGTGTGGTTTTCTTTTGGACAGGTTCATTTAATCAGCAGAATAGTTGTCAATGCATCTTGGAATTAAATCAATTTTTTGAAAGTCATTAGACTATATTTTTTATTCTTAAAAAAAAAAGAAAAAGAGCAATCGAAGGGTGCAGTTCTTAAATGTATTCAGCAATGGCCTGACTCTGCTCCCATTGAAGTCAATGGGCATTTCTCCTCAGTTTACTGGAATGAAGGATAGGCTTGTGCTATGAGCTTTGGAAAAATCTCACCCAAAGTCTTTTAACATTCCCTCAATAGTCTGTCCAAGAAAGTAAATAATTTCTTCAGCCTCTAATCAAGCAATAAGTGAGTCTGCTAAAAATATTTTTTGAATGATACATTTCAGAGTTATTTGGCATGTTGAATATTTACAGTAAGATCATAAAATACACACATTAGTTTTCCACAAATATTTAATATTAATATGTTATTTCAGGAGTTAGAAACTAGTTTAACTCTGGGCTTAAATTCATGTAAGAGGTCAAAAAAGCCAGCTTTTAACTGTGCTAAATAGCCCTAACTGGAATGCATTCTCCTTGTATGCAGATTTTTAATAATTAAAATTCCCCTTGTCAGCTAAGAGCTCACTCATGCTCCCACTGAAGTCAATGGCATTTTTGCTACTGATGCCAATGGGGGGCTTTATTGGGGGATGGGACTGAGGCTTCTTTTCTCACATCTTTCTTTACCTTCCTCCGATATCCTGTCTCTCTTGTATAGCACTCAGATCCAAGCCATTGCTGCTTCAAGATGCTGTGCTCCACAACCTCCAAGAGTACTGTCTCCTATGGCACAGAGCAGAAGGCTGTGCAAGGGGGTGGAGAGCTTCACTCTGATAGAGCCAGAGAGCCTGGGTAATAGCAGAAACAGCAGCTAGGGTGAGAGCTGTGAGTGAATTAATCCTTCCTTGCCCTCCATAGTATTCTGCCAATTCATTTCCCACCCCATAGGGTACATATCACAGCATCTCCTGGCCTCCTGTGAACCATCTGAGAGTTGCACCCCATTAGCTGAGAAACCCTGATTTAGAAGATCTGAAATCTGTAAATGCAATGTGCTGACTTACAGCTGTGAGAAACCCAGCACAGAAATCCTAAGGGTGCACTTCCTTAATATTGTTTTTAATAGATGTGTTGAACAAAACAAAACGACCAGTTAGCAATAACCAGAATACAACAGTATACAACCTCTGGGTAACAGAAACTCCCAATGGAATGAAGGTCAGTCACATCGCTTAATAGTAATGCAAACTATTGATTCCTCTCCCAATTGTCTACAAATCTATTTTCCTGAAGGTTTTGGATGTTTCTGAAACCTGCAGAAGAAGGGGGTTGCAGTGTACTATACATTTTGTTCATAAAGAAAAATGAGATTATTATGATGTTTGTGTTCCCCCTTAAGGGGAAAATAAAAGAGGACATTTGTCTAACACCTTAGTAATATCTGGTTATTTAAATCCACAGTGTGGCTGTAGATGGGAGGGAAAATAAAATGCTTAGTAGGAAAGGTTAGGCTAGACTAACCAGAACCACATTCTTACAATCCTCTTGGCATTTTTATACATAAATTATATATTCTTTATTCTAAAGAACCTGCTCCTGAAGAATCAGCGCTTTTAAAATATTTTTCCCCTTAAGTATTTCACTTTGTGAACCATTTTATTTTAAAAGTAGCTGGCACATGGGCACTCTGAGATTTAATTCGTGGAACAGTTTAGTAGCACTAGAATGTAGAGTAGGGCCTATCAGTAGGTTTTTTTTATAACACACATCAAAGATCTTCTGTGCTATACAATTATAAAATCATGATAAAATCTCATTAAATGCCTGTTTTGGAATGTACTCTCATATAATATTTTAAATTGGCCAAGCTGATGTTATTTGAAAACTGATAAAAATATTCATCCATGGGCTGAGTCCTAGCAGGTCAAATTTCAGCCTGGAGTACATTTTTACAACCAGTTCATTAGGGGTTTAATGATAGAAACACTGACATACTCTTAAAAAGTCCTTATATAATGGGTCTGTAATACAGACTATTCACTGTCAAATGAGATGGAAAGGAGAATGGTGTCTGAGAGGTAAGATACAATAGTACAACTAGTTTGATTGCATTAAACCTTTTGATGAAACTCATAATTTGACAAGCAGTTGTACTAAAACAAATAGTTTTCGTTTAATTTATGCTAAGTACTGTTACCAGAAGATTTGGAATCACTTTTACTAACTTTTCTAATCCAGTAATCAAGGTTGTGGTCCGCCCTAAAGGGAGTTCCAGGGAAAGCCGCAGCTAGCTAATTTTACCTTGAAAGAACACAGATACAACCCTCTGATCAAGAATACGCAAATAAGCAGTAAATTCTTCAAACACAAATATTTAGAAGTGAGTGGTTACAGTAAAAGAGTAGAGAGATGAACTAGGGTTACAGTTAAAAAGGGAACGAAGCGGTGTGGCAAATAAAAACGCAACACTACAACAACAATTTCAGTTAACTCTATGGCATAGAACAGGAGAATCATTCACTTAGTACTCTCTACTTTATAACAATATAACCATCAGACATGTAACAATATATGAAACATCCAATATTAAATACTTAAAACTAAGCACCTAGTAAGCGCTGGCCTGGCTTATGACAGGAACATGACAGGAATAAATGGGTAAACAGAAAGATTAGGTTTACAGGAAACTTTCGTTTAATCCCTCTGAGACCGTCTTTGGTCCTTCTGCTCCGTCTCCATGCTTGGGAGCATGGTTTGTAGGTTACTGGCGTAGGGCAGCTGGGCTGGGCTGGGCTGCTGCTCAAGCGGCGCTGCCTCCTGCTGGCTGGTGGGAGACCCGGCCCTTGCCAGGGGCAGCCTTGGAATCCTGGGTGGACTGCTGTTACTGCTGCCGCCAGAGCTGCTTGGGAACGATGCTAGCGAGCCTGGGTTGCGGTGCTACTGGCCGGCGTGGCGAGGATGGAAAGGCCGTGAGCTACTTACGGAAGCTATTGCTGTAGCTTGTGATGCTGCTGCAGTAGTAGCTGCTTTGTGAGCGATGGCTGCTAGTGAGCGTTGTCTGAGGCTTGTGACCCTGGGTAGCTAGCTACGCTGCTGCTGCTGCTGCAAGGCAATAGTTAGCTTTCTTACCCCACAGGGTTCGACTGGTGTGGTTGTGGCAACTCTGCGAGTGTCTTCCTTCTTCTAGGTGTGCTACAGCATTCCGCTCTCCTCCAGGTCCCTGGCCCCTACAGAGTTTAGCCTGTGGGCGGTCACCTTTCTATTACAATTTTCAGCTCATTAGCTATAATTTATTCTCATAATTCAGCCAATTAGCATATGCTAAGTCATGTCATGCATACTGACATGACACTCAAGCTCAGCCAATCAGCTTCCAGAGATCAACATATGTGAATTATATGCTAATTAGTCACATGTACTAGAAATCTATGGGAGGAGGAGGAGCTACTATGGGCCTAAAGTATTCCTATGGAGTTTTTCAGCTGGCCTTTGGATGAACCCTAGCTACTTGCTGTTTGAAAGTCCCATGTATTCCTATGGGCTTCAATGTATCGCTACGGAGTTTTGCTGAGTCATTCCTCACAGGAAGTGGACTTTACCATTGCATTACAAGAAGTGGAATCATTGTATCATGATGGACCCCTGTGTGCCCTAGAAATGAGATCTCCCACTATATTCCATCAACCTATAGCCACCATGAATAGATTTTCTAAATTAAACTATTCTTAATTTTTATTTAAATTACAGATTTATTCCTAAAACTAATTAGTGTTCTGAGCAATCCAAAGGGTCCTGATACTGTGTCACCACTCATTTTATGTCCAATTAAGCAGTTTATAATTTTTCTGAATTTAAACCCTGTCCTGAAGTTTTTCTGCAAATTTTGAATTTAAAGTGTTGCAAGGCATTTCAGGCAACGGAGGGAAAAAAAATCTCTGGTCACAGTACCTGCAGAGTTGAAAACATCGTAATAAATGTATTTCAAATCAAAAGGTCTGATTCTACAGCCTTTCCCTATCTGAGCAGGTCCAAGTAGCCTTAATATGTTTTTAAATACAATGTATGCAAAAAATCACCTCTGTATAAATGTCGGAACTACACATACCTGTGAATTTCTGAAGGATGTTGATCTACTTCAGAAGAATTAAATTAATATAATTTTCAACATTTTTGGCACTTAAAATTAAGATTTTGGTCATTTTTAATTTGTTCTATTAATAATCACATACAAAAACATTAAAAGACTATATTTAGGTTGTAAAGTCAAACAGTTAGAAATTAAGAAATGCCAGAGTTAATGTTTCTCATGCAACCTTAATTTGGACACGGTATGTGTTAGCATACAGTCTTTAATTAAATGATCATGCCCCCTCCCCACCCCACAGAAGACCCTCCTCAAAAGCTGTGCAACCTGCATTCATTTACTGCTACTTCCGTGGGTGGGCATAACTCACATACCCATAGTGGAATAGTTTAATATATATTTCAGTCTCTTTGCTCTTCATTGCTTTTGGCCCCTCTACTGATAATGATGTTTTTGAAGGTGATGGAACAGTAGAAGGCAAATGGACATGGATAAAGGAAACTTTTACTAAAACTTATGAATAAGTTTTGGATTCAGGAAGAAACATCACAATGAGTGGTTATCTAAGGATACATGGCAGAAAATAGAAGAAAGTTGATTTAATTTCAGTCCATTGAATGGCAGTCACTGCTTTATATGAATTTTATAGATTTCCAAAAAGATTTTGATACAGTGCATAAAACAGGTTTATGCAAGTTGCTACACCACTATGGAATCCCTAAGAAATTTGTGAACATCATTCAAAGCTTCTATGAAAATATGACATACTAATACATAACAGTGAACAGACTAGGATGTTTATGGTTACTACAGGCATCACACAAGGATGTCTTATGTCTCCCATGGTCATTTTACTGGTAGTGGATTGGCTAATGAGAAGGACTGCAGAATAATCAAGGGCCATACAATGGACTTTTACACAGAAGTAAGAGGACCTTGACTTTGCAGACGACATCAACTTGCTATCCCATCCCCACAAATGCATGCAAGCTAAAATAAATGATCTTTAGGTCCATGCACAATTAGTCGGGTTGAAAATGAACACAGATAAAACAAATTATGAGACTCAATATACAAAAGAAACAGCAATAACGCTTTCTGGGACTGACATAGAAGAGGTCTGATATTTCACATATTTTGGCAGCATTGTAAGGACAACAGCTGAAATAGATGAAGACATTAAAGCGAGAATAGCAAAAGCCAGACATGTAATTCTAAAGCTACTCTGGAAAAACAGAAATCTTGCCCTCCAAACCAAACTTAGAATATTTAGCAACATTGTGAAGCTGCTCTTACTATATGGTGCTTAATCTTAAAGACTTATTAAGACCTTACTATCTAAACTCCAAGTTTTCATAAACAGCTGCCTTAGACAAATCCCCAATATCAAATGGTCAGAAAAAAAATATCACCAATGAAGAACTCTGGAGGAGGACAAAACAGAAACTGATAGAGCAAGACATTATGGAACTAAAATGGACATGGCTAGAACATACCTGGAGGAAAGACCTGAATAAATAACAAGGCAAATATTGGACTGGAATCTGCAGGGCATGAGGTAGACCAAGGATAACATGGAAATGCACAATAGAAGCAGAATTGAAAGCTATCTGAATGATCTGGGTAGAAGCTAATACTGCAGCAGGAGACTGGCAAAGATGGAAAGCACACACACAAAAAACCTTACGTTAATATAAAGGTAACTCAAGACAGCAGAACATTAAAAGGAGCTACACTGCAAACATAAGGCTAACTTGTGTTTCTAGCATACCTTCACAAAGGATGGCGCAGCATTTTGCTCTGCCACTCCAGGAGTGACGCAAAAAGGGAATTGTGGCTTCTATGCCAGCAGTAAATTACACTAATTCCTGCCTTCTGGTTTAGCGGTAATGGCTGGTGAGTAAGTGTTAGAGGGCTTATTCCTTCACCCACTTACTTCCCTGGTCTTTCTCGCATGAACAGAGAACAACAATACCCGAAGTCCAAAGGTGCAAACAATTCGATGTTTATTGGGGTGAATTTCCAGCAAGCATGATTCCAGTTTCCTTCCTTAGTATCCTCCTTCCCAGCTCTGACACCACAGAGCCTTACACCTGTGTCCCTGTTCCCATTCCTACCCTTAGCCAAACATGATTCCAATTTTCTTACCCCCATTCCCTGTTCCCATCACACACACCCACACGCCCCTACTTCCTGATTGACTGCAGACTATATAGTAAAACTTGAGTTCTGCTTAGCTATACCTTAACCAATCATTTTCCTGAAATTTAACTAACCAATCCTAACATATTGTAACATGATTATGTAACCAATTATATCCCACCACCTTAATTAGTTTACACTCAGCAAAATTAATTATACAGCAGACAGGAACAATCACAGAACCAGACAGAGATTATACAGACAAACAATAGCAAAGTGGGAACTACAATGACAAGACAACACAGAAGCGAGGATTTCACATCCCAGCTATTGATAAGTGAGTTCTTGCCAGACAGGATGCTATCAAACTAAGTTTCCTTTTACATTTTCTAGGCACTTCCCTTTCTCTGGAGGTGATAGGAATACAATCCTGTCCTGATAGTGCCTAACAGCCCAATAGCACCTTATTTCAATGTGACTAGTTTGGAATGTGAGGATGTGACTGTTCGCTTCCTAGCTTATGGCTGCCTCTGCTGCTTAGCCAAAGGCCTTAGCCTAAGAACAGGGCCTCAATCTGTCACAGTAAGAGAAGGCCCTTACACCAGCAGACAGTGATTTCTTTCTTTTATACCTCTAGAACTAGCCAAGCGATAAGAATACACCTAAATTCTTAAAGTACAGGCCTTTGCAGACAGGCCTGAATATCTATATCCTAACAGTAAGGAGGAGGGGAGCCAAGGTTCTGGCCATTCCCTGCCTTCCTAGACATGGGGAGGATTAAGCAAGTGTAAAGTGGACTCTTATCCCCACACCCTGCCCCCAGATTCCAGCAGGTGTGCAGTCTACGCAACTATCCCATAATAACTTCTGAAAACCATCAACATGGCTAAATATTGTTTTTAAATTAAATAATTATGCTTAAACTTAAAAGGCATAAACAGAGAAACAAACTTCCATAGCAAAGTGAAATCTTTATAATTAGGTGTTATGAATTCCTCCAGAAACTGCCCCCCCCCACCCTTGAACCCATGCCAGTGTTCAGAACCACACCTAAATAAGAAGTTCTGAAATACTTTAACACATTCTCTCTCATTTCTGTGTTGCTTTGCACTTTTGGATTCTGGACTGGAAAGAGCTAAAATAACTCAAGAAAAACTGTGCTCATGGCCTTTGCAAGTGGGACTAGAAGCACAAGAATCCAAAATCTTATGAGAAAGAGCCTTGTGAAACTTCCACTCCAATTCAAAGAAGGTCCAAGAAGTGAAGATAAGCTTTGGACGCTCTGGAGAACGATCTGAACTCACCCTGAACATCAAGCCTCTTGAGGTTTGCTCATCCCTGACTATAATTACTTTTTATATTTGCTTTTACTTCTGATTAGATGGTTAATAGAGTCATACATTGTATGCAAAAGCCCTAATACCAATAGTTAGTGGATTATTTGTTTTTATGTGTAGTGGCTTAAGACTTTTGACAACTGACTGCTCTGATTTAAGGGATCTTAGCAGTTATCACTGGTGGGACACATGCTAAGATAGAATATGCCCCCAAAATCAGTCAGTTAAGTGAGAATATAGGGTGCATATCCTGCGGCAGGTCGGGGATCTAGGTGACAATTTAATTATGTAATTGCTGAGAGATTCTGGGCATAGCAACTGCAGGCTATTACAATATACCTTTTGAGGGGTGTATGTCAAATGAACAACTTCAGATACTTGAGTTGCTACTTGGATCTACGATATGTACTACTGTTAATATTTTCAATAAATGTTTAATAAAACATTGATCAATCAAGTAATTTAGGCCCACATTTGTAAAGGTAGTTAGTTGTTATTGCGCTCAGCATCACAGTGCCAATTATTATATTGATGGGATTTAGACTCCTAAATACCTTTCCTTTCTGAAAATGAGAGTTAGGCTCCCAAATCAGTTTGGCATTGTGATGCTGAGTGTAACAATGCCTAAATACCTTTAAAAATCTGGGCCTTACAGCTTATACTGAGAAGTGCAAGGGTTTTTTTTAGTAAACATATGAAAATATTGAATGCCCCAAAGACAACATATAATGAAAGATGCTCTTGGCCCCAATCTTGAAAAACATGCTTAACTTTACATAATCTGGGTGATGCCCTAGCCACATTTAAGTCAATGGCAAAACTCTCATTGAGACTTCAGTTGGACTACTTGGAGTGTGTAAAAATTAATCATGTGTCTTTGCAGAATAAGGGTCTAGAAAAGCAATCTGAAAATATAAGTAGTATAAAAGAACAAATTAGAAATCTGGCAACTGGGCCAGTGTTAATACAAGTATCTTGTATTAGACTGCTTTAAGGAAGCATTTATTGGAGAGAATTAGTCTCTAATTGTATACACCATACTTTGAGAGAGATCACTTATAGTGATAGAAATGATTAATGATGCAGGGATGAAAGACCTTAATTATGTTTAATTGAAGCTAATTGAAACAGCCTCTTTGATTAATTAAGCAAAGCCCAAAACAAAGGACTGTAATCGATGACACGATTAACAATCTGGGTGATTCTCTGTGCGCCACAGAAAGATTCTGAGGGTTTTTTTTATTAATATAAAAGAAAATTTTAAAATGAATTCTTAGTTCTAGTCATTCACACTTAGAAATATAATTAGCACTAAAAAACTTCCAAACTAATTCACTTTTGTTCTTGATTTCTTAAGTGCATTTATGCAATTAATGTTGTCTTATCTAGTAAAACCCAATACATTAAAATCTCCGATACTGACTCTGTGAAATCCTGGCCCCACTGAAGTCAATGGCAAAACTTCTAATTACTTCAGTGTGGCTAGGATTTCACTCAGTGTATCTTAACCTCTCTAAATTGGTTTCCATATCTGTAAAGTAATACACGCTAGTATTTAAATTACTTCACAGAATAGTAACACATACTTATCTAGCTTACTTGGGTTTTATAAGCATTAATTTGTTATTGTCTGTGAAGGGATTTGAAAATGAAAAAGTTTCCTAAAAGTGGTAAATATAATTATTTCAGGACCTTATGTTCCATCTCTATATGGACAAAACTCCCATTGAAATCATCCAGGGTATTGCAAGCATAAGGAATGCAGGATCAGATCCAAGGTGCAGAACAACGTTACTTTGTTGGCCTAGAACACGATGTATTCTTTATCTTATATTTAAATAACAATTATAAAATTCTAAATCATGCCTTTTTTGGTTTTTATGTTTTCTTTACAGTCACAGCAGCCTCACAAGTGTTATCCTGTAAATGCTGTGAGCTATAAAGTGGCCTTTTATAAAGTTTTAAAAATAGTATCTTTGTGGCTATTCACAACTGAATAACAAATTGCATGTTGTACAATGCATGATAGTTATCTATGTTACTAAAAAGTTATAACTGTGTAGTTATTAGGCTACATTTATCTAAAAGGCCCAAGAAAGATGACATAGATTTGAAAGTACAGCCCAAGATCAAAGAATGCAATAAATGATGCAGGAAACAACAATTTAAAAGAAAACCTCTGTGGATCAAAAACTCATTTGTTAATTTCAAGATTTTTTTTTTAAAATACTGAGTAAAAGCATCATTTGTAATAGGCCACAGTTTCCATCCTCCCTCCACCCCCATAAATGATAGCCTGCAGTCCTCTAAACATCCTCTCTTCAGCAAGAAAATCTCCCTGTTCATCAGCTTCCACTTGGGGGAAGACAGATGTACATTGCATAATAAATTTTAGAGGAAAAATATCTTTCAAAATGTCTTTAAAATCTTTTAAAATGTAGGAAATTTAAATTGATTTTCCAAATGATTCCTGTCCTCCCATTTTTTAAATTTGTATTTATACCAATACAGATTCTCCACCCTGTTTAAATGCTGGCATTTTTTGGAATGGGGTGTGGAGTACCAGAGAAGTGCCACACATTATATGTGCATGCACACGCACACATGTTTACTTTCATTTGGCTACATCTGGGCCACATGGGGAAAGGGGGACATGCGCTCCTTTCAGCTACATTTCTTCTTGTGTCCTCATGCTTTTCCTCTTGTTGCATCCCATGATCACATATAAAAAAAACCAATAAGGAAGCCAGTGCAATGACACATTATAAGATGACTAGACCTGTGATGACATCCAGCAAAATGGAAGAATTCTTGCTCCTATTTTGATATATTTTAGGGCTTCTCTACATGGGGAGACAAAAATAGCTATTCTGGAATAGCTATTCCTGATCAACTATTCTTGATTAAGCCAAAATGGATTAAGCTAATTCATAATCAAGCACTCTTATTCTGAAATAAGAGCATCCAAACGTGGAGTTAATTAGGACTAGTTAATCCACTTTAAATTCATACTCTACTTTATTCTGGATTAATTTTCATGTGTAGACAAGCCCTTAACCATTGACTGAATGCATTTGGTCCAAAAATGTAAACTCTAGTCTATAACCTAATGAAGGACCTTTGGGTTTCTTATAAGTTTTGGTCATAACCTACTATCCATAGCTGTATCACGACTGTATTGCTATTATTATTTTAGTAGGTCTGTTTAATTCAGACAGATCATCAGATTCTTGCTCAGGTTCTGTTCAGGCAAACTTCCACTGACCTCAGACTGAATAAGGACCTCAGAATTTGGGCTCATGATGCTAAATCATCCTCCTGCATCCTCTGTACGTAGCAAACTCCTTCTCCTTCAAATCCTTCCTGAAAATTCATCCCTTTTTGACATACTTTCTAATATTAATCTGCTGCCTCTCACATGCCTTCCATTATGTGGTCTCCTAAAGCTGGACCAGACTCCCTTTTTCTTCCCCACCAAGTGCTTAAGATAGAAAGTATAACATGCCCACCACCTCCCAAGGTTTCCCAAGGGAGGGAAGTCAAGCTGCCATCAGGTATGAATGGGTTGTCAGAGGGAATGGCCTATTACAAGAATTGCAAGCATGTTAAAGCTGCCTGAATTGCAGATTTGGAAATTTATGCAACAATTTTTTAGTTTCTAAGCAGGAAACTAAATTATAAGACCCACCTGCTCCAAACTATAAGTGTGGACATTGCTAACCAACTGGTACTATTATAACCTGCTCATCAATCCAGTACAACTATTGTGTAGCAGTCCCCAGCAAAATTTAACTTGCTATTCATATGTGTTTGTATTAATCTATCAAGATATTTCCTGGTGTAATGGTCCTCACTCAGAGTCTGGCTGGGGAGCATGGCCTAGTGGTCACAGCCACAACCCCTGACTGCCAAAGGGGTAGTAGGAAGGGGGGCCCACCCACTCCACCAGGCTCCAACCCAGGGCCCTTTGGGCTACCAATAGTCTGGCAACCAAGGTTGCCTTCACTGGGCCATTTCCTCTCATCCCTTCCCCGGGGGTCAGCTTAATCCAAGGCTTTCCCCTGTTGGGGAAATCCAAACCAAAAGTAGTAAGAGGGAGTTACCAATGTCCAAAGTACACAGGGTACTTCCCTTTCTGATTGTCTCTGGGGTGGTTCCTCCCTTCCTTCAGGGAGAGCCCTTTGGACAGCTGTCAGAACCTTTAGGCTTCCTTCTGCATTGTGCTGCTCTAGCTGAGATCTGCTCACCTCCAGTTCTACCCCCAAGTGAGCTAATTCCCTGTCTTTTAATTCCTCCAGCAGATAGAGCATTAGCTACAGGTGTGGTGGGGCTATCTGAGCCCAAAATAATCCCTTAACCCCTTGTTGCCCAGTGTGGGGTTTGTAAACCCCATCCTGCCTGAGGGTTTTTTTTCTGAATGATCAAAATAATTATTATATCGTGGTTACCATCAAAAAGTCCACTTCCGTTCATGGTTATTTTTTTATTCCTTATTAGAATGATTTTGCTTCCTAGCTTAATGTAGGCATTATTTTTGGATCATTAGTGAATCAAGAAAAGATTAATTTGTGGCTTGAATTGGAATTTTATTACAAGCTGAAAAACCCATTTTGTAATACAAGTACAGATTCCCCCCCCTCCCCCAAAAAAATGATCCCTTCCTTTGTCTTCACTATTCCCTTTTCTTTGTTTTTCTTCAGGCAAAGTTACTACCACTTTACATGTTTTCTATATAACCTCTAATCTACAGTATTTATTAAAAAATTTGTAACAGCCCCAATTTCATCAACACCTGGGCTTCTTATATCACTACAAATAGCAATTAACAAAGAAAAAAACTTCAAACTAGAGAACTTAATAATATAGCCCCATTCCCTGTTTTAAAACAAAGTCTTAATAATGGTCAATAAAAGGCATGATAATATAGATGGTCTTCCATAAGGTCCTGAAGTTTGCCAAAATTGAGCTCTGATGTACTTCGGACAGAGTATAATCTACAGTCACAAAGAATCCACTGAGAGAGTTTAACAGGAACAGAGAACATGAATGTTTAATATCAATAGGTACAAAAATGTGTGTGGATCGGAAGTTTTCTTTTTGCTACAACAGTTTTATGCATTATTATAAAGGAAAGACTGAGGACTTATGGGAAGTTTGAAGGTTGCCGGTAAGGACCGAAACAAGAATTTAGACAGTTGTGAGTATAAGAATGGTAATTAAACCTTGGTTCAAAACAAGTTAAAGAACCCTTAGTGTTCCCCTGAAAGACTAATCTGCATGGAAATAAACCGTAGGACTACATGAATACAGATATGCAACAACCCAAAACAAAAGTGAATTGTGAATTAATAGGAAAATATTGTTATAGCCACAATGAAAAAAAGTACCCCAATAGCAAAATTTAATGATGCAGTAAGTTAATTCATGACATTTCACCAGTTCAATAGTTTTGTTTCATGACAGGGAATGACCACAGCTAATCACTCTAGCTCAGTGAAAAATTGATGAATACCTCATCAATACCTGGATGAGTTTCCAAAAGTGCATCAAGTCCTTCAGTACAAAATTCATGTTAATTTGTTTGGAACCTGATCTTGCAAACTGCTAAGAACCTGAAAGGGAGTGGTCAGTTCAATTTACAGGATCAACCCTTTGGAGAGTTACAATTTTTTCATGTCTACTGCTCAAATAACTTTAGTAATGATTCTGAAGCAGGCAGCAATGGCTGGAGTTATCTGTCAAGTTCACAAATCCTACCTGTTAGAAACCTGAAACCATACATTGTATGCAAAAGCCCTAATACCAATAGTTAGTAGATTATTTGTTTTTATGTGTACTGGCCTAAGACTTTTGACAACTGAGTGCTCTAATTTAAGGGATCTTAACAGTTATCACCAGTGGGATAAACATGTTCTTATAGAGGACTAGGTCTTCTTTTAGTTCATTTGTTGCTAATACAATAAAACCCCATTTGCTGGAATAGAAAGGGAAACATGGATAAGGTAAGATCTTTTCAATGCAAATGGTGGATGTCAAGAAACCAAAGCCAAGTGTGGACAATAGGGGGATAAGAGAACATAGGCAATGGACTGAAGATATTTTTTCTGCTTAGTCACTCAGCAAGATCTTTGTCTTAAGGGTTAGTGTTCATAAGAAAAAAGCAAAATAGTTAGCACAAGCAGAGAATAAGCAGAAAAACTCTCTTGCTTGGGATTCTACCTGGTCTTTATGAACCTTGGGCTTCCTAAAGACAATCAGATTTCCTCAGACATTCACCCTATTGTGTCTTTCAAGCAGCTGCTTTTATAGCTGCTTCCCCTGAGCACCTATCCAACCAGAGGGGAAAGCTGAGTTAAAGTTAACCCTTTGTTCACTGGGAATGATATAGTAACTCGCTCCTCATCACACACCTTTCCATATCAGAGAAAGTTCTGACAAATGATGAAGTTTTATTGTATTTAATGTATCATCAAAGTATTTCCCATAGAAATAATAAAAAAGACCACATGTCCTTTTTTTTTTTTAAACCACAGTCATCTTTTATTCCCTTAAAAACAGACCCTGGAGAGGTAGCTAAATACCTAATAGACAAAATGGGAAGAATACATCATTGGAAATCTTGGAAACTGTTCAGCAGTATATTTGTTTCAAAATAAATGAAGGCCTCTGAACTAATCCTCAGATGAAAAGGGGTTCATATACGTCTTTAATTAGATCATACTATTGGAACACACTATTGTGATAAAGAAGATTTAATAAAGCATTTTGTCCTTTTATTACTTTCATTTCATGCAACATATCTGCTTATCCAAGCAAGATGTTTGACTTCAAAGGAAGTGCTATCCGCCCTCCCTCTGTCCAATAAATAACTCCTAGAGGAGTAAAAACAATATATGTTTGTAGCTTCACTGGTGCTGCTGAGTGGTAAGAAGATCAATCGTTATCCTTCTTCTGTAGCTGTGGCTCTGTGATGGGCCTCTTCCTCTAGTACTCTTTCCCTAATGACAATTTCTGTATATCTTCTAATTCAGTAGTTGTTAATTTACACTTCTATATCAGAGTCACCAGGGACAGTGCACAAGTTGGTGGCAAACTGAAATCACATAACTTTCCTGCTGATCTCAGGAGGTGGAATTAGCCCTGTGCAGATGCCCAACATAAGGCCTATGCACCACTTTAATACCATTTCATCTCTAAAAATATGGCTTCAAGGGACGTACAGGAGTTATTCTGACCTGCTGGGCTAGGGTGAATTTCACCTGTGGTTTAGTTTCTTTTCCAGCATGAATATACTTATTGGGCTTAGGATAGAAAGTATAACATGCCCACTGCCTCCCAAAGTTCCCAAAGGGATGAATGTGCTGTCAGAGGGAAGGTGAATCTTACAAGAATTGCAAGCATGTTAAGGTATGGAAATCACAGTTAATACACCCAAACAACTTTAACTCCACCCTGTAGTGATCCATGAAATAACAAGAGGAATATGATCAGTGTGTGAAAGTGCTCATGGTTCCAAATTAGATTAAATTGATTTTTAAAGACACATTCGATTTTTGTTTAATTTTTTTTCTCCTCACAGTGTCCCTACAAGGTGGAGTTAAGGCTGTTTTGCTGCTTGAACTGTACACTTCCATATCCTAAAGGTATCTGGATTTCTTTTAATGTTTATCTGAATCTCTTAGGTTTGTTTTTGTATAATTAGAACACTCCTGTAATAGTTTTAACCTAAATTAGTAATATGTACTCTCAACTTTAACTCCACTTTGACAGTTTTTAATCTGGAAATTTGAAAATCAGGGCCATGTTGCACTGAAATTGGGCCACTGGTTTGCTCAAAACACTTGTGACTCATCAAATCTTTAGATGAACACAATCTGGGTTCTAAGTTTGTAAGGAAGCACAAAACCAGGTGAGACTTTCAAGCTCTTAGTTTTTGTTGCTGAGCAACTGCTGCAACTACCATTGACTTTAGGGGAATTTGCAAATTCCCAACACCTTTAAAGATTTGGCCTGTTAGTATTTAATATTTATATGTAACATCTTAAGGGGACATAGAGAGAATTGCAGAGGGACTAAAGAGATAATCACTACTCGGAGGAGTTTACAGTCTAATTTACAATAGGTACAACTTTGAATCACACAGAGAAACAGGGTATCAAGCAAACAGGAGCAAAGGAGACTTATGAACTAATTTTGTGCTTTTCCATTCTTTCTTTTTTGATTTACTTGTAAATTCATGTAGAATTTGGCAAGCTGGTGAGGGAGTATGTTCTTTTCAGAGGTTTTGTGATAGAAAACTAGACGGAAGAATAAAATGGTGTCCTTTATGTATTATACTAGAATTGAGATTTGGGGGCCAAATTCTGCTCCCAGTTTTTATGCTGAAAGCAGAAATTCAGGGTACCCACATGTGCTCTAACCCACTGTTCCATTTAGGCATGTTGGAGTTAAGATCTCCACTGAATTTAAATTAAGTTTACCCTCAGCTGATAAAATCTAGCAAAATAGGAAAACCTTTATTTTTTTTAAAAAAGCAAGCTTGCATGCTAGTTTCTCCTAAGTTTGCTCAGCTTGGTTTAATATTGTTTGCTTTTCACTTTGTATTTTAACAAGTTTGCTGCTTAAGTTTTAGAATAATTTGTGATCAGTACTAAAGTTTATTTTATTTTAGTGGCTTGTTCAGAACTAATTTGAATTTATGTCTGGCTTTAAATAAATATTTACATAAAAATAACATGAGATTACAGGGTGTAAATGTAGTGCCATTCAACTATGTAAATAGCAGCAAAGATGTTTAATTGAATATAAAACACTGTTAAAATGTAAACATTTTTGTTCCAGTTGCCTTATGCCTGAGTTTTGATGACACAATTGAACAGAACTAATTGACAGTGGAAGTTATCATTTGAAACAGGGTCCCATAACTTTACTTTATGTCTGGAAACCTTTTCAGTAATTGCTTGTACCTTCCAATGCCATTCACTTTGCTTCTTAATCTATTCCACTGTCTTCTGCAAGGTATTCAGTGTTGGGCTTATTAAATAGCATCAGTATAATCCTAAAGTCATGTACAGTATCATAAATCTAAATAAAGAAGCAAAGCTGGTCACAGGCCTGTGCAGTTGACTGCAAAGCACATGAAAACAATAATCACAGGTTATAGACTGAACTGGTTTCATTTTTGATTATTTGCTATTTGTATTTTTCAGATCTGTAGAAGATAAAAAGCTAAGGACCTGGGTGTAAGTTCAAACAAAAGTGGTGATGGTCACTAGTTTATGGGATATGAATGGAGACTGAGAAGTCCTTTGCTACTATTAAGATGTGATTGATCTTTATGCCATTGAGGCTCAGGCCTAGGGTCTGAGTAGTACAGGCAAATGATTAACAAAGGAACAAAAGCTGATGTCAGACACACACCGACTGTATTTGTAAAGGATTGTTCCACTATCTCCAACTTGTTGAAAAGGGTGACCCACCTCAATTCTATAAGGCACTGTTTTATTGTGCTGAACCAGTTGTTCAACTTCTTGCTGTACGGTTTCCAGGGGCATCTACTCTGGTTTGTGCCATGCTCTGTACAGTCATTGACAGCAAAGACTAGAGCCAGCAGGAGGCAGTGGCATGCAGAGTGGGCAGATCAGCCAGCCCTATGATCAGAAAGGAGAAAGGAGAGATAAGTGTGGAGAGGGAAGAAATTGAGAGGGAGTGGCAAGAAAAACTATGTGTTAGTGTAGGAAAGATATGCGGGAAAGAAGAAGAAAGAGATGAAATATACTCAGGGAAGAGGAGAAGAAGAAGGAGAGATAGAGAGGCTAGAAGGATAAGAAGAAACAGGATGTGGGAAGGCAAGAGAGACTGAAGGTATATGATGGGGTTTTTCCTGCTGATTACAGAATATATGTGAATGAAATTGACTGTGTTTGCTTCACAGAAGTTGTATGCAAGCCTTTGTGGTTTGCATGACTATGCACCCCTTGGTTCACTTTGAATATTGAGTCTGCATGAATTCCCAAATCTCATAAGTAAATCTCAGCTGACACTCACCAATTATACCAGATTTGAGTTGGAAATGAGGTGAAACCTTTGTGTTTCTCATAGTTTCCAGCCCAGGCCATAAATCAGCCCTAGTTCATTCACAGCATTCATGAACCTTGATGAAGCACATTTGAGGCTTGGGTTATAATAAACATTTTGGGGTTTTGGCCAAATAATATCAGACCCTTCTGCATGGGTCTCAGAAACTGATCTTTGTTTTTGTTGTTAAAGGTCTGGTAGCAGTTTCCTAGCTTAACTGAGGATCTTCAGTTAAGCCAGGATCTTCTATCTTTCAAAAAAGAGGAGATACCCTGACCCTCATCTCTCCTGCATTTTGTTTAAAGAACAGTAGTCTGTCCAGCATCCACAGCTGTGTCATCACTAGAAGGGTATTTGGCTGAATGTTTTTTCTTCTCTTACATCTGTCAGTTAAATCAAAGGTCCAAAGGCAAAACCTAGCACTCAGGCACAGAGTGTGTGCTACATCCTCAGCTGGTGTAACTATGACCATATTAAACTTGACAAATGGTTCATGCTCCAATATGTGATGAAAGGTTCATGCTTCAATAATCCGGTTTCATTTAATATTTCATATTCAGACAATCATCTTACTAAACCACAAAACAACATGCTGAAATAAATTTAGGATCAGACTTAATCCCACAGAACAACAACAGGAAGTTGAGACTTCAGGGTTGATACTATAGCCACAATATGGGATCTAGTCTTCCCTGGCTCCATGCACTTGTTGGAATGCATATTATATGGCTAGGAAATACAAAACCAATAACTGTTTGCATTTATGAAACCCATCATATTTGTTGAGATAGTTAAGAACAATGGAACAAACTAAGGGTGCTGTTTCAACCGTATGTTTGCTTTCATGGGTTTACAGCGGACATTTGACAACACTTCAACATAGGGCAAGTGTCTTACACTTACAAATCTGCAGCTGCGCCACTGTAGTGCTTCAGTGAAGACGCAAAGAGCTTCTCCTGTCAGCGTAGTTAATCCATCTCTGCGAGAGGTGGTAGCTACGTCGATGGGGGAAACTCTCCCATTGACATAGCGCGATCTGCACCAGGGATTAGGTCAGTATAACTGCATCGCTCAGGGGTACGGATTTTTCACGCCTCAGAGTGACGTAGTTGTACCGATATAAGTTTATAGTGTAGACCTGGCCATAATTTTTTTGATTTTCATTTCCTTTTGACATCTTTTTGGAGGTTAATTTATTTTATCCTAAACGTCTTATTCTGTGAGGTGCTGAGCAAAACCCCCTCTCACTGAAAGCAAGGAGCATTGAGCAGGCTCGTCACCTTGCAGACCTGAGCCCTAAAGGAAGGGCAATGAAAAAGTATATCAGGCTGTACTACTTCATTTGAACTGTTAGGGTCTGATGCATGAGTACTTTGGGTTACATTACGGCATTCAGAGGCAGAGGGCTTGTTCTGGGGTGTGGTAGTGATTGAGTGGGGCTGGCTGGAGTTACTGGGCCTGCATCAGGCACAAGCTGGCATAGTGTCTTGTGAGGTGGAGGAGGTGCTTCCCTTTGCCCTCTCTCCACTCTGGATTATCTGTGCTGTGGAAGTCATAGTTTGGTCATTAAAGTGTAACTTTGTACATTTATACTGTGTCCCAGTATAATCATTAGCGACTGGCATGAATAGGGGATGGTTAGCAACCCAGGCGGGCTAAAAGGCGTAAAAATCCCATACTACAGATCCTAAGCCTGTTGGAAAGAAGATAGCCAACACAGCATAAATCCCACTTCTACCTCATTGAGCTGATGGAAATTTATCCATGGGAATGCATTGATTGGTTGTCCTGGCTGGAGGGGAGCATGGCTAGGAAATCTCTGTTCTCATTAGTATTTAGTAGTCGAATTGCAATCGTGCCTAAGAGCCACATTACCGGTACTGCCCAATGTGATAGGCACTGTGCAAACATCTTACAGGAATCAACCTCTAGCACCCCACGGGGAAATTTCCTATTGGTTAGTCTCTAAGGTGCCACAAGTACTCCTTTTCTTTTTGCGAATACAGACTAACACGGCTGTTACTCTGAAACCTATGGGAGTTTAACTCCCACAGAGACCAGGCCATCACTACCCTTTCACCCAGGCACAGGTGAAGAGGTAGTGACAGCACAAATCCTAAGGGAGCCATGCTGCTGGGGAAAAGAGATGCTTAGGGACTAATAGGCATGGACTCATCTTCTTTGGCATCCCCAAGTCACACAAGATCTCTTGATGGATCTTGTGACCTTTTTACAGTTAGAGGAGCATGTTACGTATCCCCCTCCACAAAAACTTCTCTCACCTAATGGGATACCATGATGGGGGCTCTGCAAGTGTCAACTCACAAAGTTTCATGTGTAACTTTGCACCCGAGTAGTTTTTTTTTCATTGAAAGGGATGAAATAGCTCTACACACATGTGGCACCAATGAAATGAAGCCTGCTCTGGAGTTGAAGCTGGTAACTAACAAGGTGCAAGACTGTGGGAAGGGAAGGAGAGGAAGAATTTTGGCTAAGAACTCCACGGCAAACCTCTACATTTACAGAAGGTGAAATAGAGTATTTAATGTCCAAGCGTAGCAGACAGAACCTACATTTATAACGTCTGAAAGACAAACAGATAGTTAGCTGCATGGAACTATATATGTCTACCCTGGCAAGATGGAAGTCTGAGTGAATCCTGCTGGGATTTAAACTGGTGGTTCCACGGGGTCTATTTATTTCAATTGTGCTGCTTAGACAACAAAGCCATCCTCTCCTAGGAGGAAGTAACTGTGTATGGAGCAGCAGCAGATTTTTATATGGTACTAAATCTGAAAATGAAAGGAATTATGACGTGATTGGAATAACAGAGACTTGGTGGGATAACTCACATGACTGGAGTACTGTCATGGATGGTTATAAACTTTTCAGGAAGGACAGGCAGGGCAGAAAAGGTGGGGGAGTAGCACTGTATGTAAGGGAGCAGTATGACTGCTCAGAGCTCCGGTACGAAACTGCAGAAAAACCTGAGTGTCTCTGGATTAAGTTTAGAAGTGTGAGCAACAAGAGTGATGCAGTGGTGGGAGTCTGCTATAGACCACCGGCCCAGGGGGATGAGGTGGATAAGGCTTTCTTCCGGCAACTCGCAGAAGCTACTAGATCGCACGACCTGCATGGGCGACTCTAATCATCCTGATATCTGCTGGGAGAGCACTACAGCGGTGCACAGACAATCCAGGAAGTTTTTGGAAAATGTAGGGGACAATTTCCTGGTGCAAGTGCTGGAGGAGCCAACTAGGGGGAGAGCTTTTCTTGACCTGCTGCTCACAAACCGGGAAGAATTAGTAGGGAAAGCAAAAGTGGATGGGAATCTGGGAGGCAGTGACCATGAGTTGGTCGAGTTCAGATCCTAACACAGGGAAGAAAGGGAAGCAACAGAATACGGACCCTGGACTTCAGGAAAGCAGACTTCGACTCCCTCAGGGAACTGATGGGTAGGATCCCATGGGGGAATAACATGAGGGGGAAAGGAGTCCAGGAGAGCTGGCTGTATTTCAAACCTATTGAGGTTACAGGGACAAACCATCCCGATGTGTCGAAAGAATAGTAAATATGGCAGGCGACCAGCTTGGCTTAACAGTGAAATCCTTGCGGATCTTAAACATAAAAAAGAAGCTTACAAGATGTGGAAGATTGGACAAATGACCAGGGAAGAGTATAAAAATGTTGCTCGGGCATGTAGGAATGAAATCAGGAGGGCCAAATCGCACCTGGAGCTGCAGCTAGCAAGAGATGTTAAGAGTAACAAGAAGGGTTTCTTCAGGTATGTTGGCAACAAGAAGAAAGCCAAGGAAAGTGTGGGCCCCTTACTGAATGAGGGAGGCAACCTAGTGACAGAGGATGTGGAAAAAGCTAATGTACTCAATGCTTTTTTTGCCTCTGTCTTCACGAACAAGGTCAGCTCCCAGACTGCTGCGCTGGGCAACACAGCATGGGGAGTAGGTGGCCAGCCCTCTGTGGAGAAAGAAGTGGTTAGGGACTATTTAGAAAAGCTGGATGTGCACAAGTACATGGGGCTGGATGCGTTGCATCTGAGAGTGCTAAAGGAGTTGGCGTCTGTGATTGCAGAGCCATTGGCCATTATCTTTGAAAACTCATGGCGATCGGGGGAAGTCCCGAACGACTGGAAAAAGGATAATGTAGTGCCCATCTTTAAAAAAGGGAAGAAGGAGGATCCTGGGAACTACAGGCCAGTCAGCCTCACCTCAGTCCCCGGAAAAATCATGTAGCAGGTCCTCAAGGAATCAATCCTGAAGCACTTACACGAGAGGAAAGTGATCAGGAACAGTCAGCATGGATTCACCAAGGGAAGGTCATGCCTGACTAATCTAATCGCCTTCTATGATGAGATTACTGGTTCTGTGGATGAAGGGAAAGCAGTGGATGTATTGTTTCTTGACTTTAGCAAAGCTTTTGACACGGTCTCCCACAGTATTCTTGTCAGCAAGTTAAAGAAGTATGGGCTGGATGAATGCACTATAAGGTGGGTAGAAAGTTGGCTAGATTTTTGGGCTCAACGGGTAGTGATCAATGGCTCCATGTCTAGATGGCAGCCAGTATCAAGTGGAGTGCCCCAAGGGTCGGTCCTGGGGCCGGTTTTGTTCAATATCTTCATAAATGATCTGGAGGATGGTGTGGATTGCACTCTCAGCAAATTTGTGGATGATACTAAACTAGGAGGAGTGGTAGATATGGTGGCAGGTAGGGATAGGATACAGAGGGACCTAGACAAATTGGAGGATTGGGCCCAAAGAAATCTGATGAGGTTCAATAAGGATAAGTGCAGGGTCCTGCATTTAGGACGGAAGAATCCAATGCACAGCTACAGACTAGGGACCGAATGGCTAGGCAGCAGTTCCGCGGAAAAGGTCCTAGGGGTGACAGTGGACGAGAAGCTGGATATGAGTCAGCAGTGTGCCCTTGTTGCCAAGAAGGCCAGTGGCATTTTGGGATGTATAAGTAGGGGCATAGCCAGCAGATCGAGGGACGTGATCGTTCCCCTCTATTCGACATTGGTGAGGCCTCATCTGGAGTACTGTGTCCAGTTTTGGGCCCCACACTACAAGAAGGATGTGGAAAAATTGGAGAGAGTCCAGCGAAGGGCAACAAAGATGATTAGGGGCTGGAACACATGACTTATGAGGAGAGGCTGAGGGAACTGGGATTGTTTAGTCTGCAGAAGAGAAGAATGAGGGGGGATTTGATAGCTGCTTTCAACTACCTGAGAGGTGGTTCCAAAGGGGATGGTTCTAGACTATTCTCAGTGGTAGAAGATGACAGGACAAGGAGTAATGGTCTCAAGTTGCAGTGGGGGAGGTTTAGGTTGGATATTGGGAAAAACTTTTTCACTAGGAGGGTGGTGAAACACTGGAATGTGTTACCTAGGGAGGTGGTAGAATCTCCTTCCTTAGAAGTTTTTAAGGTCAGGCATGACAAAGCCCTGGCTGGGATGATTTAATTGGGGATTGGTCCTGCTTTGTGCAGGGGGTTGGACTAGATGACCTCCTGAGGTCCCTTCCAACCCTGATATTCTATTATTCTATTATTCTATGATTTATTTTCTTTCTTAAAGTACCTAGTCTGCATTAAGGATTTAACTAGTTTCTTGAAGTAATTTTTAACAAAGAGTAGTGTAAAAAGGGTCAGAAATAAGTCATCTCTACATTTTTGTTTATGTATTGTGCACTGTCTTCTGTTAGCTGTTGATATAAATAAGATACATTTCTATTTGAGCTCTGATTTTTATCTCTAAAAAACACAAATGCTGTAAATTACAACACCTTTTCATTTTAAGTTCAAGTCAATATTTAGTGATAAAAATCCACCACAAATGTAACATTTTAGTGGTTAATATTAGTTTTTAAACTTGAACCTGTTTCCCCATCACACCACTATTTTCATTGCAGTGTCTGGTGTCTATTCATTTGACTTTCAGCTGTCACACATTCATAGTCAGTTCTACAATGTGGCCTGGCAGAAAAAGAAAATGCCATAAAATCAGTGATCCATTATTAACAGATCTATGAGCGAACAAACCTGGTATAGCAGAAAGCAGCGGAATCACCATAACTAACATTAGAACTGGACTGTTACTGCAAAAAAAAAAAATTCCATGAATATTCATTCAGATTTTTAAATGAATTCATTTCAACTGTGTTAATTCCCCTTCTGTTCATTTTGTGCAAAAGTAATGCTGGTACAGAGGACTTCAGTGGTTCACAGACATTGGAAATGCTTGCTGCAGAGTTGAATTTCACCATTTCAGTGAATAGTCTTATAAAGAATTTACTAATAGCAAAATTTGTTGAAACAGAACATTTTAAGTAAGTGTTCTAGAATATGCATTGAAAGCATACTTTGAATTTGAATGTCAAAATTAGCGCAGGATAAAATGACTTAGAGTTACGCTCATCCAATTAGAGCATGTTATTATTTAACATTTATACTGTAGTAGCACCTATAGATGAAATAAGTCAGGAAGCCATTGTGCTAGATGCTGTACAGAAGTATAGAAAATGATTGCCCTGCCTTAAGGAACTTAGTCTAAAAGACAAGATTTAATGCAAAGATGAAAAAAGAGCTGGGGTGGACAATAGAGACAGAGTAACAAAAAGAAGAGGTGCACACAATTCTTAGCCAATTAGGAGCAGTAGGTACAAGCCGCCAACAGTATAGCCATTCCTAGCATGTGCTTTGTGTCCAATCAAAACAGCTCAAATTTTGTCTTTTGAATCCTGAATACTTCCAACAACCTGCTTGAAACAAGCTACAGAAAAAGAATTATTTGCAGAAACTCTCAACAAATAACTTTGAATAGTGAATACATTTAAATCATGACTTGTTTTGGGGATAAGTTACAGTCAGAAAATAAACAGAAATTTGTTAAATTGATTATTTATGAATTACTCAATGTTTGTCATCTATCACAAATAATTCCAAGGAAAATGTTGTATAAGCTCGTTTAACATTGTTCAAACACTGTACATTTTGAGACATATACACATGTTGATTTGAAACCACAGTATCCAGTCAATTTGACTCAGACATATCCTCAAGACTCAACAAAATTGTCCTTTTCTTTCTTGCTTGCTCTTTTATATTGCTCATACTGAGGAAAGAACCCCGAAGTTGTACATAACATTGAAATCATTGATTTCAGCCCAGAGAAGCAAGGAAATTCAGAATTAAGGTATAAACTTTATGTTTAACCAATACAGTTATGGCTTGGTACAACAGGAATCTATAAACAAGGGATGATCTCACTTGTAACACAGTTTGTACTGCAATACACAGGGGTAGAGTTACAATAGGGTGAGTTAAGGACAGAGTTTCAGCCTTGGCTCTGATTTTTCTTGCTTTTGCAGGGTTTCAGTCAGTCCTATGACATTATTTGAATGAGAGTCAATTTTTGGTAATTTAATTTGTACATAATTTTAAACCTTGTTTTTGAAAAATAATATGTCTGCAGTAGTGCTATGAGCTTGGGTAACTGCAGATAATTCTGCATGTCAGGGACAATTAACACATATCCTGTGGCTCTGATTACTGGGTTCAAGGAAGTTCTGCTCAGCAGAAATTTTCTTCGTAAAGCCTCCTGGAAAGTTAAAGGCCCCTATCCTACAATTAAAATGGCAAAGTAAAGTATCCCCCGGTCCCCTTTTTTTTTGATTGACTATAAACCTTGACTCAGGGGCGTCTACTTTCAGAGGATGGTGGTTCAAAGCAATCATGAATGAAAAGGAGTTGTTGTGGCTGAAAATTCTTCTACATGCTCTCTTAATAGTTTTCCTAAAGAATTTCTAAAAATAAAATTAGGTAATGCTATACTCAGGCTAACACAGGAATCACCAGCACCGAAAGTGAAGCTAGTCATTTTTTGCAGCATTATAAAGTGTAAAAAAGAAAGTACTTTGTGTATTATGCTAAAGCACAGCCCATATGTACAGCAAAGATGTTTAACAGAATAACTAAAGAATACAAAGAATGCGTTTCCTATAAGCTATAGCACAATATTGGATGATTAACTGATATAAAGGGAAAATAAATTAAAATACCTTCTACTATAGCCAATAGTTTGTATTTAACCCCCTGGAAAGTACAAACTAAACCTACAACCATGGCAGTAGAGAAATTCAATGTTCTAAATGAGTGATTCTTAACCTTTGGGTCATGACCTAGGATTGGTTGTTAGCAGGTTATTTTCGATTGTCAAAAGACTACTCGCCAATCCCTGCTGTTAAAGCCAACTAATTGGTTCTCCACATGCTTTGTCTGGTCTTAGAGACCTGGAAGGCACTTGGTGTATCATGGTAAAAGAAAATAAACAGAGGAGATTAAAGCAGTCCCGATCACAATAGAAAATTGCCTGTTATCTGCAAGGATTTTAGTTCCAGCATATTGTATGAACTGAAGAGGCAGGAAGGCTGGGCGACAGTTTAAAAGTAATCTAGGTGAGAGATGGTGAGGGCAGGGAACTAAGTTCTATTTTAGGAATGGAGCTGGGAAGCAGGTCGAACATATTTGAGATGTAGAGGGTAAAGCAAGAGGACTTACTGAGGACCTGGAAATAAAAAAAAGACAGGGAACAGTTAAAGGATGAATCATTCCAAGGTTGTCATCTTTAGTAACTGTGAATATAATGAAGATGTCAACAGTAATGGAGAAGCGGGAAAGGAAGATAAGTTTGGAGGAAAGATGAGAAGTTTAGGTTTTGATATATTTAATTTTAGGAAGCAGCAGGACACCCAGGAGGAGATATTAAAGTGGCATCTAGTAACGCAAGCCAGGACTGAAGATGAGATATAGAGATGCCGGTCTGCCTTGTCAGCACAAAGGTAGCAACTGAAATCAATGGAGTAGAGAAGTTCAAACAGGGCACAATTGCTGGGGACAAAATGTGGGAGACAGAGACAAAGGAGAAAAGAAGAAGAGGAACAGTGAAAGCAATGATGAAGGAGTAGTTGTGTAAGGAGGAGGAACAGAGTGTGTTTGAGGGAAAGGGTCTGTTCACTGTGTGTAAGGCAGCAGAGAAGTCAATGAAAATGTGACTCGAGAAGAATTGCTTAGATTTGATGAGGGAAAGGTAATTTATGAGTGCCGTAGAAAAGACAGAAGCTAGATCAACATGCTATCATTGCTAATGCCTGGCATAGTTTAATATCTTTCCAGGAATACATTTTTTCTCTGTAGATTTTTTTTCTTTGGACACAGCCCAAAGGTGAGCTTGGCTCCTCATACCATAAAAGGATAAACGCTTCACAAGATGATTAATTCTACATCCCACCCCTTCAAAAAAAATATCTGTGGTTTTAGGGAGAATGAATTATATGCTGTAATGTTACTGGAAGCTGGAAGAACAGCAGTGGCATCTCCATTACATTTAAAATAAATAAGCAAAGAAAATGCACATTTCATTTTGCAATATGTACAATTCACGATGTATGACAAGTTAGGAACTATCCACTGGTGACTGGGGAACAGATTTTCAGAGTTAGTTGTGCACCCAACATATTTGGTGCAAATATCCCATATGCACAGGCACACTGGGTGTTTGCATTTATAAGTGTGGCACACACAGATGCGTGCACAGACTTGCCTGAGTCTAACTTTGCAAATCTAGCCCTTTAGTTTCCAACTAGCTGCTGAAGTGTTTTTACAGCATCAGTGACACATACTGATATAAATCATCCAGGGAGAAAAAAAAAAGAAAAGAAACAAAAACCTTTGCTGTCAGCCAACCACTGCATCCCTTACAAAACAGTGCAAGCAAATATTAAGCATAGGGGTATACTTATGGTTTCTTTCAGATAGATTTACTTTCTGATTCAAATAATTGTGTATATTGCTGTAAAATCTCTGTGCAGAGGTGTTAGAAGAATTAATTGAAAGCACAGCAAATAGTAAATCTGGTGGGCCATGTCTTCTTTCCTTCAAATAAATTCTTTTTAAGAACTCTGCTTGCACATACTTCATCAGAAGGATTTGTGCTAAGGATATACTTTTAAAGTACTGCCCTTTACCAAAGGCATAAAGTCTCTCTCAAAATCTGTTTGTACTGAAGGCATAGAATTGCAGTTTGGGCACAATGCTACATTTGTATAGCTTTCATCAAATGTGCTGTCACGTAGTTACCGTGATGATTAAGACCACTTTGAGAAGTCTACCTCCTCAGCCTGTGTAGATTTACCTTGACCTTTAAAGGCCAGATTGGTACACTTAATAAATTTATCAATTCACTAAATATGTCTCTAGACATTTTATTTATATGATATTGTTCTTCCTACATATCTAAAATTAGTTGCATGCTTTTCTCATGCTCAGCTTAGCTCTTAACTCTCACATAGTAATTATCCATTGGTGCAATAACAGAGGGGCATAATCCTACAAACCCTCTCTTCTGTGAGACGTACTTACTCAGGGATAAGGCCAGTTCATGTGAGTAATGGTTTGAAGGATAAGGCCCTTAATGTAGAAGATACAGTCTTAAATAATCTAATCTCCAGATATTTTCTTGAAGATTAAAAATTCCCTTTCCCCAGTAGAACTAAGTAAGAACTTGTATGTAGTGCTGTTGTAGCCATGTTTGTCCCAGGATATTAGAGAGACAAAGTGAGTGAGGTAATATCTTTTATTGGACCAACTTTTGTTGTTGAGAGAGACAAGCTTTTGAGTTTACACAGAACTCTTCTTCCGAAAATGAGCTGAAGAAGAGCTCTCTGTAAACTCGAAAGCTCGTCTCTCTCATTAACAGATGTTGATCCAATAAAAATATATTATGCCCCCACCTTGTTTCTCTGAGTTAGAAGCGGGTAGGTTCTTGTTCTGAATCCTGCTTGCTAACTATGCAACTAGCAATAGCTACGGTCTTCAGTATAAACTATTCCATACTTCCAAGGAATTACTGAGCATTAAGTATATCATTTGTGTGTGTATGAATTTCATGGAATGTAAAGAAATAAATGTTCACAATATGAGATCAGACTATCTGAGGTGACAGACACTATTTGAGGTGATAGACACTATCTGAGGTGACAGACTATTTGAGGTGACAGACATGGTGAGATTTTCTAATGAAAAAAAATCAGGCTTAAACCCACCCCCCCATACCTTTCATGGAGATTTGGGAGATGTAACGCAACATGTGACTGCCTGGTCTTGAAATGCCTCATCCTCATGATTCAGCAGGACTCGATCAAATGTTCATCTGACATTCGTTCTTCATCACACCTTGCTTTTGTAGCAATTAGTAGGCCACCAATCGCAAAGAGCTAAAGAAGCTCACGGTCTGTAAGCATATTCAAAATTTAAAGGCTGATTTTTTCCCATTTTTTTTATTATGTGTCAAATTTTAAAATGGAAGGCAACAGACTACATATGTGATGACAACCACACTACACATTTCTCACAGAAATGGATGGCTGATAGTCTGTACTTGTCTAAATATCACTTATAGTAAAGGCAGGTTAAGTAATACTAGCGTTGGTAATGATTGTGGGTGTCTTGTGCATATCTCAAATCAACAATGACAGAGGTAGTATAAAAACAATTTATGAACCACGGTCCTCTTGGGAACTACATTTCAAACCATAACTTCATCTAAACTGTTTATCGGCTGCTCTTATTTAATGTATGAAGTGTCAAAAAGTTTCTTTGACGTTAGGCTTGTTATTGTCCTTTGATTTATGTATTAAAGCAAAGCATAGTAAATACACAGATTACCTAGTGGTTTTGTGTTTGAAAAATGATTGGAAACATTTGCTATAGCTCTACAATCATTTTTTTAAAAAATAAATAAAAGTCATGAGCCTATTTCAACCTCAGGAACTTAGGATGAAGATAAAGATGAACTGCAAAAACTTTTGTTTTTGATATCAAGTGGCCAACTTTCAAATACAACTGCCTAAAATAATGTACATACACATACAAATAGGTAGCTGGGCATAATTTTTCACAACTGTGCACACAAAATATTCACGTGTATATTTTACAGAGTTAGCATAGCTATTTATGTTTGACAGTGTGGCTAAAGAGGAACTGAAAATGGCAAAGAGGGAGCCTGGCATCATCACTCAAAGATTTCCCCTGAGCTCTGTATGCTACTAGAATCGGCCACATTAACTCCATGTGCACCTCCATTCACGTAAATGGAACTACACCAATGTATTTATTTAACTTGACCAATGGCTATGAGTAGTCTCTTATATCAAGTGTTTTCATTAGCTACAGCTGCTGACATATTATTGAAAGCTCAAACACCTGTAAAGTCTGAAAAAAATTTGAGGTGAGATTCCTTGAAACCATGGAATTCAAAAGCTTGGTCACTTTGCCATTGTGCTGTACAGTGTTCCCTCTGCCATGAAATGATTCCAGAGTGCCATTTTTAAAGAGGTGCTTGAACCATCAGCTCAGAAAGGAGACCAGGGGTAATGCTTTTTCACAAGATGGAAGGAAAATGAAAACTTGACTAGAAAAACACATTCAGATGTCTGGATTTGATAGAATAGGGACAACTGCACGACAACTGGGGAGGCAGACAGCTGAACCGGCACAATTCACTTTGCAATTTACATCTTTTAAACAGCTGATAGTAAATTGGTCACATCCTGAAGTCCTAATACAGAGAAAACTCCCATTTATCCAGACTTCCATCCAATCACCTTTTTTCTGGGTCTATGCCAGGACATCTCTTGAAGCCTGATGTCACCAGTGATGCTGGGCCAGTTTTAAAAGTGGACATTTTGAACTTTGGTAATGTTTGTTGGATCTTTGCAGGTTGGCAGCCCTCAGATCATGCTTTTTGCCTCATACAATGTGTGGGTTAAAACTAGAGCTGGTTGAATAGTAGCACTAATGGGTAAACATTTTCATGAATGCAAGTGCCAGGTTCAATTTGCTATGATTCGAGGGTTGAAGTATTAATCATTAGTATTCTGACAGTTACTAAGTATTTGTGAAAAACTGGTGAGATTCACAAACATTAACACATTTTTGTACAAATGCTTATTCACCCAAAAATTCTTACCAGGCACATGATATTCACCAATCATTTTTCCTCTGTTTGAAATATTTAACTCAACCAATCAGATAGCAGAAAATATACCAGGTGTCTTAAGTGACCAGCCACACAACATGAGTAACAAACATATGAAAAAACGATAGTCTGAGAATTATTCATCCAAACAATCGGAGTAATACTTACAAATAATGAACTTCTTAAAAGAAATTCTCTGCTCTCTCTTTACATATCACATATCATTCAGTTTTCCTTACCCTCTGTAGCCTTGCTTTTATCTCTGTACTTACTCCTTACTGTTATGGGCGAGGATGGAACAGCTTTTTAATTTTAATTCAGTGTCCCAAATTACAAGAATTCCTAGGTTTTACAAACAAACAACAACAACAAATTATGATTTTCGTCTCTCCCCATAATTGTGTTACTGTGCTTTGATGGTACATACACTACTGTATCTGCTCCTTGGTTTTCTCTAGTTCCCAAATTATATATATATAACTTTCAAAAAATAGATTCTTTTTACTGAGACACTGTTACCTCTGTGAGCCTTTCATGTTCTGGCTCGTAGTTGGAATCTCCCAGACTCTATCAGCGCCACTTCTCCCAGTGGCTCTCTTCCTGTCGAAAGATAGAGCATCCTCATTCTAGAAGAAGCATTATTTAGGGGCTTAGGGCTCTTCTTGGGGTTCTTCATTAAAAGTTTCACTCTCACAGTAGTCCAAACTTGGGACAAGGGCCTGCTATTCTCCCTTCCCAGCTCCCAACTTACTCTCTGGTAGCAGTATATTTAGTACTTCATAGATGACCAGAATTCACTTGGCTGCCTCCTCATATATGAAATAGCACCTTAATTAATTCTTATCAGTACCTCCATAGGCTGCTATCATTTGGAGGTTCAGATAAGCAGTAAAACTATTGGATGCTTATCCAACTGATCCGCTCCATTCTTTTGTCTGGGATTGATCAGACTGACAGATCTATAATTACCTGGGTCATCCCGTTTACCTCTTTAAAATATTGTAGAACATTAGCTTCTTCTAGTCTTCCAGAACTTCTTCACTGTTTCAAAGCTTACTAAAAATCTCAGTCTGCTCTTTCAAAACTCTTAGATGCAGGTTATCCAGACCTGCTGATTTAAAAATGACTAATTTTACTAGCTGTGGTTTAACATCATCCTGAGATACTAGTGGAATGGAAAGAATGTCATCATACGATATGACTACTTTTTTCTCCCATGTACAAAACAGAAATATTTATGAACACCTTTGCCTTTTTTTCATTATTATTGATAAGTCTACCATTCTATCTAGTAATGGACCAATATAATTGTTATATTAGGGAAAAAAGAATCCTACTTAATAAAACTCCTTCTCTTTGTCCTTAATGCTGCTGGCCAGAGAGCTCGTCTTCTGTCCCTTTGCTTCCCTTATCAATTTTATACAATCCCTAGCTTCTGCTTTAGATTCATTACTATCAACATCCCCTTTCTTCCATTTACTATATATTTTTAAAATGTTGTATAGCTGCCTTCACTTTCCCTCTAAATCAGGTTGTTTTTTTAAACAAATGCACGCTCTTTCTTGATGTGGCTTTTTGGGAATCTATCATAGAATCATAGAATCATAGAATCATAGAATATCAGGGTTGGAAGGGACCTCAGGAGGTCATCTAGTCCAACCCCCTGCTCAAAGCAGGACTAATCCCCAATTAAATCATCCCAGCCAGGGCTTTGTCAAGCCTGACCTTAAAAACTTCTAAGGAAGGAGATTCTACCACCTCCCTAGGTAACGCATTCCAGTGTTTCACCACCCTCCTAGTGAAAAAGTTTTTCCTAATATCCAACCTAAACCTCCCCCACTGCAACTTGAGACCATTACTCCTTGTCCTGTCATCTTCTACCACTGAGAATAGTCTAGAACCATCCTCTCTGGAACCACCTCTCAGGTAGTTGAAAGCAGCTATCAAATCCCCCCTCATTCTTCTCTTCTGCAGACTAAACAATCCCAGTTCCCTCAGTCTCTCCTCATAAGTCATGTGTTCCAGACCCCTAATCATTTTTGTTGCCCTTCGCTGGACTCTCTCCAATTTATCCACATCCTTCTTGTAGTGTGGGGCCCAAAACTGGACACAGTACTCCAGATGAGGCCTCACCAGTGTCGAATAGAGGGGGACGATCACGTCCCTCGATCTGCTTGCTATGCCCCTACTTATACATCCCAAAATGCCATTGGCCTTCTTGGCAACAAGGGCACACTGCTGACTCATATCCAGCTTCTCGTCCACTGTCACCCCTAGGTCCTTTTCCGCGGAACTGCTGCCTAGCCATTCGGTCCCTCGTCTATAGCTGTGCATTGGGTTCTTCCGTCCTAAGTGCAGGACCCTGCATTTATCCTTGTTGAACCTCATCAGATTTCTTTTGGCCCAATCCTCCAATTTGTCTAGGTTCCTCTGTATCCTATCCCTGCCCTCCAGCGTATCTACCACTCCTCCCAGTTTAATATCATCCGCAAATTTGCTGAGAGTGCAAACCACACCATCCTCCAGATCATTTATGAAGATATTGAACAAAACCGGCCCCAGGACCGACCCTTGGGGCACTCCACTTGATACCAGCTGCCAACTAGACATGGAGCCATTGATCACTACCCGTTGAGCCAGACAATCTAGCCAACTTTCTACCCACCTTATAGTGCATTCATCCAGCCCATATTTCTTTAACTTGCTGACAAGAATACTGTGGGAGACCGTGTCAAAAGCTTTGCTAAAGTCAAGAAACAATACATCCACTGCTTTCCCTTCATCCACAGAACCAGTAATCTCATCATAGAAGGCGATTAGATTAGTCAGGCATGACCTTCCCTTGGTGAATCCATGCTAACTGTTCCTGATCACTTTCCTCTCATGTAAGTGCTTCAGGATTGATTCTTTGAGGACCTGCTCCATGATTTTTCCGGTAAGGCTGACTGGCCTGTAGTTCCCAGGATCCTCCTTCTTCCCTTTTTTAAAGATTGGCACTACATTAGCCTTTTTCCAGTCATCTGGGACTTCCCCCGTTCGCCACGAGTTTTCAAAGATAATGGCTAATGGCTCTGCAATCACACCAATTCCTTTAGCACTCTCAGGTGCAACTCGTCTGGCCCCATGGACTTGTGCACGTCCAGCTTTTCTAAATAGTGCCTAACCACCTCTTTCTCCACAGAGGGCTGGCCATCTATTCTCCATGTTGTGATGCCCAGCGCAGCAGTCTGGGAGCTGACCTTGTTCGTGAAGACAGAGGCAAAAAAAGCATTGAGTACATTAGCTTTTTCCACATCCTCTGTCACTAGGTTGCCTCCCTCATTCAGTAAGGGGCCCACACTTTCCTTGGCTTTCTTCTTGTTGCCAACATACCTGAAGAAACCCTTCTTGTTACTCTTAACATCTCTTGCTAGCTGCAGCTCCAGGTGCGATTTGGCCCTCCTGATTTCATTCCTACATGCCTGAGCAATATTTTTATACTCTTCACTGGTCATATGTCCAACCTTCCACTTCTTGTAAGCTTCTTTTTTATGTTTAAGATCCGCTAGGATTTCACCATTAAGCCAAGCTGGTCGCCTGCCATATTTACTATTCTTTCCACACATCGGGATGGTTTGTCCCTGTAACCTCAACAGGGATTCCTTGAAATACAGCCAGCTCTCCTGGACTCCTTTCTCCTTCATGTTAGTCCCCCAGGGGATCCTACCCATCTAGTAAAGTTTCCAAAACAATTTCCATAACAACAGCCATGCTGAGTCAGACCAATGGTCCATATAGCCTAATATCCTGTCTTCTGACAGTAGATGCCAGAAACTTCAGAGGAAATGAACAGAACAGGGAGATAGTTGAGTGATCCATCCCTGTCATCCAGTCCTACCTTTTGGCCATCAGATTCTTAGGGACACCTAAAGCATGGGGTTGTAGCGCTGACCATCTTGGGTAATAGCCATTGATGAACCTATCCTCCATAAACTTATCAAAATCTTTTTTGAACCCAGTTATACTAATAGCCTTCACAACATCCCCATGGCAATGAGTTCCACAGGTTGACTGTGCATTGTGTGATGAAGAACTTCCTTTAAAAAAACAAACAAACCCTCTTGCTTATTAAGTTTGTTGGGAGACCACTGGTTTTTGTGTTAGGTGAAGGGCTAAATAACACTTCCCTATTCACTTTCTACACAGTATTCATAATTTTATAGACCGCTATCATATCTCCCCTTAGTTGTCTCTTTTCTAAATTGAACAGTCCTAATCTTTTTAATCTTTCATCATATGGAAGCTGTTCCATACCTCTAATAATTTTTTTTACCCTTCTCTGTACCTTTTTCCAATTCTAACATATCTTTTTTTTGAGATGGGGCAACCAGAGCTATATGTGGTATTCAAGGTATGGGCGTATGATGCATTTATATAGGGGCATGATTATATTTTCTGTCTTATTATCTTTTTCCTAATGATTCCTAATGTTTTGTTAGCTTTTTTGACTGCTGCTCCAGATGTTTTCAGAGAACTATGCATTATGACTCCAAGAGCTTTTTCTTGAGTAACAGCTAATTTAGAACCCATCATTTTGTACATATAGATGGGAATATGTTTTCCAGTGTGTACTACTTTGTACTCATCAGCACTGAATTTCATCTGCCATTTGGTTGTCCATTTTTTTGAGCTCCCTTTGTAAGTGTGCAGTCAATTTTGGACTTACCTATTTTACATAATTTTGTATGATCTGCGATCTTTGCCACTTCACTGTTTTCCCCCTTTCCCTATTCATTTATGAATATATTGAACAGCACTGATCCCAGTACAGGTCTTAGGGGGACTCCACTATTTACCTCTCTCCACTGTGAAAATTGAGAGTTTATTCCTATCCTTTGTTTCCTATCTTTTAACCAGTTACTGATCCATGAGAGGTTCTTCCCTCTTATCGTATGACTGCTTAGTTTGCTTAAGAGCCTTTGATGGGGGACCTTGTGAAAGGCCTTCAGAAAGACCAAGTACACTATATTAACTGGATCAACCTTGTTCACATATTTGCTGACACCCTCAAAGATTGGTGAGGCATGATTTTCTTTTATAAAAACTGTGTTGACTCTTCCCCAATGTATTGCATTCATTTATGTGTCTGATAATTCTGTTTTTTATTCTTTACTATGTACCCAAATTTACCCCAATTGTGGTGGTGCATGCCTGTAAGCCCAGCTACCAGGGAGGCTGAGGCTGGTGGATTGCTTGAGCTCAGGGGTTCTGAGCTGTGGTGCGTTATGCCTATTGGGTGTCTGGTGCCACTGACAGCCTGGCCAGCAGGTGGCTGAAGGAATGGCTAGAACAACACGAACAATGCTCTCTCTGTGAGGGCTGATGGACTGATCGATCAAATTCATTCACATTTTCTTTCAGTTGTGCTTAAGCCTAAGTACCATTGTTTTTTTAATGTAGCACAAGTGAAGGGTGCTATTGTGTCAGTATTGTTTTTCCCTAAAATATATTTTAAAAAATGGAAAAAGACAAGTACATAGCTTGCTCATGTGTCACTAATTGAAATAATGATGGATGAAGACATAAAAAAAAAGATCCAGGAATATTGTTGATAATAAAATATCTCCAAATTCTAGAAGTTCTCTAAAAAGCAGACTTCCTTAATATCATTGGAAAATAGAGGTACCAAAGGGTTTTTTGAATGTGAATGTAGTAAAACCTAAATGACTGTATACTCTCCATGACTGTAGCAATGTTACTGCTTGTATAAGCACTATGCAAACAGGACTAAAAAAGAATGTTTATTAGCCCCTGAAAAGCATTTGGGATAGGGGAGGGAGGGATGTAATGATATGTCCCTTTAAGACAACTCTGCTATGCATGGTTTTGCAGCTTAGTTCAGTGGTGGAGCTGTTATGACTGATGCAAATCAAACTAGGCTTGCATCTCTCTCTTCAAAGATCTATACCCACAGTATTTACAAAATAAGAATTTAGAAATTCTGATCTCAAAGCCTGGAAAATGAATATGTTGGAACATTGAAAAAGGAAGTTATACTTCCAGATCAGTTTTTGGTTTTATTTTGTTAATGTCAATTTTTTCATTGATAGGATTTTTCCATGCTCTTTCACAGTGAAACAAATTAGCCAAGACTTTCTTCTCTTTCTTCTCTCTGCCGCTTCAATCAGCAGGGACTGGGACTGCTCCTGAAAAAGGTAAATTTAGTACTTTTGTACCAGATTAACAGCATAGGAAAGTGAAATACTTTCCTTGGAGCAAACTGCTTTCACACTTGCCCCCAAACATGCCTCAGTCTTGACCTGGAGGACCATTTCTAGAGCTGAGAGGGCAATTATATATGTGATCTTATGGACAGTGGTGCAAATCAGGGCCATAGAGCGGGATGGGGGTGCCGGGCAATTTCCCACAGTTACTCTTCTAGAGTAATTCTGCTCTTTGGTGTTAGGGTAATAAAGATTTGCTGCCAGGTATAAAACAATAAATTCATTTTATTGTGATCCATTGGTGGAAAGTGATCATACACTAACGATATCAGTGCAGCTTCTGACTTATACATATACCTATAACCTGACTTACCTGCATCAAGTGAAACAAAGGACCCAAGAAACTACCAGAACTGTACTGCAACAAATTTCTGTTACCTTGGAAACACGTCATAATCACAAGACTGGTAGCATCAAGAGCTGGTTTCTCAAGTAGTTATCACATAACTTTCAGAAGAACAGATGACACACTGTCTCCAATGGGAAGCACGGCAGGGTGGAGTACTTTCTCGGGGGAGGGGCATATGTGCATTTGGAAACAACTTGTATTACAAGTTTGGCCTATGTTCATTTGAACATTCAAACAGATACCTGTTTTCAAGTCGTCTTAATCCCTGTTATTTATCCTTGGCATATGTATGCTTTGGGCATATGCAAAAATCATGCAAAAGAAATGTAGTTTAATGAACAGCTAAACAATGGACTTTGTTTTAGTACCATCTGTAATTGTTATGAGAAAGGTTCATAAAACATCAGAAAAAATGACAGCTAATATTATGTGAACTGGGATGTAAGTGGAAATTATTGGTCTAGTATTAGTGCAGTAACATAAAAATTATCTGGTTTTCATTTTCACTTTCAGGTCAGACAGTTTCTTGCAGATATCAGATGGAGATATCATGTAGCATACTTTGATTATCTTAAGTACCTTGGAATGGGATCCTTAATGGCGCAGATTCTGCTCTGACACCCACATAAATTGTGAATAACAATAGAAATCCATGGAGTTAAAGACTAGTATGAGATTAGAATTAGGCCCACTGTGAATAAACAATTACAACTGATCAACAGCAGGATACATAAACTGATCAATTGCTAAGTAAAAAGACAATTACAATAGGATAAGAACACAGATATATTTTAATTATGTTTTAAAATTTGCCCTGCTTGACCATCGTTGCTCTCTTTATTTGTAAGCAGAGGCTCTCTGTGAGCTGGGAGATATTCACTCTCACCCTGAGACATGAGCTAGTTTGAAAACTCATAAAGTCTGGTGGATTCATACAGTTCCTAAAGCCCCTTGCCCTGTAAAATCACCTTTTTAATGATTTTGCAGAACCCAGGAGATTGTGTTCATTTAGAAAAGAAGAAATTGCACTACACCACCACTGTACCAACAACACAGTTTCATTTATGTCATAGGAAATGAGAGTTTTGGCAAATAGGTGTTGAGACTTGATTATTTATTTTGTTTAAACGTGTAAAACCTGCCCTTCCACATGGCTGCTGCAATCTTTCAAAGTGATGGAACTTTCTTTTGGGGGTTGGAGTTAGAGCAAGACAGGGTTTTTTATCAAAAAGGGTTTAGTAAGGAAATTACAAAGCTTGTGATAATTATTTAAAAGAAAAAAAATTCTTCCCTCCCTTAGTTTACAATTCTTACTCACAACTATGCATCCATCTTGAAATGTAATTCAGCTCCTTCCAGCCACCATTGTACCTACATCCCTAATTGTGGACCAGGAACCCACTGTGCTAGGCACTATTTTCAATCTGCAACCAACCAGGAGAAGAAAAATCATCTGGATGATAAATAAATGACTTGAGGGCTGAAGAAGAGATTTTTTTTCTTTATAAAGAAAGGGACATTTTTAATGAGTTATTAATAAATATATCCATTACAAGGCATCCGAGGCCGACTACTGTATTAAAGAGACATAAATCTCTAGGAAATGTGTACTAACCTTTAAATTAATAAACAGCCATTTCATTCAGTTTTAGAGAACCATTTTCATATAGCAGATAATGATAATGGGTCTAACTCTGATCTCACATTGGCTGTTCACCAGAATAACTCAGCTAACATCCCTGAAGTTAACTCCTCATTTTTGCTAGTGTGAGAGCAGATTCAAGCTTCAATATTTTTAAAGATAATTTGTTAAAATGACAGTAAAACAATTGCCCAAGGTAAAAATAGCCTGGACTGAATATATCATTCTGTGTCTTGTAAATTCTGTAGCTGCAGCTGAAAAGTGTTGCTGATCAACATGTGCATGTGATTGTGTCTGATACATGTTATGAATGGCAGAAGTGAGAAAAGCCACTCCTTCATTTTCAGTTTTTTTAACGAGGTCTGCTATAATAGTTATTTTTTCTGATCTTCAAGATTTGTGAATATCATTTTTGGCAAGCACGCTGCTTAGGGAGGGAGTCTGCAACATGAAAATGAAAAATCTGACATTGACTGCTCACCAACCTTTTAAAGGGACAGTGTCAAGTGCTTAAACTATAAAATGTACAGTCTTGAAAGGAAGGTACACTGCATTTAATCCCATTTAAGCATACTTACAAAATACGTTTTTTAAATAAAAAAATATAGAACAGTGGTTTATATACTATATAGTATAAACTAAAACACTGGATCTGGAATGACTCAGCAAATGTTTTGGGGAAAAATAATCATAATGACGTACAGAGACACAGATAAAAGAGGAACTGTTTAAACAATAACAACAAAATTATCTAAACGGCCTACATTACAATTAATCCCTTAATTTCTCTGTAGTTTATTGAAGGTTATATGAAAGCAGTCTCTCCAACTGGAGTCTTTTCAAGACAGGGAAAGTTACAGCAAACTGAACTGTTTGTGCAAACTAATGCATGATCTTAATGTGCTTGTAAACTACAAGGAGAGAAACACAGTTTTCTCCAGAGGATTGCTATGTGTTGAAATGATTTAGGTCTGGAAAATGAGTCTGTTCATCCTTCTGGACAATTTCTGAAACAAATATTTAGCCAGATTTATAGTGCTATACATATGCTGTCCAAAGGATTCCTCTGAAATCCAGCTTTTTGTAATGCCTTATCATCTTGTCTGTGAAGACATATTTTTTTAATAAATTTAATTAACCAGCATATTTTAGGACCACATAAATATAACCAATAGCTCAACTGCTTATTCCCAGTGCAAATAGATGACATTATTTTATTAATTTTATACAACAAATGATAAAACACTAGGGCCTGATTTAAAAAATATCAAACAAACCAAATAATAGCACCCCTCTAATCCAGAAAACTTCTTATGAGCACCTAAATTACCAAGATTATGGGTCCAGACCAAGCTTTAAGCACATAAAAGAAAATTTTCTTAAGCACCTGAGTCACTTACAAGCCTAAATTCCATTGACTCCTTAGTGCCTAAGTCACTTCTGAACATGGGACTTAGGTGATTTAGAAAATGTTACCCAGATTGGCTAGTTATTAATCCAAATGGCTATTTGTGCATATATTGCAGTCGTGCCTAGGAATCCCAGTCAGGGACAAGGACCCTATTATGGTAGGGGCTGTACAAACACAGAATAAAAAACGGCCCCTGTCACACAGAGTTTACAATAAAGTATAAGGCCGGAGGCAACAGATGGAGACAGACAGACAAGGGAGTACAAGGAAACAGTGAGAATGTTGATCAGCATGACAGGCAGTGGTCTCAGCACACCAAACAGCCTAACCATTGCCAAGTTTTTTGTAGGCACCTGAAAAAGGGGAGTTTTAAGCAGGGATTTGAAAGCGATGTGGCTTTGTAGCTGTTTATGGGGTGCTCCTTCCAAGCACGAGGGGCAGCATGAAAGAAAGTACAAAGGTTCTTTTTTGAAATGTAACGTGGGGAGGCAGCCATCAAATACCCAAATAGCATGCACAGTCATGGTAACTGCGCATGCTAATTAGGTGTGAATTTGCTCACATAAATGTTTTGTGATGAAGCTTAAGCAATCTGTATTCCACTGCTAATGGCAATGAGAATTCTGATGGTTTTGTTTTATTTTTATGTCAATATTTTAAATTCCCCTCAAGCAGGTATCTGAATCCTCCATGAAGAATGAGAGATGAAAACATGTGACTACACAGCTGACTACATTTGTGATTGATCAACCACAATAGGAACACAGTTCATAAATTCATAACAAGAATCTGCTAACGGCAGCATTTTAGGAAATTATAGCTGCAAAAAGCTTGTATGTATGTTAAGGACACCATATTTTCAAAATAAAAAAAAGGACACTTTTGTGGCAGTATTTTTTTGTGACATACTCAAAAACTGCATTTTGCATTTTGGCTCCTTTGTTTGATCTGCTTCACCTGGAGCAGAGCAGCAAACATTTCAAAAAGTCTAAGCTTTGCCTCTTTCCACTGCACCGAGATACCCTCTCCTCGGTCCCCAGGCCTCTCCTTCCAAGCAGAAGTTTTGCACTGACTTGATTGGGTCTTTACCTTACTGGATTCATATCACAATTTTGTTACCTGGGAAATTATGACAAGCTCTGGCTGTGAATAACGATTGGGGTGAAACATGGTTTCATAATGTGATGAGAATGAGACAAAGGTATGCTGAATATTTGACATCAGCACAGCAATATGTTTTATTTATGGTTATAAAAACTTGAATACTTGAATGACTTATCTGATGAAATAGGATATTTGAGGTATACCAAAAGTAGGTCTTGGGACAACAGGACATCATATGAAAAAATGAGTCTGTCCTGCTAAAACTAGGATGTATGGCTATCAATATCAGACTTTATTATTGTTATGAAATTCAGTAAGGACTAATGCAAAGTACTCCACTTAGGAAGGAACAATCAGTTGCATATGTACAAAATGGGAAATGACTGCCTAGGAAGGAGTACTGTGAAAAGGGATCTGGGGGTCATAGTGGATTACAAGCTAAATATGAATCAACAGTATAACACTGTTCCAAAAAATGTTATTCTGGGATGTATTAGCAGGAGTTGTAAGCAAGACACAAGAAGTAATTCTTTCATTCTACTCCATGCTGATTAGACCTCAGCTGGAGTATTGGGTCCAGTTCTGGGCACCACATTTTGGGAAAGATGTGGATGAATTGGAGAAAGTCCAGAGAAAAGCAATGAAAATGATTAACGATTTAGAAAACATGACCTATGACAGAAGATTGAAAAAACTGGGTTTGTTTAGCCTGGAGAAGAGAAGACTGAGAAGGGATGTGATAACAGTTTTCAAGTACATAAAAGATTGTTACAAGGAGGAGGGAGAAAAATTGTTCTTGTTAATCTCTGAGGATAGGACAAGAAGCAATGGGCTTAAATTACAGCAAGGCCAGTTTAGGTTGGACATTAGGAAAAACTTCCTGACTGTCAGAGTGGTTAAGCACTGGAATAAATTGCTTACAGAGGCTGTGGAATTTTTGTCATTAGAGATTTGTAAGAGCAGTAGACAAACACCTTAAAACACCTGTTAGGGATGCTCTAGATAATACTTAGTCCTGCCTTGAGTCCAGGGGACTGGACTAGAAGATCTCTCTTCCAGTCCCACTACTCTCTGATTTATTAGTAGGGCTCTGTGTTTGTCATGGAGGTCGTGGAAGTCACAGATTCTGTGGCTTTCCACGACCACCATAACTTCTGTGGGGGTCAGTGTGGTTGACCCCAGGGGACAGCCACACCGGCCGCTGCTGGAGCTGCACTGCAGTCCGCAGCTCCGGTAGCCCCACAGCCAGCCTCTCCGGTGGCCCCAAGCAGCAGCCAGTGCAGCTGGCCCTGAGGACCACCTGAGCAGCAGTCCCTGGGTGGCTGCTGCAGCCACTGCCGGTGGCTCCTGGCGGTGGTCCCTGGGTGGCTGGTGCAGCCACTGATGGTAGACCCTGGCAGCGGTCCCCGGGCAGTCAGTGCAGTTGCTGCCAGCGGCCCCCATCGGTGGTCTCCGGGTGGCTGGTGCAGCCACAGCCAGCGGACTCTGGTGACAGTCCGCTGGCATCCAGAGTAGCAGTTTCCCCAGGTGTTCCCTGGCAGCTGGTGCCGTGGCTGGCCTTGGCCTTCACCCCAGCAGCAGCCTTCCCAAGACGCCCCCCCAGCAGTGGCATCCCAGCTTCCCCCACAGCAGCGGTCCTCCACATGCTTCTCCCCCAACAATGTCCCCAGCGCCCCGCAGCAGTGATTTAGTGAGGGGTATTTATAGTATAAGCCATGGACAGTCTATTAATTTTTGTGTATTGCCTGTGACCTGTCCATAACTTTTACTAAAAATACCCGTGACTAAATCATAGCCTTATTTATCAGTTATATTATAGAAGCTTCTAAGAACATCACTAGTGGTCTAGGACCTCAGAGTGTTAGTCAATGTACAAACAAAGAACAATTTGTTTGCGTGCATTACATTTCTGAAAGCCTTCTTGAAGTCTCAGGAACATAGTAACTGGATCAGCCTGTACCTATTGGGTTCCGGGACTGGATCAGCCTGTAGCGTGGTGGTCACCCCGCTCTTGCCTGAATGGGATAAAGCAGCCCCACAGAGGGCTGCAGGAGGAAAGCTAGGCTGATTAGGAAAGCAGCCACAGCTGTGGTCAGCTTAATCAGGGCCCAGCTGGCCCTTAAAGGAGGGCAGTGGGCCAAGAGCTGACACAGTCTCTCTCGCTGGCTCTAGAGAAGGAAGGACCTGGCTGTCTCGGAAGTTGAGGCGGGTACCTAGGGTGGATCAGTGTTGGGGAAGGGCAGAGGGCGCTGAGGAGCTCTAGCCTAGGAAAACCTCAGGATACAGGCATAATTAAAGCCCTACAAAAGGTACTGGGGCTGCAGAGGGGCAGCCCAGAGATAGGCAGAGGCAGCTGGTCCAACCAGCTTTGCCGATGATAAGTGGTTTACAAACTACAGCCTGCAGGGTGTGGGGGCTAGATGATGACTGGCAGTAGCCACTGAGGTAAGGTGGGGATAGAGGGTTGGGGGTTCCCCTAGGTGGGGAGACCCCAATTGTGGATTGTTTCTGGGGGGGCAGAACCCAGATGTAGAGCAGAGTCTGGGAGGGACATGGGGGCCAGTGGTAGGAGACACATCCTCTGGCAGAGGGTGCTCTGGTGCTGGAAAGAGTCCAGGGAATTAGCAACCAGCAGGAGTAGCTGCACCACACAACCCCATCAGCCATTTAGGCCAGTATTCTGTCTCCAACAGTGGCTAGTACCAGACGCTTCAGAAGAAGGTGCAAGAAACTCCACAGTGGACAGATTATGGGATAATCCATCCTCTTGAGGGTCTCATCTTAATCCCTAATAGAGTTGTTTTAAACGTCAAAGCATGAGGTTTTAAATCCCTTCCAAAATTCTTTAACTATTAACTCTTGATATTCTTTCTATCCATATAAGCATCCAGTTCCTTTTTGAATCTTGATGGATTCTTAGACTCAATCACATTTTGTAGTAATAAACTCCACAGTCTAATCACGGGCTGAATGAAAAAGTATTTCCTTTTCTCAGTTTTGAATTTGCCACTTTTTGATTTCATTGAATGTGCTCTTATGTCACAAGATGGGAGAACAGAAGCACTCAACCTTCTCTATATCATTATTTTATAGACATCTGTCATGTCCCCTCTGATTTGCCACCTTTCAAAGACACAATCTCATTCTTTTCAGTCTCTCTTCATAAGAGAGAATTTCCAGGCCTTTGAACATTCTCGGCATCCTTCAGTGAACCCCCTCTAATTGTGCAATGTCCTTTTTGAAATGGGGTGACCAGCACACTGAACATAGTGTTCCAGATGAAGGATGCCATCAACATTTATAGTGCTATTATAAACATTGCCATATTATTCTCCATCCCTTTTCTTACCCATGCTAACAGCTTGTCTGTTTTTTAAAAACCACAGTAGCACAGTGAGAAGAAGTCTTCATTGAACGATCTACAATGACATTCACATCTCTTTCCTGAGGTGATATGTTTAGTTTAGACTCTTGTAAGGTGCATGAGCAGTTCAAATGTCTCCCTCCAGTCCATCTTAGCTATTTCTACCACATTTCTGTCAACTTCAATTGATTATTCACTGCAGAAATTAGTCAGATTTATTAAGCAAGTCCTCCCCATTAGATGGATGCCTCAGGAGGTTTTCTTTAATCCAGTTAAGAGTTTTCAAAAAAACTCCACTCCTTGTTTTCTTTATTTCTGGTAATTTTTATTTTGCCTGTATCATCCTGCCTGTATCATCCTGATGTTCTGTCTCCCCTATGTTCTCCACCTCCTTTTACATTTATTTTATACCTTTTTATTGGGTGACTTTCAGTTTTACTAAATTTTCATTGTATGCCTGCCAGTTTTTTAAAGCAACTTTCCCTTTCCCCCTCGGTGAATGCAGAGGCGTAGATATTGTTTTATGTTCCAGTGATAAATATTTCTAGTAACACCAAGTTCCTCAAACAGGCTCTCAATTGGCCTGTTGTATTTATTCCCCACAAGCCTCTAGTAGCAGTGTTTTGTCTAGATGTAAATGACTTGTAGTCCTTTTTTTTTTAACTCCCAGCACAATGATTTCTTTGAGCACTCTGCTTTTCTTTAGTCATTGTTTTCTGCTTCCTGTAGGTACACTTCTCAGTGGTGTAGATTTGGTGAGCTCCTCCTAAGGAAATCTTCTAACTCTGAATAATGCCAACCAGCAAGGGGAGCTGTGGAATATAATCCTTCAGCATCCTGAGTCAAACTGAAAAGAAAACAGCAATGCTGGAGATGGTTTTTAATGAGATATTGGTTAAATACTAATTATTTCTAGCTGAGGCAAATTTAGAACCTTTTTCAACAAAGCACTTAAGGTAATGCTTAACCTTAACTCAATATGATTTAAGCATGTGCTTAAAATATGCAAGTTCTTGTTGAATAGGGACTGGGTCTAAAAGTGGGGAAAAGAGGTTGCTCTTCATGGCACCGTGGCTCCTCATCTTCCTGGGGAGACAGGCTCATCCATGAGGGTTGTGAAAGGCGGCGTAGCAACTAAGAGGCTTAGCAGCCATTGCCATGTTCTTGAAGACAGGCCCTAGGAATTTTTGGGCTTAATTTTTGGAGGTGCTGAACAACCAGTAATCTGACTGAAGTCTATAGGAGCTACAGATGTTGAGCACCTCTGAAAAAACCAAACCCATAAAACCTATGGGCAAGTACAAAAAAAGGACAACTAAGTCCTGCTGATAAGAAACGGCCTAGAAAAAGCCACTCAGTTCAACCCACAACTCCTAAAGGGAGCAAGGCTTCTGGGGAAAATATTGTTTTTCAAAGTTCTTTCTTTTATGAAAACTTTATAACTTACCCAAGCTGATAGCAGGCATAAAGACATAACATTCTGTAACAGATGTTGAGCTTTAGTTTCATACATATATTCTTAAATTTATGGCATTGTTTTTAAAATACTTATAGTACCGAAGAAGAAAACTAAAACTGTACATTTAGTAAGCAGCCATTCCTTTGGTCAGAATGCAATCAGATGATTGGGAGTTTCTAGAAGGATGTGAATGGGGTAAATTACATTTATGTGATCTAAATTCACTGGTTACACGCAAGAGAGGATTAACATCTGTTAAAAGTATTATGTTTATCAAGCAGGTGTTTCAATATTTGTATTTATTATGTGTTGCAGCAACAGTCTCTGAGAAAACATTCATACAACAATCTGGTTGTTTTATTGTCTGAATCTGTCAGGACAGTCATTTTGTTACTCAAACATTGTGATCCCCTTGCAAGCTGTAAACTATTTAATGAGGTGAGTATATTGAGAAAGATGACAGACTTTCAAACTTTTGGAAGAGAGTATTACATCAGAGACATTAGTTTTTACTCTTGGGATTGTTCTTAACACACACATAGCAAAAATGTTGAATTGGATTGAACATTTTCAGAATTCCAGTAAATTCCCTTGTGCAGTCTTATATTTGACATAGCTTTCATTAAGTCAATAAACAAAACACTTGTACTCCAGTATAAGTGGAAATAAATATTCCATGAACTACCAAACAGAAAAAGTATAATTATATCTGACTTTGAAAAGCTTTGCTCCATGTGTCTGTAATACTTTTATTGCCCACAGAGAAACTATACAGACACTAACTTACATAAAACTGGCTGTTACCAGTTAAAACTAGATAAAGGTTAAAAGTCTGACATCTGCTGATTTGTCTTGTAGTGAAATGTGACACTGACAATATTACACCTCCCAAATTGTGTGGAAAAATGGTAAGGTTGCAAAGTCAAGCACTCAAAAGTTAGGAAATGCCAGAATTAAGATTCTTTGTGCAACTTTAATTTGGTCCCCTTGTGCATATGTATTATAATACAGTCTTCAATTACATGATCACACACTATTTTTTCCTAGAAGAACCCTAAGGCCTGATCCAAAGCCCAGTGGAACTAATGAAAGCATTTTCATGCACTTCTGTGGGCTTTACGCCAGGCCCAAAGACCACATTCTGCTTTCACTTACAACTGTGCAACCAATTTGTCTTGGGATAACACAGATGTGAATGACAGCGGGGGAAGGATAGCTCAGTGGTTTGAGCATTGGCCTGCTAAACCCAGGGTTGTGAGTTCAATCCTTGAGGGGGCCATTTAGGGATCTGGGGCAAAAATTGGGGATTGGCCCTGCTTTGAGCAGGGGGTTGGACTAGATGACCTCCTGAGGTCCCTTCCAACCCTGATATTCTATGATTCTATGACAGAATTTGCTCAGCAGATTAAGCCCAGAACCTTGTCCTGAAGAGCTTATGATCTAAGGTTCTGATCCTGTAATGACCTCTAGGTGTGTGGATTCCTATAGTCATATGGATCCCCACTGACTTTGATCTATACAGGTGCAAGATGAATTTCATGCAGAGTTCACAGCAAGATCAAGGCCTGAAACAGAGAAGACAAAAGAAAATCCCTCTGACAACATATAGCATAAAAATTTGTTCGGTAGACAGACACACTCCACAATTAAAGAAAAGGAGGTGGTTTAGATATTTTGGTGATGATTCAAAGATTCTAAAGACAGAAGAGACCACTGTGACCATCTAGTCTGACCTCCTGTATAAACACAGGCCATAGAAGTACCCCCAATGATTCCTGTTTGAACTAGAGCATATCTTTTTTTAAAAAAAAATCCAATCATTTAAAAATCGTCAATGATGGAGAATCCACTATGACCCTTGGTTAGTTGTTCCAATAGTCACCCTCACTGTTAAATGTATGCCTTGTTTCCAGTCTGAATTTATCTAGCCTTAATTTCAAGCCATTAGTTTTTGTTATACCCTTGTCTCCTAGGTTGAAGAGCCCATTATCAACTGTTTTTTCCCCTTGTAGATGCTTATAGACTGATCAAGTCACTCCTCAACCTTCTTTGTCAAGCTAAATAGATTGAGCTCCTTGAGTCTATCACTATAAGGTGTGTTTTCTAATCCTTTAATCATTCACCAGGCTTTTCTCTGAACCTTCTCCACTTTAATCAACATCCTTCTTGAATTGTGGACTCCAGAACTGGACACAGTAGGACGTAGAGCTGACTGGATAGTTGTGCTCACCTCAGCATTTTGGGAAATGCTGATCTAACATGCAGCTGGGGATTCAGCAGTACCCTTAGATTATGCACTTTATACGGTCATTAATTTATAACTGTCTGGCCAAAGGGTCTGGAGGAAAGCTAGATGACTCGTGATCAAGACAGAGTTTATCCCAATGCTAGGGGGCAGACTGTAAGATGAGATTTGTCCTTGCCATTTCCTCTAGATATGTGCTCCAGTTCACCAGTATCACCAATATCTTGCCTACTCTGGACTGAGCATCCACCTACCTCTTTTTTTTTTGCAGGTCCTAATCTTGATTTTAGTTGTAATTAAATGATCTCTTTCCAATTATAATTGCACTTAGAGTGCAACTTCCTGGGCCAACTTCCCTTTCCAGTCATGCATATGGAAAGAGAATTAATACAGCATATTAGCATGTCTCCACAAATCATAATCTCACATACTCTCAAAGATGCTTTTCATCTACCCTTGCAGTGGCCTCTGAGAGAGCATGATCACACCCAATCTATTTTCTATCTTCCACCTTATTACATGCCTGTCACCATCTCTTAGAGTGGTCTCTTGAGGGGTCTCAGCTTCTCCTGATGGACCCTCCTTAGCTAACTCTCAGTCAGGTCAGTTTCTGGCTCTTTGAGCTTGCTTCAGTCTTCTGGCTGTTTTCTTGGAGGCAGCCGGTGCAAGGCTGTTTCCTGTTTGCTATCCCAGGCCTTTCTGCCTCCCTCTCTGTGCTCTCCCCTTTATAGCAGGCCTTGTTTCCTCTATTGGTTGGAGCTATGACTGCCTGCCTTCAGGACTGGCAGCTCTGGCAGTTGCATGGGGTTGTGATCAAGCTGCTTGCTTGTAAACAGGAGAGACTCTGCTCCCGTCTATGCTGAGCATGCTTGTAGACCCCATTAGAATCTCATTAGGCCTGGTCCTTCTCCCATCGATAACTTCCATCAATGCCAATGGGAGCAGCATCGGGCTTACCTTCGAATCAACTGATCCAGGCTCAACAAACTAATGACCGAAATGTCTATATAATTTTATTCTTTGTTTAGACCTTCTGAATCAGTAACATCTGTTCCTGCTGATGGAAAATATCCCCTTGGCTACAGAGAGATCACAGTCACATGCTGCTGCTGGAACGGCCTGTGTGAATCAACAGCAAGATAGATTCATCACTCTGCACCTAATAGATATAACACCAAAATGTAGCCAAGACATTCCTGTCCAAAGTGGGAGGTAACAGCATGTCCCCTAGTGGAGCGCTGACAAAGATTGAGTCAAACCTGCCAAAATGTGAACCTGCTGTTATAGGCAGACTAAGTATTTCAAACCTGATGCTCAACACACAGAGCCATTGTTTTTGACAGTTTCTTACAGATGATCAATTAATACTTGAGTAATGCCTGACAATATTCATTAAGATTTGGTTAGATGAAAAGAGGCAGAACAGAAAACTGAGGCTTAATAAAATATATTTTAGAATAGATTTAATTTATATTTGGTGCATTGGTGTTCTGCATCAGTTCCACGCTCTAGGTGCTTTACACTATTTATAAAGCAATTTCCTTTAAAATATTACAGCTCCCAAAGACTCCTACAGATCATATATGACAACACAATCTTTTGTAGTATCTTTCTAACTCCAAACAGCTCTCTTTTTCCCCCCTCTCATCCATGCCTTCAACAACCCTTTCAAACCAAAGGGAGGTATACACATGTACAAAGAGGACAGAAGAGCCCTTCATTTTAGTATGAGAACAGGAGAAAAAATAATTTGTTCAACAAAGCTACTCCTTTCCCTTATTTGACTCAAAATCTGCCCTTTTGTCTAGTTCACACCTCACTTGAATGAAAGTAACATGACTTAGATAAGGGGGATTTGGTCATGCCCAATTGGTTTATTTAAGAGCAAGGCTTGTGGTGACGAGGAGAACGTTTTTTATATGCCATGTAAGTGATGGTAGAAAGGAGATCCAAACCTCCACAGGACAGATCTTCAGTTTGTTGTAGAGCAATGCCAATATACATCAGCTGAGGATCTTACTTCCATCATTGTACTAGTTTGCCTGTGCCATTAGCTTTTGTGCCATCTCATGGCATCATATTTTGCATGATAATGAATAACCTAGAATGAACAAATGCAATGTGTCGTGATAGACTATTGTTCACATTTTGCTGCAAAATGGAAGTTTCACATGGAAAAGTTTAAAAAGCTCTTCAAAAACACAACTCTAAGTCTGATACTGTACGGTGCTGGGCACCTCCTTGTCTTCAGTGGGAATTGAGGATGTGCAGCCCCTCACACTCCTGAAACTTATGGGAGAATATTGTAGAAGTCAAATAACTGACGTGTGTTAGTGAGGTACAGCTAATAAAAAGGGGAATTGTTTAAAATAGACAAAGTGAAGTTGGGAACTAGCTATCAGAGACAGTTTTGACAGAGAGCCATAAAATGCAAAGCCATGTACTACTTTAGCACGCATTAATATAGCAGAAAGACCTTTCTAATGATCTATAAATAAAACAGAAAAAATGTCTTCTTGACTTAAGTGAATTATTGTTGCTATTAAAGATGATAGCACAATCTGGGAGGAAAGGTAGCACGACCTCTAAAAGTGGGGTATTCCACCCCCCCCAGCTATTACACAGAATCCTTTCACAGAAATTGGATTAATAGGAGTTTAATACAGACAGACTCAGTATGTATAAGATTCAGGATTAGCTAGTTTTGACACTACTATCAGCACAAAAGAAAAACTTTTTTCCCTCTGAAAAAAAATATTCAGGCAGTCTTTGTATGATACTTGCAGTTTTTCTTCTCCAAAATTAATGGATAGGAGAACACCCCCCCAACTTACATAAATATCTGGGCCCCACTGCTGGGAGCTATATAAATATAAAATAAAGTAAGTGCCTGCCCCCAAAAGATAACAATCTAAATAGGGATAAGGTGCAACAGGTGTGTGCAGAACACAAATGAGTGAATGGAGGGAGAAGACAAGGATGATAGTAGTAGGAACACAAAGTTACATATCTTGGCCAAGTATACAATTTGCAGGCTTAATTTTTCATTATTTATTTTAATAAGATAATTGAACAAGAGATTTTTGATGTATCACTAGTAGGCCACTTGTCTCTCCGCTATTATTAACATTTCAACATGGAAGAAATGCCTTCCATTTACCGAACAGTAGGCTAGTCATTTGGTAACGAATAGCTAGGTTTTTAAAGTTTTTTGTTTCTTAACAAAATTTGAATCTGATCTGAATCAAGGGATTTAAGGGATGTTAATCAACATTACTGCCCAGAGGTTGGGGTTGATTACATAAAATTAAGATTAGCATTTTAGCACCTAATTCATATTATGATAGTTACATAATAGCTCTCATTACATAAAAGATGGCAATGATCTCTCTCTTTATTCCCTGTTACCAAGCAGAAGGACTAGGATTTTTTAAATGAATGAATCTTTGAGAATGAGGGTAACGACTGTGGGAAAACCTGGGCAATGAGCTGGATTTTTCATTTGGCTCCTACTGTGCAAAGGCTACTGGTCATGTTTACTTCTACTTTATGTCGGAGTATGGCAAACTTAACTTTAGCCCTCACATTTATTGTTAACCACCTTTAATGATTAATTTTTAAATCTACATGACGTGAGTGAATATTTATAGAGTTGCCTATAATATATTGTGGCAGAGAAGAAGGAAACCTAGGATCATGATAAACTGAAAAAAAGATGTGAAGAGTCAGTATTTCCAGAGGTTCCTTTACAGGCCACATCCCTACTCTTCATCCAAACTACCCACTTTGCTGAGCAGTGAGAGCTTCTCTTTTAAAACATTTTACCTTCTGTTTACCCCCATCCCATCCCTCTCCTCTCCTTTCTTTGCCTCTTCTAGAAGGTGCTATTGCAAGTGGTGGCCAGAGGAGGGTGGAGGTGTTGTCAGTAGGGTCATGGCTATGGTCATGGATCTATTATCAAAATTCCACTTCTCTCAGCTTCCCAGGATGTATATTCTCAGGCTTGGGGGAAGCCTAGTTTGTTACTCACTACAGTAATACAAATAATTAATAATTATAATAATAGACAATTGTAGGTCATTAATATACAGAAATGATAGTACAATATTTTTCATATTGTTTCTTTATACCATTTTGTTTCTCAGTCTTCTAGCTGTTAGCACTGAATAGTATTATTTATCTACTTTGAAAACCTGTTCTCTAATTGTTTGTGTGCATAGATTATCCTTTTTAAGTTGTAATCAAATTCAGAAATCTCAAACTGCTCTATTTATATAGATAAAAACATCCTGGTCTTGGATCTGGTATTTAAAACAGATTGGGAAATTTTAATAATCATTTTCATGTTTGTAGCACTAGACTTTACTTTTATAAGTCAAAATTTTATAGAATTTCTTAATTTGAAAAATATGGATACAAAAATTCCTTTCTCTTAGACATGCTTTCTTAACCTAAAGATCAGTTCAGTAAATCATACTAAGTGCCCCTCAGCACTTTCTCTGTATTTTATAGTGCTTCATTACTGCAGATAAATATAGTTATAGTACAAATAATGTGAACATAGAATTCATGTGCAAGTACTTAATTGAAGGGGATACATTTTTATGCAGCAGTACTTTGTTCCTCCTAAATTTTTAGTAGGCTAGAAGTAATAATATAAATGATAGTAGTGTTACAAGTATTTTTTTAATGAAAAAATACACAATCATAGTTAGTTCAGTGGTTTTGATCTGTGACAAGGTATGAAATCAAGTTGGCTCCTATTGCGGTATTTTTTTTAAAAAAAAGGTAAAACCAAAAATTTTTGTAAAGAAACCACATTTTAAAGTTTTATGATTAAATCAGCCATTGCTTTGCGGACCAATAAAATGGAAAATGTGTGTTTTTATAGATTTATAAAAAAAGCAAACTATAGTTGCATGAAAAATAACTTTCACCGATTGAGTACAGGTGGTGACTTGTTTAAACTCTGAAGACGTAAAGGCTTAGAATGTATGCCTGAAAAAGGTAACATGGCACAATAAAAAGTCTTCCATTCTTTGCTCATCAATCCTTTGGGTATTCCATGTCAAATAAATGCTACAACAATTTATAGTAAAAGTATACAGTGGAAGTGCCAACGTTAACACTTCTTAGGATTGGATAGTGTCCAAATTTTTCACACCAATATTTAATGTGAACTAAAATGTCCTTTCCATTGGAAGTGTCAGCTGTAACATGCTTTCCTATATTTGGCAACATGCTCATGTGAAGTATGAAGTCAAATGCGCATGATGTTCTTTTTATTTCAACCATGATAAATTGTGTTCATTTGTTTAAGTGCAAGTGGCAGTTTTAGTGTTCCTACTATAAATTTTGGTTAACTTCTATTGACATGCTGTATTAAACTTAAGAAAAACAAATTACACTTCACCCATTTTAATTGACTAAATGTGTCAAAATCACAATAAGTGCAACACTAAGGGTCAGAGCCTCAGACTACACCATAATGGGTGTCATGGCAAGGATCCAGCTTTTTGTACGTTTCATTTTTCATAAAGTTTTGTATAAGGCATACATTTAACATTCACTTCCACCTCAAATCTGTAGCTAAAAAAATCTCTGATGTTCTGATCCTATTGCACGCACTCTATCACACTGTTAACAGTTTCCCTTGTTATTTAAGGAGATAGTACTGATGAATATGGATGAACTTCTGTAAACATAAGATTTGGAAATTGACTCTGGTATTTCAAGGAATGAATTAATGATTTATGTTGCACAAATGGATTACTGTAGCAACCCACAGCAGAGGCCATGTTTTGGAATCCCATTGCCACTGCTAAATAGATGAGCATCTACATGGTTGGGAGCCAGATAAAACTTGGCACACTTCACTCCTCTAGGAATTGACTAGAGCTTGTCACTTTTAATTCATGTGTTTTATGTTATAGGGTTTACGTATATTTTTCCCCTTCCAGAATTTCTAACCTGTTTTCTAAAGATTAACAAGTGAAATTTAAGCAAATCCACTGAGCCACTCTGGGCACAGTCCTACTGCCCTCGAGCAAGGAAATCTTCCTTTGCTTCACTTGGGGATTTGCCTGAGAGAGGACTGCAGGATCAGGCCTTCTGTAAATACCTGGGTCTTTTTATTGTAGCTTTCACATAAAATTAACCCTATTTCATGGGTTCTAATCTCAATTTGATAATCAGTGTCTGATAAAGACTGCAGATAGGATTTTCAAAAATGCTTAAGGGAGTTAAGTGCCTAACTTTGAATTTCAATGGAAATTGGGCACCTATCTACCACAGGATTCTTTGAAAATCCCAGCCTAAGTCTTTAAATCATGGTCAGCTTTGTGGGGGGAGTAAGGAAGAACAGTGCCCTGAGAGCAGCACCAATGCAGAATACACAGGAGCAGCAGCTGCTATATCTTTTAATAGGGCATACGCCTCACCACAACTGTTAGCTGGAGTGACAGGCCCATGTTTCCACTCCTGACTGGCTCCTGACTTGGGTTTCTACTGCTGCTGGTGGTGTACCAGATTCCCCTGGTCTAGGTGCATGGAATTACAAGAACCACTGTTTTGCCAGTGGTCAAAGGGGATTGCTCCTGGCACACCATAGGCAATTTTAGGCACTGTCTAGCACTGAGCATTTTTAGCAGCACCAGCTACATTTTCAGTTACAACATTTTGCATGCACATTTTTGTACATCCAAAATATCCCATATATTTTAAGTGAATAAAGTTGCAACGGAATTAGACCACATTCCTGGCCTCCTGTCTTTTCTGGCAAGGCCGGACAATATACAATTCCTTATTTCATTACAGTATACTTTGTATACACTGAAAAGGAGACTGTAACGAATCAATTAAGCTTTGAATAATTAATCTCATGCTACAAACAATGACTCTGAGAATACCCTCATAAGTGGGAGACTACAAATGTTACTCTCAAATGTATTATATCTAAGGCCTTTTATTCTCCCACTCAGATAAAATTACGATTCTAGAGAAAAGTGAGGAAAACATTCTAGTGGAAAACATTTCAATTTTAGATATTTGTATTATGTTAAATTGGGGACTATGCCTCAGTAATACTTGATATTATTTCACAAGAACCATGTTGGCTGAAATTTAGTGTCTGACAAATCCTAATTCCTATGGTGATTTATGGGTATAATATTTTATTTCAGAGTAAGAGGGATAATGTTAAAAATTTACTATTTACCAGTTTACATCTTCAGAAGGCACATTCTGAGTTATATATTACATTTTAAAGTAGTGACAGTGGTTATGTCCTTACCACATTTAGACCAACCCATTCAGAACACAATAGGCCCTAAAATTGTGGGCAGGTCATGTAACTGTATATTTTTAACGTTTCTTTCAATACTAAATCCAAAACCAAAATTGGCACTCCCTATATTGTGGCACTGTGGCCTACTGACTAATACAGCCATGGTAACTGTTTACTTGAAATATTGTATATGTTAGCTGAGCCCAACAGGGTGACTTAACCCTCTTGGCATCAGAATGAGGCCACTCTGCCACATTACAGCAACAAATAATATTTCACAATTGTATGTACAGATTCAATCCATGTCAATAATTTTTAATAAACTTTAGCCTCTGGCTTTTTTCTTCCCATTAGCCATTATAGCTCCTTGTTGGTCTTCATGGATTGTCCCTCACACACTGTTGTCTTATGCACTGATCACTATTTTGTACCACCACAACATTTTCCATCACTGTCCATCACTCTTCATTATTCACTGGGCTTTTCAACTGCATTCTGCCATGAGTATCTCCACACAAGTAGTAGATCCAGCTTTAACAAGGGGTTTTGGTGTATATCTTTATTTTAGATATACTCTTATCGTGCACCAATTAGTTTATGTCAGAGTAATCTCCTCATATCCCTTCCGTCCCTCTTTCTTTACTGTGGTGTACCTGAGACAGTACAAATCAGGCTAAAGAAGCCCTTTAATGGAAAGCAATACTTGGCCTGGGTAATACAAGCAAAAAGATAAATAGTAGTGTAAATAAATATATGCACAGTGGGAACAGACAGCATATTATATCATATATTTATAACTTGTCTTTATACAGAAGATTCCACATAAACCCCAAGTCCCCTTACCAGTCAACCAGAACAATCTTATTTTAGGTGTCTTTTATATGAAGTTGAGTTTCCTATGCGTATTCACTTCTGGGGTAAAGTGTCTCCCTCACAGGTTTTGCAGCAGTCATGGAGTATCAACTTCCTTCCTGGACATCTGGGGCTGCCAGATAAGGCTGCAGCATTCTCTGAGGCCGAAAAGAGATCTTCTGGGGACACAAAGTACCCACCATCCCTGAGGGAACTGAAAAAAACACTTCGTCACAGAATGGCTCATTTGCTGGCTCAGAGGCAAAGGTTCCATAATCCATAGTTCAGGAGATAGGGAACCCAGTGGATTGTATGAGGATTGTAGTTAGAGCCACTTATAGTTACATTCTCATATAGTCAGGTTTCAGAGTAACAGCCGTGTTAGTCTGTATTCGCAAAAAGAATCAACATCCTCTACAGCAAACAGGGAAAGATTAAGAATGAGCTCTCAAAAATGGATACTCTCATAAAAAACCAACCTTCCACACAAACTTCCTCGTGGCTGGATTTTACTAAAACTAGACAAGCCATTTACAACGCACACTTTGCTTCTCTACAAAAGAAAAAGGACACTAAACTTTCTAAACTACTACATGCTACAAGGGGCCACAGCAATGGTTCCCTCAACCCACCTAGCAATATTGTTAACCTATCCAACTATACTCTCAGCCCAGCAGAAGCAGCTGTTCTATCTCGGGGCCTCTCCTTCTGCCCCTCCACCCCCACGAACATGATACAGTTCTGTGGTGACCTAGAATCCTATTTTCGATGTCTCCGACTCAAGGAATATTTCCAAAATACCTCTGAACAACATACTAATCCACAGAGGTCTCCCTACCAACACTACAGAAAGAGGGATTCTAGATGGACTCCTCCTGAAGGTCGAAACAGCAGACTGGACTTCTACATAGAGTGCTTCCGCCGACGTGCACGGGCTGAAATTGTGGAAAAGCAGCATCACTTGCCCCATAACCTCAGCCATGCGGAACGCAATGCCATCCACAGCCTCAGAAACAACTCTGACATCATAATCAAAAAGGCTGACAAAGGAGGTGCTGTTGTCATCATGAATAGGTCGGAATATGAACAAGAGGCTGCTCGGCAGCTCTCCAACACGAGTTTCTACAAGCCATTACCCTATGATCCCACTGAGAGTTACCAAAAGCAACTACAGCATTTGCTCAAGAAACTTCCTGAAAAAGCACAAGATCAAATCCGCACAGACACACCCCTGGAACCCCGACCTGGGATATTCTATCTTCTACCCAAGATCCATAAACCTGGAAATCCTGGGCGCCCCATCATCTCAGGCATTGGCACCCTGACAGCAGGATTGTCTGGCTATGTAGACTCCCTCCTCAGGCTCTACGCTACCAGCACTCCCAGCTACCTTCGAGACACCACTGACTTCCTGAGGAAACTTCAATCCATCGGTGATCTTCCTGATAACACCATCCTGGCTACTATGGATGTAGAAGCCCTCTACACCAACATTCCACACAAAGATGGACTACAAGCCGTCAAGAACACTATCCCTGATAATGTCACGGCTAACCTGGTGGCTGAACTTTGTGACTTTGTCCTTACCCATAACTATTCCACATTTGGGGACAATGTATACCTTCAGATCAGCGGCACTGCTATGGGTACCCGCATGGCCCCACAGTATGCCAACATTTTTATGGCTGATTTAGAACAACGCTTCCTCAGCTCTCGTCCCCTAAAGCCCCTACTCTACTTGCGCTATATTGATGACATCTTCATCATCTGGACCCATGGAAAAGAAGCCCTTGAGGAATTCCACCATGATTTCAACAATTTCCATCCCACCACCAACCTCAGCCTGGTCCAGTCCACACAAGAGATCCACTTCCTGGACACTACAGTGCTAATAAACAATGGTCACATAAACACCACCCTATACCGGAAACCTACTGACCGCTATTCCTACCTGCATGCCTCCAGCTTTCACCCTGACCACACCACACGATCCATCGTCTACAGCCAAGCTCTGCGATACAACTGCATTTGCTCCAACCCCTCAGACAGAGACAAACACCTACAAGATCTCTGTCAAGCTTTCTTACAACTACAATACCCACCTGCAGAAGTAAAGAAACAGATTGATAGAGCCAGAAGAGTTCCCAGAAGTTACCTACTACAGGACAGGCCTAACAAAGAAAATAACAGAACGCCACTAGCGGTCACCTTCAGCCCCCAACTAAAACCCCTCCAATGCATTATTAAGGATCTACAACCTATCCTAAAGGATGACCCAACACTCTCACAAGTCTTGGGAGACAGGCCAGTCCTTGCCTACAGACAGCCCCGCAACCTGAAGCAAATACTCACCAACAACCACATACCACACAACAGAACCACTAACCCAGGAACTTATCCTTGCAACAAAGCCCGTTGCCAATTGTGCCCACATATCTATTCAGGGGACACCATCACAGGGCCTAATAACATCAGCCACACTATCAGAGGCTCGTTCACCTGCACATCCACCAATGTGATATATGCCATCATGTGCCAGCAATGCCCCTCTGCCATGTACATTGGTCAAACTGGACAGTCTCTACGTAAAAGAATAAATGGACACAAATCAGATGTCAAGAATTATCACATTCATAAACCAGTCGGAGAACACTTCAATCTCTCTGGTCACGCAATCACAGACATGAAGGTCGCTATCTTAAAACAAAAAAACTTCAAATCCAGACTCCAGCGAGAAACTGCTGAATTGGAATTCATTTGCAAATTGGATACTATTAATTTAGGCTTAAATAGAGACTGGGAGTGGCTAAGTCATTATGCAAGGTAGCCTGTTTCCTCTTGTTTTTTCCTACCCCCTCCCCAGATGTTCTGGTTTAACTTGGATTTAAACTTGGAGAGTGGTCAGTTTGGATGAGCTATTACCAGCAGGAGAGTGAGTTTGTGTGTGTATGGGGGTGGGGGGGGATGTGAGAAAACCTGGATTTGTGCAGGAAATAGCCCGACTTGATTATGTAAAGAGTTGTCACTTTGGATGGGCTAGCACCAGCAGGAGAGTGAATTTGTGTGGGGGGGTGGAGGGTGAGAAAACCTGGATTTGTGCTGGAAATGGCCCACCTGATGATCACTTTAGATAAGCTATTACCAGCAGGACAGTGGGGTGGGAGGAGGTATTGTTTCATATTCTCTGTGTATATATAAAGTCTGCTGCAGTTTCCACGGTATGCATCCGATGAAGTGAGCTGTAGCTCACGAAAGCTCATGCTCAAATAAATTGGTTAGTCTCTAAGGTGCCACAAGTACTCCTTTTCTTTTTTCTCATATAGTGACATGCTTCTGTATAAAACTCTGTTTTCAGTTGTTCAGTTGTTTATAACTTTGCCAAAATTTAACTGTTTGGACTGAAATTTCCTATGCTGGGCATCTGCCTCAAGCTGGATTTTTTTGAAAGTATCAGCTAAAATGGTCCAGATGTTTCAGAGAATAAGGTTCAGAATGAAGATGTTGTTTTGCCCATGTTACGAAAATTCTTACCATCATTTAATTGAGAAACTCTAGTGCCTCCCTTTGCAACAGGGACTTGAAATTTGGAAAGGGAGTCATTCTGGTGTCAGGGATGTGCCTTTTACTCTATCTGTGAAAATATAACCAATTTTGTTTAAGTTACAAGTCTCTAAAAAATCAGTTTGCATATGCTCAGTAGAGACTAGTTAGAATTGGGTATTCTCAGATTTCATCTGTATTGAGCATGCTTCAACCTAGGGATACAGTGGCTAAGTAGGACTTTTACTGAAATATCTCCACCAAGCTACTGTGGGTCAATGTAATGCCAAACACAGGAACTGAGAGCAAGAATACTCTCTCTCCTGTGCTCTCAGTGCTCCACCCTGCTGGTACTGATGCAGCATGGAGAGGAAAAAACTTGACTGAAATGCAGAGGGGTGAGGAGCCAACCTTTGGGGCCAGGGATGAAGAAGGAGTAGATTAAATCAAGGAGCCTGATGTGCTGGTGGTAGTGGAGACTGGGATTGGGAACGGGTCCTGTGGAAAAAATAGTATGTGATCATGTAATTAAAGGCTGTCTCATAATACATATGCAAAAGGCGGCTGAATTAAGATTGCACAGGCAACCTTAATTCTAACATTTCCTAATTTTTGAGTGCTTCTTTACAACCTAAATGTTCCTTTAACCCTTTCTGTTATATATATTACAGACTGATGTATGTGTATGTGTAGATCTGTCTCTCTCTATTTATACACACACCCTGGACTATGTAATTTATAATCTTGCCCTTGGTGTGTAAGGAGTGGAGTTGCACATTCCAGGAAGCTGCTATAGTGTTTCACAATCCCTTACAAGAAGACCGTTGTAGGACTGAAGCTGAAGGAGTCAGTGATTGTTACCCTACAGTCTCAAGACACTTCCGGGAAAGTGAGGAACAGCTTATTTGTTGGGGTTTTGCAATTCTAGAATCAAAAATATTTCAGCAAAAACTTAATTTTTATTGCTATTATTTATTTATCATTAAATAGTTTTAGAAATCTGAAAAATTCAGTTTTTTTAATTGAAAACACAATAATATTTGCATGAGAAATTATGAAGAGTGATTTTAAAAAAATTTCCCATGAAAAATTGGCATATTTTGAGCAGCTTAATAATAACAACTTGATCCTGCCAGAGCTACCTACCAGCTATAAAACAATTATGCACAAAGAAAATATCCTACTTTTACAATAACCAAAAGCAGCAGAAATAATCTTCCACTTAGATACTCCAACTTTTACAAACAAACATTTGTGTTTGAAGCCTCCAGCAATTACTCTGACCTCAGATCTCTCCAAAAAGCCTTCAAGGTGCTTTCCAGTCAGAAAGACTCTAAAAGAGTGGTGGGTCACACAGATCTACAACAATTCTCCTTCACGGAGAGTCTCTTTCACTCATTGGGCTGAAGGCAAAACCCAACCTGATTTGGCTAAAAATCAAACTCCCACTCCTTTGAACAGAGGAACCTGTCACCCACTTCTCCTATTCTAAAATTCCCTACATGAGAATGCAACCTGCTTCGAGTTTCTGGGGAGTGACTCCTTATTTCAACTCTAACATGGTATAGTTGCAGAGATATTTGCACTCCATCATATTTCATCACTGCTTACTATGCTTGGACATCACACATCACACCTCATCAGGTCTTGCTATTCTGTTTTGTTTTCCATTACACTTCAGTATTTTCAACACTGCCCATTATTTTGTAAACCCTCTCTATCATCTCTCAATGCTCTTGACATTCCATCACCCTCCACCCCTACTAGGCAATGTCCATCATTCTCCATCACACTAAGGTAATTGGGTGGCTCCATCATACCTTAGCTCATTGGAATTATCAACAGGTTTCTACTGCATCTCATTTTTTGATATTCTCTAGCATTCTTTGGTTTTTCGTTATTGTTCACTATTAAGACAAACGAAACATCAAAACCTTGCTTTAAATGAAATGTGGCATCTCAATATATGTTTCCTTGTAAATATACAGAGTTATTCATTGTCAGACACATTTATTTATCCCTGCCTACATTCTAGATCTCGTTACTTATGCCCCCTGAAAGCCTATGTTCAATGCCAACCACAAAAGCAAAAAAATGTATTTCTTTTCTTGCCAGTATAATCTTATATTACTAGAGAAACAGATGAGTAAAGCTTCCTGTTCACCTAGAAAATTTTCCCACTTGCCATTTGTGAGTAGTTCAAGACATTTGATTTAGTTGGAGATTGGTCCTGCTTTGAGCAGGGGGTTGGACTAGATGACCTCCTGAGGTCCCTTCCAAACCTGATATTCTATGATTCATCAAGTCCAGAGCTAGTGAGTCAGAAGATATATTTCAGTAAAGTCAAGTGTGTGGTCTTTATTTTAATTTTGCTTTTCTTTTGCTCTTTACTTTATGGAATTGCAGACCTTGTTTACTTATACTAAAACTTTCATTTGGAGTACATCATAAAAAATTTACAAAGAAAGCACTTTATTTCTTCAGCCAAAACAATGTAATTTGCCTTCTTTAATGGCTGGATAAAATTGTAAGTTTGAAAGTCCAGGAACTTCAGCATTTGTAGTTTTTTCTTTCAGATATGTTTTCTAGTTAAAGAGTTACTCTTTATCACAATAACTATCACAAATTCATTCTGGCTAGGCTGATTTGAACCAATGGTTTGTGTTTTAAGGATGGTGTTAAAAAGCTGGCATCTGGAGGCAAGACATTTTCCGGAATGTACAAGAAATGTGATAATGATTTCAGGCATGTAGGTGGATTTTTTCCATTGCACTATCTTATAGTAAGGTGCAGATGGTTCTTTCTCTGGCTAGGGCAGGGGTAAAGGAGATGATTCCACTTCCTCCGTCTATTTAAGGTTGCTAATGCCCTAGGGAATAGTATCTATACCCGGGGGAATGCAGTGACTCTGATTATGCCTGTTTTCTTGCGTGATAGCATGGGGTCCTGCTCCTTTGGAAACCCATTTAAAAGAAATTTGTCATTAACATATCCCAAATGGGGCTTCTCTGGTTGATTCTAGGGCTTAGCAGAGTGCAGCAGACAACATTCTGTGCCAACCCAAGCTTGCTTGGAAGGTCTATTTTACCATAAGGTAACTACATTAAAATTACATGTCAACAATACTGCATAATCTTCATACACTCAAAATAGGCACACTATGGAAGGAACCAATTCAGTCTGAGCTAGGAACCTACTGAGCTGTGGGGTGAGAGCAGAAGCTTTTGGAAGTACTTATATTAAATAATGTATAGTAAGCAGAAGATTTGCATTTTCCCCTATCACATGGTGGCATTAATACTAGTAGTTTATGGAGTGCCAATGTAGCACACAGCACTGAACAACATGGAAGAAGATAGAATTTATGATCTAAACAGAAACTGACAGTATGGTTCATACATACAGGGTAAATAGAAGGAAAAAGCACATTTCAATTGGTGCTTTTTTTTTTAAAGTGGACTTTCTGGATGTGAAGTTTCATTGAGAAATATTAAGACGTTTGAGCCTTTGCAGGGAATTTGTAGAATTGGGGTCTTGCATTTCAGCTCCATCACCCTCACCCCAGCAGCGCTACTATGGTATTCTGTGGGCCCAGTGCATGAAATTTACCCTCGCTGCTCTGGCCATGGACATGACAGTGTTGCTGGGAAAGTAACAATCCAGATGTATGTCTGTGCTGCTCTAATTTTAGGAGATTTGGCACAGCTTCAGTGATGTGAAAATGTACTGTGTTCTAAACCTTGATACGCATGACAAGCTAGACAGATTGTTTCCTTTAAATCTGGGCCTGAATACCATTGCTGGCTTTGAAAATTCCAAGAAATGCAATTTCACTTTAAATCACAATAAATTTATAAGCTGTTATACACTGAAGAAATCATCTCATGGGAAATGAGCATAAAACTATAATGTTTTCATTAACAATCTGTTTTCACAATTGACTTAACCTATATTTATTGTTGGGGAATTTGTTTATACATTATCAAACACAATAAAACCATATTAACTATGTATCACAGTATCAGTTTTTATGGCCAAGTTGAATTATTCATTTTCCTGGTTTAAAACCTAAGATCTTTTGTGTCTGATTATATGATTAAGTCAAACACAGCTAGCCAGTTCACTTACCTAAAAAAGGACACCAGTAGCATAGGTGCTGGAAGTAGGGATGCAGGGAGTGCTGCCACGCCCCCTGCCTTGAAGTGGTTTTCATCATATACAGCAGTGGTGGACAACCTGCGGCCCGTGGGCTGCAGGTTGCCCATCACTGATATACTGGGTTTACAGTTTGGTTCAATGGCTGTCAGCATCCCCAGCATACAAATTGTTCCAGCACCCCCGACCAGTAGCAATTTCGTTAGTTCGTTCATTCCTGTGTCTCCCATCTCCCTCTCTGCCATGATTGTGCCAAGCAACAGTAGATCAACTGTTGAACAAGTGAAATATATTTTAAACTACTTTTATGGTTTTGTTTCTGTCCTCCACATCCAGCTTTGTTTGGAGCTGGCAGAACCTCTAAATATATTACCCTCCACAAATCAAGCTTTTAAAATGTATGGAAAAGAGCTTCCTCACACAAACCCGTACCCCCACATTTTCTGGTTTGTTCTCACAGCAAAAAGAGTGCTCTGCATACTAGGTATCAGCATGCAAATAAGACATAACAACGCACTTTGCATCAGAATACCTATTCTCAGCATAACTTTTCCGCAGGAGTAAGTCTGTTATTACCACTGGTCAAAAAATGAACTGTTGCAAAAAAGTTCAGAAATGTTGAATTTGTTTTCTTTTTAAAAGGTTTGAAACAGACCAATTTTTTCCACATTTTTTTAAAATTCAAAACATTATCTAATTTTTTTGGTTTACCAAAAACTGGGCTTTTGTGCTAGAAGGGGCTGTCTTGAAATTTCTTTGGATCTCCATTCTATCATCCAATCAGTATAGTCATTACAATTGGTAACTTACGTGGCCAATCACACACCACAGACAACAGATAGCATTTAGTCATAGACATAGCTCTAGTGAATAGTTCATATACTGCCCATTGGTTGAAATATGCTTGAATAAAATGTTCATTGAACAGTTATGATTAATAAGCAAATGCGTAAAAATATCAAATCTGTTTACAGATTCTTTCTGTTTGCAAATAAAGGAGAATTTTTCTAAATAAATTATTCACTGAGAATAGTTGACTGTGCTCTAATATGTATTACCTACTTCTCAGGAGCAATGAGGCTTATTTCACTATTGTTTGTAAAGAATGCTGATATCCAAAGAGGGCAGGTGCTCTAACTATTACGACTGATCACCCAGTTCACACTACTTTAGTAGAGGTGGTCAAATAATACTTCTTGTCATTTTGAAAATGAAATAGTCACCATAAATTTTTCCAGTCTTGTAACCCTTCTGCCAGGTGGTTCCAGCAGCAGCCAGGGCCGGGTTCAATATCTAGGGGTTCCTTTTCAACAATACAACACAGAACCAGCTTGAGGCCCCACCCAGTAACCTGGGAAAATTACATACCACCTCTGGTTGCCTCTGAAGGGCAATACTTCCCCACTCGCAAACACAGAGTCTTCGTGTAGAAAATAAATTTGTAATGAAAGGAGGAAAGTCACCAGATATTAATTAGAGAAAATGCAGCAGCAGGATTCATAATCATAAAACTGTGAGCAGGACACCCACCCCAGAGTGCGTGGGGCAGTGTTTCTACAGTTCTTTTACTATGCTCCTCTTTGCTGCTTCACCATACCTCACTCACAGTGGTTGTCCTTGGCCCGTGAGGACCCAGGGTTCAGAGGTGCATATGTGTGAGTTCACCTCCCACCTAAGGAAGAAGGCACCTTGCTTGCTCCGCCATGTGAGAACTTGCTTTGGCTGGCCTCCCGCCAGCTGCCATTCCACTCCGCTGGCTGCCCCACCAGTTACTCGCCGTTCCCACGGACCACCTGCTCGGCATTCCTGCCTGCTGCTACCTGCTTCTCTACTGTGACCTCTGCAAGTCAGTCTCTTGAGATTCCACCTAACTTTTAGTGATTGTCAGCTCTTAGTGGGGGAACCTGAAGGAGGCTAGGAGGAAACATTTTCCCACCACAAGTGATTTCAGCTCTATTGAGCACTTGCAATAACAAAAGACTCCTACTGGAGTCTATTTAGCTCTATCTTTGAACAGTGAGGAGGTTAAACCAGATCTAGGACCCTTAGGAAGAGTCCATACCTCCTGGCTGGGATACTTGTCCCTACCCTTCTTACTTTCAAAGGGGTCTGGCATTCGAGTCCCTGGCTTAGCGAGTTCCTTTCAACTAAGGATTACCCCTCAATCAGGACCCACTCAGCACAGTTCTGTTCCCCTTTACTCATACAATAAAGATAACAACACTGAGAACAACATTTCATTACCCCTGCATTCAGAACTAAAGTAATTTGTAACCCAACACCAGCCAAAGCTGATCACTTTGAGCAACACAGCTCCTGTCTGCTGGATATCTATGCAGAGTAGGTGTGTTCAGGTAAATGCAGTTTGCTCCCGAAGTCTCTCCCCACCACCAACTAGCTCTCAGGGGAAACCTCATTCAGACCCAGCTTACATCCTCATTGTATAGTTCCACTAGTAAAGAGGAAACATCCATTACCATTTTTGGAAGTAAGAAACTTATTGACCAGTGTTGTGTAACTTGTGATATGAGGCCTGGAAGTACTGCAACTCAAGGAGATTTCATATAGTCCTCAAACTCGACTGGTACTTTACAGCAGTTAACAGTAAGAACTACATGTCAGCATCAAGTCCTAATATTTCACACTTTTTTTTTAAACAAAATCAGATTTGATAATTTTGATTTGTTAGGGGTTTTAATATTTGCCAGTGTAGAAGTGTCTGTGGAAGTAAAATTAAATATGAAAGTAACAGCAGTCTGGAGAATGCCCTGCTTTTACTAATATAGACTAGTGGAGAAATGGAGGATAAACAAAAGGTTTTAAATGCCAGGCTCAAGTCCTATACACAAAGGTGCTGATTTTCTTTTATTGCTATTGAAAATGAATTTAAGAGATCAAGAGTAAAAAGCAGAGGAACTTCTGTGTGTTCACAATATTTTTACTTATCAGTTAGCTTTCACCTTTTCTGATAATGATATTGTGTGCAAGCACAAAAACCCCAAAGGGTAAAGGTCTTGGAAGTTATACTGATAAACAACTACATGTGGATCCCACAGCTGGCATAAAATATCTTGTTTAGGCTGTAAAAATATATTAGCATGTCATGTTATCTTCATAAATTCTTCTAACCCATAAGGTGGGTGAAGGTCCCCCTGAATCCCAAGACTGTTGCTATTATCATTAATCAGCTGCTTTCACATTCATCAGGCACGCAGTTGGGGTTGAAGCACTATAATTTTGGAGGGGTAGATGCTGAGTGAGTTATTCGCTGTGACAGACAGCCTTGTTCCCAAACACTTTTGAGAAGATCCTTCATGCAGGAAAGCAACAACTGAAATGGTATTTTCTATCTGTACTCTAACAGATTTTGTTTTCTCCCTAGAATAATGTATTAGAAGTTAATTATGATTTACAGAGCTTTCTAGAAGTTCACCTAGGAAAGTTCAGGCATTTCAGAACTTTCACAGCTCTCTTGATAGGACACATCATCTACATTTTTTGGCAGCGTAGCTTACATTTACAGTATGACCATACCTCTTATTTGTGAGAACACGTAAGTTTTACTCTTTATATAAAGAGTCAAATTCTGCCCCCTTTGACGTGAATGGGAATTTTTGATATTGACTACTTATTGCAGGAGTTGGGCCTGACTTTTTAATATAAGTGTGGTATTGCTGATCTTAGTTATACTGTTTCAGAAATGCAAGAACAGTTAAAAATTTCCCACATATTGTTGTTTTTCAGGTGTTTCTTACTTTTGTGTAACTGGGGATTCAAATGACAGTCTTACCGCATTGTGTATGTCAATCCCTAATTGATATAATGCTGAAATGTCAACTTCTTTGAAATAAAAAGTATTTGAGAAAAAATGATTTTTTCTGAATGAGCCTCTGGCAGGCTAAAAATCATATATTACTTTTGAAAAAAAATGTAGGCTTGCTCTAGAGTAAAATTTCCAGTGGTATCTAAGTGATGTAGCTGCCTGTCCCATTTAAAAAGCACTTAGGAACAGAGCTGTGCAAATAACTGATTTTCTGAAAAATTGAAAAAAATGTTTTGAGTTGACCCAAAATGAAAATTTTAAAAATATTTTGAGGAATCGAAAAGTGGAAAACAAAAACACATTTTAGGTCCAACACAACAGTTTGTTAAACCTGAAACAAAACATTTTCTTTTGATTTTTTTAAAATTAATTGAAAAAAAATCAGTGGGTTTTTTTAAAAATGTCAGAAGGTTTGGGGTGGTTTTTGAATTTTTAGAAGGCTTTTCTTGACTGAAACTTTTCAGTGAAATCAACACAAATTCACATGGACAAAGTTCAGTGGACCAGAATCTGCATTTTTTCACTGAAAAAAAGTTTTGTCCCAAAATTTTTGCCCTACTCTACTTAGGTCTCTTAAGCCACTTTTGAAAAAGGATTTTAGATATTATAGGAAAAATTTCCAAATCACCTAAGATTTAAACTAAAAGAATTTAAACAATTTAATTTATTCTATACAATTTACATTGTTTGTTTATTTTTTCCATTTCATGTAGCTTGGACAATGAAATTACAGTGACCTATATCAAATCAGTCTTACTCATTGGTTTCTTTACAGCAGTACATAGTTGCAGTGTTGGGCCCTGATCTAATAACTGGTGGCATACAATCCCAGCAGTGCACCCTTGTACTGTCACTTACAGGATCAGACCTTGGATTGCAAGTATTGCAGGGGAATGTTTAAGGAAAAAACCCTTCATTTAAACATTTTTTGTGAAAATATTAAGCTTTTTGTAACAAAAGCAAATTTGGGGACTAAACAATCTAGTTTTATATACCATTCTTATGACCAAGGTATCCAAGCTCCTCCATAAACTATTTGACATTGCCTATTGATTTGAATACACTTGGGGGACTTATAGACAGAAAAAAATCTAAAAAAGAATATTATGACATATACAAGAACAGTCTTAAAAGAAAGCGTAGGGCTGATTTTGCAGTCAGACCATGTGTGCATCTCCCTTTGATGTCAAGAGGAGTTTTATATGCACATTTCCAGGGTTGGACACCATTTTCTACATCAACCTTGATGCATAGAGCTCACAAAAATGTTGCTATTGATAATGTTTAGAATAAATAATCTCTTACAGGAACACATTTTTCATATCCATATACATCACTTCTAATTTTGTTCCTCTTCTAATACTAAGCAAAGGCAATAGACCCATCCATATTTTAAAACAATTTCCTGCATTTTCATTTCATTGAGCTATAAAACTTTGAGTTGAAGCTGAGAATAAGCGTGAGTTCAAGTAGCACTGGAAATGTTGTTAACTAAGACCCCAGTGCTGGAAAAAGGTGAAGACAATTAGATTTTGCATTGGCTTAAGAGTTCACACTGGTGCATCTATTTTCAGTGTCATTTTAAATCAGCTCATCACAGTATGATCTGCTCTGAGTAAGTGGCAATGTATAGCTGTGCTTCCCAAAGAAACAAATTGTGATGCTGTCACATTCTGTCTAGTAGTCTTCCTTCTTCACTGAGGAAGTAAAGAGTGTCAAACTGATAGCTGGCACAGTATACATCATCCAATGGAGCTAAATATGGTGGACAGCACATTGGAAGAGGGGGCGGAGCCCAAGCTCTGCACAGTCCCCATCCCCTCCCATCCACATGTGGGATGGAGAAGCAGAACAGCCTTCCCTCCCATGCTGCAACCCACGTTACAGGTAGGCCATTCAAGGGAATGTTATGCCCTCTTTACTTGCTTGTGTGGATGATGAGGACTGATGATAATCCTTTATATGTAATTTTCTTAGACCCTCCCACTCCAGAGAGAGGCGCTGGGGTAAACTGTAAATTCACATACTACTTGTTCTTCTGTTACACTATCAGTATTATCTTTGACAAAGATATAACCTATGCAATTTCTGTGTATCTAAGTATTGCACTTTGAATATAATGTATGAGATTTAGAAAACGCTCTTTAAAAGGCAGACTTTATAATCAGATTGGAAGGAAACAAATCTCTCTCACTCTCTTCATATTGGATTATGTCAAAGATTAGCTCCTATTTAAGCACCATTGTACAAAGTTTTCCAAAGGATTTTCTTTTTAAACTACTACCACATGTTTTGCTCCATTTAAATAGCTTACATATTGGGTATATGAGATTGATTGATGGCATTGGTTCCAGTCATTTTGTGAGTCATTTATTCATTAGATTGTTAGGTTGAGAATTTATTTATGTTATTTATTAGATGATTGGCAAAGTGTAACTCATTGATACTCTTTCCAAATCTGTGGTTAGAAACCATGGCAGGCACAAAAAGCACACACTAGACCATTATTATATAAACAATATAGATCTTTTCAGTGCATAAGAATATACATAAATTGTTCGTAAAACCTCTACATTACTGTTCCCATTTGAAAAAGCTAGCCAGGTGATTGATATTCTAAGTTTTCTTCCACACACAACATTAAAGCATTATTTACTTTTCAGACTTGCAAACACTTCAAAAATGAGAAATAATGTACCAAAAATTTAAAACAAGGCCCCCTCCAATACACACCAGGATAGTCAAGGAACATACACATTATGCAAACGCGGCCATCACTCTGCTATCCCAATGACTAGCCAACATCAGGATATGAATAATAATTGAATAAAGTTAAACCTGGGCAAGAATTTACAAAAGGTTGTATTGGTAGGGAAAGTTAGAGACTGGGAAGAGTTTTCTTCCATCCTATAGTCACTCTATCAAGGGCCTTGAGTCCCAGACTGTAAAGTTTGCAGCAATGACTGCAGTAAACACTGTCTATGATATAGGGTTATGCAGGAGACCGTTCTCCATCCTGTCTGATGATGACCTTGACCTGGCTTCGATTAGACATGTCTGGTACCTCTATATTGGACTGTTATATTGTATTGAAAGCACTGGCACTGAAAAAGCAACCAATGGTCCAGAATGCAGCCCCCCCTTCTACCTTAACAACCCATATCACCGAGCGCATATCACCTCTGTATTTTGTGCTCTTCATTGGCTCCCAGTTGGACATGCTATCAAGTTTAAGATTTCAGTCCTTATTTTCAAGACCTTCAGTGAACTGGGACCAGGGTACCTAAGAGACTGCCTCACATTTCAAGACTTACTTCCTTCAGCCTCTCCTCAGGATCAATAAAACTTTCTAACTCCTGGGTGAAGCTTGTGATATGCTAGAGATTTTGGCTGTTTTGCAAACGGCATAAGACTATGGAACTCACTTCTGTGGGAATGAAGAGCAACCAGATAACTCATCATTTTTATGTTCAAATGTAAAATATCTTTCTTTCACTTTGCTTTCCCACTAAGTGACAACTTTACAAGAATTTATGGTGAGGAGGAGAAAGCGGAGAGGATCAGAAATCAAAGAAATCCATAACTAACTCCTCTCCAGGGTAGGTAGGTGGAGTAGAGAGGAATTGGTAACAATCTAAGTTTAGCTGTTGTGGTGCAGTGATACTCATTAACTCCTCCAGTGAGTCTTGCAGAGCTGCCTGTTTCAAATGTAAATCACTTTCTGGAGCTTCCAGCCCTGAATACACTGTAAGGACCTCTGATTTCCTGGGAACAGAGAGAAAGGGGCTCCTTTTCTCCAAACTATGCAGCCATCATTAGATTCTGATATGCAGGTCTGCTGTGCCCAGCTCACCTAACAGGAGAATTAATGAGGAGCTGATCTCTAAGTCATGTCTGTGAAGGTGTTATGCATACTGATATGAAAAAGAGGAGTCCTACATTTGAGAAATAACTGCATTAATTGACAATATTATTAGCGAGCCAAGAACTGAATCCTCTTTCACTTAAATGGGCTTTACAATTGTGTAACTCAGTTGACCTCATTATAGTTACCCCTGATGTTCGCTGGTGGAAGTGTTTTATTTCCCAAACCTTGGAAAATGTAGCAATGATTTATTATGTCTTGGGTAAAAGGACACCCAAAGAGCAAGAGATTAACTTGATGAGTGCCTCATCTTTACCCACATTACAATTTGTTTCAAGCTGTGCGTGTGAAACACTACTGTGCTCAGTGCACGTATATTCTCAGTGAACTTCAAGGGTGCAATTCTCTTTATACTAAGGCCTCTTTACTCTGTATGGCTTACAAGTTATGTCTGATTGCAGTTGGGGGCAAGCCTCCTAGCCTTGGCAGACAGACTAGAAGTAGCTCAACTGGAGATAGTACAATAAAAACGGCAGTGGCGATGTTGCCAGGCACTTGAGCTCAGAACCTGAGGGCGGGGTGAGCAACGTCCTCACAGCTATTTTTAGGGAACTAGCTCAAGCTGAGCTAGTTCGAAAGTGTCTACCTCCCAGATGGAGACTCGCTTCCGGCTGCAACATAGACATATCCATAGGGGTCTCAGTCTAAATGAGAATCAGACCCAGACCAAAAACCCAGGTAAATATGGACAGAGAGAAAAGGCTGTGAATGCAGGAGATATTGTAACATGCTGGGAAGTGAACTGGAATGGAGAACAGCCTCATATTTATCTTCATATCTACTTTCTTATACCAAACCTGTGTAAACTATGTTGATAGCAATGAAAGAATAATCTAGCACAAGTCTACATATTTACCTATCCACTTTTTACTGACAACTGTAACTACAATATTTTGTAAATCTATATCCACAGGAACTTTATGTGCATGTGAATGTAAATTGGTTCTGAAAAACACATTTACAAGATATATCAAACATGCAATTTTGTAACGCCAAGATTTTGTAATCCAAGTCCCAGTACAAAAATAGCAGCTTCTAAAGTATTGTATTAAATATACAAATATTGCATTAAAAGTTACTTCTAATAAGTAGTTTGTGTAGTTTATTGAGGAACATTTAAGGATAAAGGAAATGAATGAGTATGAAGTACAGCTGGTATATTAAAAGAGAACCTACTTGACAACCGCCAAATACCCTGCAGCAAAGAGGTTTAATAAAACAAATAGAAAAAGCACCAGGATGTTTTCTTTATTGCAGCATTACCAAAAAGTAATAAAGCAACCAAACATACAACAAACAAAGTAAACTAGAATACTGATCCTACATTATTGGACTGCTAATAAATCATACTGATGACCTGCTGTTAAATGCAAATAGATTTGTGAACAGTGAGTAGCAAATATGAAGTCCAACTAAAATAGCTGGTGTGTATCCTTGTGAGGATAATGTCTTCAGGAAGCAATCACAGTAAAATGATGGAAAAATCAAACTAATTTGATGGCCTTTTTGATGTGTCTGGTAGAGGACCTTGAACGATGGACTAGATGTTGTCTTTACTACTCTGGGAGGACCTCTCCATCACCAATAAACAGGATGTGAATTCTGGGTGATGGCCTCTAATCAGTTCAATATTACTCACTGCTTCATTAAGGCCTTGACCCAGGTGAAAGTAGCCTCCATGGCAGGAGGCTCACACTAAATTAAAAAGAAAATAAATTCCATGTGCCACCTGGGACCTGAAGTTACAGAAGCCTCTTGTGACTCCAAGTACAGTATTTCCCTTGGTGACCACAGACAGCTGACGCAGGATGTACTATCATCTCCTTAAGAGCAGAGACTGACTATAATGGTTTGATTTCTGTTTTGTATATGGCACACAAGCTTTTGAGAATGTTGATGTGGGGTTTTATTGAGAGTTCCCAGTCTTCCTGATGTGGTTGTGACCTGTTTAGGTCTCACAATGAATTAGCAACAGAGCTGAGAACAGAATCCAAAAGTCCTGCCTCCTAATGCCTGGCTTTAACCATTAAAGTAAGATGCAAAAACCAAATTGTTATTTAGAACTACAGAGGCAAATCCATTCCTGATGTAATTCCATTGACTCACCATGTCAGAAAACCTTGAAATTGGTGTATGCACTGTCAGTTTATAAATTAAAGATTTAACTTCACATCCTTGCCTCTTGGGGGTTTAAAATCAGTTCAAACAAATTCCCACAAAATGTATAGGTCTTAGTCCTAGTGACTAAGAGTCTTATAAAAATGTTGACAGCTACAGTTTTTACTATCCAGGATACATTCCTATGCTAAACACAATAGCTTTCACCATTAAAATTGGCAGCCAGCTTCATATAATCTATAGAATAATGAAAAGGATTACTGAACAACCTCCATATGATCCTGAGGTTTTCACAGTCATCTGGAGTTTGCTTCTGTAATGAGTTCAGTAGAACCTTTCAATTGATGTATAGCTTGTAATTCACTGTTAGCTATAATTTATGTAAACACGTATTTAGTATAGATACATATTTGAACAAAGTGAAAGAAAAATAACTAGAGGCCAAATTCTGCCCTCATAACCTTATGCAGAGCGTCCAATGACAAGTTCTGAGTTCCTTGTCCCTTTAAGAATGAGGAAACCAGTTTTTATGAGTACAGTTTGGATCCCGCATTTAGTCTGTCTAATTTGTTTCTTGACTCCCATTTTTACCTCTCACACCTATTACCAAGTGAGCTTTGGCTGTACAAAATGCAAAAGTGACTCCTATTTTTGTTGGTGTTCCTTTGCTTGCATGGGGATGCTCAGTCAGGCATCCCCATGTTTTAGCTGGCTGTTTCTACTCACATTCTGCTCAGCCACAGCATCTCATGTTTTTAAGTTGCCATTTTCCTTTGCCCTGAGCAAATTATGGCAGTATTAAAAACAAACAACCCCCCAAAAAGTGTTATGCAAAAGGACAAATCTTGGTTTCATTGAAGTCAATAGTCTGGAATACAAGGCCTACAGAATACATCTGTCAGGCAGGTTTGTCTTCAGCACTCTGTTGATCTGGGTGAGTCGACTTTGTTTTCTCTTTTGCTCACAAAGAACCTGCCTTATAAAAGGCTGCAGTCTCATGGCATTACCAGTGCTTTGCTATGATCACACCATTGTGGGTATCAGTATAATTTCTACTTCTAGTAGCAGGGATTTTGTTCCAATACCATTGTGATTGCATTAGGATAGCATTTGTAGAACAATTGTAGAATAATGACAGTAAGATATGTGTTAAATAACAGCTTGCACTTAAGTAGTACTTTGCACTAAAGATCTAAAAGCGGGTGGTATCTGAAGTTGAGGGTACTCATCATGGTAATGGGACAGATAAGGGCTAAACTACTTGTCATTCTGGAAATAAAAGGATTAGAGGAGCTGAAAGAGTGTTTGTAGGCTAGGAATAGGTTTGGATACCAGGGCCTGTATGGGTATAATTGTCAGGGTAAAGACCTACTGTGTGTGTGTGTGTCTACACACACCCACACACACACACACTTATACTTACACGCAGTAGGTCCTTATCCTAACAATGACACTCACAAACACATTATATAACCTATTTGTAAAGCAGTGTTCTTATAGCTGTGTCAGTCATTAGCTCACCCACCTTGTCTCTCTGTTTGAAAAGCAACATGAAATCGTATGGGCAGGGCTTGAAAAAAAAAACCCTCACTTGAAGGCAGGGGGAGAAGAAACTACTGTCTCCTTTCCAGCAGTCAGAGAAAGATAGAGGACTTCAAATGTGTCATACTCCACAACTAGCCAGAGGAAGATAAGAATATATCAGACTCCTGCATAGCTAGAAGAGGATACAAAAGACAGAGCCCTTGAGTGGGGTACAGGGATTGCACACTCCCTGGAACCCCATTATCCTCAAACTTCCCAGTCCCTAGGAGGTGCTGGGCTTCTGGTCACCATGCTGATCTTGGGCCTTACATCCTACTCATTTTTTGTACTGGTCTCTGGTTAGTAGGTGTCTAATAATTTTTTCAATTCTTACCTATCGAGCTGTATAAGTAACAAAATACCACCAGATTTTGAAACTCAAGAAAGAACATTAAGGCACTTAGTGCTATGAGATCTTTCAATACACATTGAGCCTACATATCTTTGTCCCCCGCATCACTTCTCATGAAGCAATTTCTCTCTCTAGCTTAAAATGAACCTGAGGTTCAGTGGATCTATATGAAACCTCCATAGCACTTTCCCTGGGAATTCTTGGCAGCTATAATGTACATAGTGGTGTCTGGGACACTAAATGTCAGATTCACATAGGATATACAGTGACACAGATTCCATTGCATGTAGGGTCTGATAGAAATGTGACTGGTCCCCAGATTCACATCTAAGGCAGGAAAGTGGTCCTGAATGATCACATACCACTGCCTATTCCACAACTCTATGAACCTTTCAAGTGTGACCATGGGTTACTTGATTACTATACTATATTACAAAGATTACTATACTGCTAACCCAAGGGCTGAAGAATCATAAGATGCAAAAATGTGAATAGAAACCCCACTCATGATATTTAAGCTAGGAGTAAATTGTGATTGCTTTTTATTTGCCTTCTGTTTTTGAGCCATTAGGGTACAGTTGAGTCACATTTTCAAGCTGATGTCTGCAAACATGATGAATAGAAACTTACTTACAAAAAAAAAAAAGAAAGAAAGATGACATTCTCACCTAATCACTTGCCTCCTGGAGCTCAGGCTCTACAAAATCATCAAATATTGTGAGAGTTAGCAACTTATCAGAAAAGTAATACAACAGTCTAAAGTAATGGTCCATACAACATAGCTAAGAGCAGTCGTCGTGCAGTGTTTGGAGTGATTAGTGTGGAATGCTGTAATATTTTTTATTTGTAGGGCAGTTGGCCATTCCTGCACTAGATATTCCTGAGTTTCCTGCTTGCAGAATGATAACCAGTCTAAATGTCTTACCTGTGACTCATGAAACCACTATTCTCCTGGTGTAGTGTGCCAAGTTGGCTTAATCTCAACATGAACCATTTGGCTTTTGAGATTCTCAATAAGTTAGCACTCCATGCATAAACTCTGACCCCAGATACAGAATGTATCATATCTTGCAAATTACATGATTCCTTTCCATGATAGTTCTCTGAGGCTGAAGATTCATTGTATGGAAAGTTATCTTTGCAAAATATACTAAAAATGGAAGTTGGGACAATGAAGCATCACATAAAACCAGCCAATTAGCCAGTGAACCTCTCCCCCTACTTTTTCACACACCATCAGCACAAGCAGTAGCCCAATTAAAACCAACAGTTTTATAGTTCATTGCAAAATACACACAAAGGTGCTTAAAATCGTAGAGCTTTTATACCATAACACACTTTGGTTTAGAACTCTAAGTATTTCTGCATCGATACCAACTTATGCTATGCTCCCACCAGATTTCACAAGCAATTCTCCCTCCTGTCCATCATTAAATGCTAACAAGATCAATGAGACTGCCTTCAATTTTTCATTCCAGTGACCCACTTCTTAGCTCTTTACATAGCTATTGAATGGATCCCTGCTATATAACAAAAATAAACCCACTCACCACTGCCCCCACACTGCTGGGCTCAGATCTCCATTATACCTGATCTGCTGTGCCACTCAGATCCACTCCTCTTGCCTAGCATCCCCTCCACTGCATCTTAGCTGGAATGTTCCTTTGCTGATGAGGTTTCAGTATTCTGGTCTCTTCCATCTCCTCCATGGCTATACAATTAATTATCTTCTCTAACTCTCAGCTGAGCTTTCCAGTACATTTCCTTCCTCACAAAAAGTCACCACTACATTCCCTATTTATTCTCTATTTTCCGTGGGGATTTATCATCACCATCTTGGATAATCAGGAGACTGTTGCAGTCCAGACATATTAAAACTTAGCTATTTATTGTGGCCAAAGTTATGCCATTATAGTGTTTTAGTAGCTAGTATATTTCTTTTCTGCTGAAGCTGTAAAATATAACAAAGGCCTATTGTGTTGCATGTGGGAAAGCAAATAATTTTGAAAAATTTGATTAATTGTGCAAGCATGAATCTTTTAAGTACATGTGGTAAGCACTATACAGTGGGAATGGCACTTACTGGTCTCTCAGTACATGTCCAGTGAAGTAAACAAAAAGTTAAAATACAGCCTATAGTCTCCTTGGCATTCATTAACATAGTACTGAAAGCAGGAAAAAGCCACATTTCATAGAAAAAGATTCCAGAAAGCTGTGTCTGCTTACATTAACATTATTCAATTGGTGGGTGCCAAATATGCACATAGCTGGTTTTATGAAATGGAAGAGGGGATGGATCAGCAAGGAAAGCTACCTGTTGGAGGGCAGAAAGTGTAGGGGAAAAGTGAGAACTGCCAAAAGCCAAGCAGAGCTGGACCTTGCAAAGGAAATTAAAACCAATAGCAAAAGGTTTTTTAGCCATATAAATAAAAAGAAACCAAGGAAAGAAGAAGTGGGACCGCTAAGTACTGAGGATGGGGTGGAGTTTAAAGATAATGTAGGTGTGGCTGACCTAAATGAATACTTTGCCTCAGTATTTAATAAGGGTAATGAGGAGGTTAGGGGCAGTGGCAGGGTGACTAATGGAAATGAGGATATTAAAGTAGAAATTACCACATCCGAAGTGGAAGCCAAATTCAAACGTCTTAATGGGACTAAATTGGGAGGCCTGGATAATTTCCATCCAAGAATATTAAAGAAAGTGGCACTTGGAATTACAAGCCCAAAAGCAAGGATTTTTAATGAATCTGTAAACTCAAGGGTCATATGCTATGACTGGGGAACTGCAAATATAGAGCCTATATTTAAGAAAGGGGAAAAAAGCAATCTGGGAAATTACAGGCCTGTTAGTTTGCTCTCACTTGTATGCAAGATTTTAGAACAATTTTTGAAAGAGATAGTAGTTAAGGACATAGAGGTAGTTGGTAATTGGGATAAAATACAACATGGTTTTACAAAAAGTAGATTGGCCAGACCAACCCGATGTCTTTCTTTGAAAAGAAAACTGATGTAGAGAGGAGGATCGGAATATCATACAAGATTTGGATAACTTTGAAAACTAGAGTAATAGAAACGGGATGAATTTTAATAGTGTGAAGTGCAAGGTCATTCACTTAAGGACTAACAACAAGAATTTTTGCTATAAATTGGGGATGTATCAGTTGGAAGTGACAGAGGAGGAGAAAGACAAGGATGTACTGGTCGATAACAGGATGATTCTGATCTGTCAATGTGGTGCAGCCATGAGAAAGGCTTATACCAGGTACCGGTGAATCCTTATCTGGAATACTGTGTGCAATTCTGGTCTCCCATGTTAAAAAAGATGAATTCAGATTCAGGCAGGTGCAGGGAAGGGCTACTAGGATGATCAGAGGAATTGAGAAGCTACCTTACAAGATGAGATTTAAGGAGTTTGGCTTGCTTATCTTAACAAAATGAAGGATGAGGGGAGATATGATTGCTTTCTATAAATACATCAGTGGGACAAACACCAGGGTGGCAGAGGAGTTATTTGAGTTAAAGGACAGTGTTGGCACAAGAACAAAAGCCATCAAGTTTAGGTTTGAAATGGATGAAGATTTCTAACCATCAGAGGAGTGAAGTTCTGGAACAGCCTTCCAAGGGGAATAGTGGGGGAAAAACACCTAAGTTTTTTCAAGACTGAGCTAGACATAATTATGGAGGGGATGGTATGATGAAATTGCCTACAGTGGCATATGGCCCATCTGTGACTGCAATTGGCAAATATCTCAACTGCCAAAGATGGGGCACTAGGTGGAGGGGGCTTTGAGTGCTACAGAGAATTCTTTCCCAGGTGTCTGGCTGATGCATCTTTCCCACATGCTCAGGGTCTAACTGATTGCCATATTTTGCATTGGGAAGGAATTTCCCTCTAGGTCAGATTGGTTTTTTCCCTGCCTTCTTCTGCAGCATGGGGCAGAGGTCACTTGCTGGTTTGAACTAGAGTAAATGGGGGAATCTCTGGAACTTGAAGTCTTTAAATCAAGATTTGAGGACTTCAATAACTCAGCCAAAGGGTATGGGCCTATTACAGACTAGATGATCATGATGGTCCCCTCTAGCCTTAAAGTCTATGAGTAGGTTTGTGGTAGTCAAAAACATTCTATCGCAGAAGTGTGTTATTGATTAATTTATATTTTTCCTCAATCTCACCTTACTTCTTGAATCTATCCAGGTATTTTTTTAAAGGTTGAAAGTAAGTTAATACTAAGCAACATTCACATTCACTCTGTTCTCTCATATGAACATTGAATCATCATATCAATCATTCAATATCATCAAATTGAATATTTCTCCTTATTTTATCTATTTATTTACCTTTAATTAGCTCAAACATACCACAAACCAAAGTTGGGTGTCCCAAAGTTGCCTAGCAAAAATCCACACTCTCGTGAAAATAAAGGTGGGATAAACCTCAAATCTGTGTTCATGAGGGATTTCACATTGCTTCTTTCACAAACCTAATATTTATTTTAAGTAAAAAGTTAATTGCAATTTATTCCATCTGTGCCACAGAAATATGGTTCTGTGGTCCAACATGCTTTTAACAATATTTATATATTTCCCCGTTTCAATGTTTCAGAGCTCCATATGTGATCAGTTTACACACAATAAAAAGAGGAGCATAGCTTATTAACATGAAATGACCTGTGCTACATTCAGCAGCAACTTAAGCTATATGTGTTTTTACCAAAGCGGCTTTATGGGTTTCCATTACTTATGGCCTATGAAGTTTATGTATGGTTGCAAAGGAAAAAAGACCTTTCCTTTCCTGGTTCTGTTGACTGGATTTTATACATGGCCAAAGGACCAATCTCAGGTATGTCTCCCCTATCCAGCATCTTTCAATGGGGCCTTTGCTCCCCAAAGAGAACTAACAAAAGGATAAGGTGCAAACAAGATTAGGTTTATTAACAGACAACAGTTAACAAGGTAAAGGTAAACTCAGGTAAGTATAGCAAGATAGTGTATTAAACAAAACACTCAGGACTCCCAAAATACAACCAAACAGAGGACCAAATACATAACAGGTGAGGGCTTGAAGCCCTAACCCAAGGCTATTCCCAGATTAGGCTAGGTAGAAAGAAAGATGTTGGGTCTCTACCATATCCTGCAGCTTTAACCAATGGCACTGTCATGACGGGACTGGCTCCAGGTTCCAGGTCCAGATGACTCTGCAGGAAGGAAGGCAGGACCTCCTGGTACAGGGTGATGGATGCTCTGTTCTTCTTCTCCTTGCAGCTCTTCTTCCCTGCGTCGTCGTGGGTGGACATATGAAAAGGATTAGAATGGAGGGTGACAGCTCGTTCTCGCTTGCAGGTATGTACCCTCCCAACAACTCTTAGTGTGCTCCTAGACCTACCCTTCAAAGTGAACAGCAGCACTCAGCAGCACTTGCTACCTCCCAGATGGGCAGCCCCTCCAAACCTAACTAGTGAACTGGTTTTATATACCGTCCCAGTTGCTGGGCAGACTCCCAGTCAGATGACCTGCTGGTTTCCTGCCTTTAGACAGAAAAGGCATCAAAGGTTACAAAGGATGGGAAAGAAGGATGCCAAACATGGATTCCTAGTTGTTGTTAAGGGAATCCAAGATGGCGTAGAAGAAAACAATGGTAAAAATAAAAATTTTCCCTTACGGTTCCTTGTATCTCATTCCTCTGGCCTTGGCATAACCTAACCCTAACTATAATGGAACATAAAAAACAAAGTTTAAAATGTAAAATACATATAAACGGTGCTGCAGCAGGTAAAATGCTATTGTTAATGTATGCTACCATGATATCTCATACACAATCAATTACAAACACACACACACACACACACACACACACTCTTACAGTACAAGTTCTTCAGACTAGACAACACACAGTATATAGTTTTCAGAGTAGCAGCCGTGTTAGTCTGTATCCGCAAAAAGAAAAGGAGGACTTGTGGCACCTTAGAGACTAACACTGAATGCGTCTGATGAAGTGAGCTGTAGCTCACGAATGCTCATGCTCAAATAAATTGGTTAGTCTCTAAGGTGCCACAAGTCCTCCTTTTCTTTTTACAGTATACAGTGTAAGTGAACAAGCTTCACTATAAGACAATACAGAGATTCTGTATACTTGATTTCTTCTGCCATGGGAAGCTAACCTGCAAGCCCCTGACATCTATTACCACTTGGCAACACTATGGCTGATTTTTGTGGGATTTATAAGGGCTATAGAAAATGTAGTATTTTTTCTGCCAGCAACTTTGTCGAATTAATTCTGGGCCAATTTTGATATCAAGGAAGTGAATCTTAAAAGTAGTAATTATTAAATCTAATTTTCTTCCCATGTTTATTGAATTGATACTTTACAAACAGAAAGTCCTTCAAGATGTAGAAAGGTGTAATCAGCTTGGAATTTAGATCAAAGCAGAAGATTCTTATTTCATGATTTTCTGCATTGTGCAGTGCCTGAGATGTATTTTGATGAACTGTGCCATATGGAATGTGAGGATAATAAAAAGCTGCATGACTGTCTCAAAAGTAAGGGAATAATCCCTGTCTTCAATGTAGCAATGACTGACCTACATGAAAAGCCCTTTATGTTACCCAAATACACTATGCTATGTTCTAAAAGATGTTCCTGAACAACATTTAATAACAATCACAAATCATCCATAATGCGCATAGGGTGTAAACAGTTAAATGCAAGTGTTTTTTAGCCTCTGCCACACTGGGATGCTGAGGAGTGCCCCTATTCAGTTTCTGATTGTTTACAATCTCCTGCTGTGCCCACAATATGCTTGAATTGTGCTTAAAACTATAAATCCGCCTTCAAAGGCAGCTTGGGAGGCAGAAGTGTGGCTCGGGAATTTTAAATGGAGGGGCTAAGCAATGGCTACAAAGAGCTCGGTTTTTAGTAGTAGGTGTTGCAGTTTGTTCCAATTACAGCACACACTTGAGTGTGAAATGTTCGTGCCAATCTAGTAAAAGAAAAGGGTACACACAATGCTGAAATTAACACCTTTGTAATTACAGACCAGCTCCATTTCTACAACAGGGCAAGTGCAGCTGAAGCAAGTTTGGTGAGCTGTGATTATAACAATTTGCAAAGATTTGAATTTATCTTCAGTATGACTTGTTAATTGGAGGCTTCTTTGATGGGTCTATGGCTAAGTGGCTGTTTAAAATCACTTATGTTTTTTAGAGCAGAATAACAAGAAACACCAGACATATTTAAGTTAACCAACCCTCAGCCATAAAATAAAATTAAAAAAAAAGATGCTTGCAATTGAATGACTGGAATGGTACTTGCATTCCTCTCATTCCCCTGATGAACCATTAACATCACAGAACTAGACATTTGACATTTTTCATAATTTATAGCTCTTTTTACAAATGAAGCCAGTAACAAGCCATCATAGAGACAAAATGTCTTTTCTTTGCATAGAGAGTGCTGTCTCAGAGTCGTGGCCAAATGAATTGCTGGAGATCCCCCAATACTCTCGGTTCCTCACCATTCACACATATTATTAGTGACTCAGCCAGGAAAATATCAGCATGTCTTCTAATTTATTCATGTTTCCACTGTAATACTGCAGAGGCTTCCTGGTGCTTGGACATTTATTTTTGTTAGCCTCACTTGCCAAACAGATCATTTCCCACTTTATTATATAATCATTATTTGTACTATATGGGAAGTATATAGCCACATATTATGTATCAAAACACTACTGAATGCCACTAGGATAATGCCAAGACTAGTTATGTGATATGTATGAAAAGAAGGCTCATTCCTTCAGTGTATTAAGCACTGGTTGATCAGTTCATGTTCATCTGGCACTCTTGATTTGAATTTACAGGGATCTGACACAGAGGACTGACTGGGAGGCTGAGAGCAGCATGTCCAGGAATGATAGCCATCTCCTCCAAATCTAGGGATGAGAAACAGAGACTGGAACCCCAAGGTGAAGAGAGCAGGACTAGAGGGTTCCTGCTGAAAAAATATTGTGAACATTTTATTAAAGATTGTACCACTTTCATAATGCACATATAGAGCTGGTTGAAATATTTGATTCTAGATTTTTTTGGATCAAAGAAACTTTTTTCTCAAAACAGATTTCCGTGGGAAATATCTGCTTGACAAAATTTTGGGGGTTTTCATTGGAAAATTAGGAAAAATCCCCTTGAAGATAAACTTTGACAAAACAGCTAAACTTTCATTTTTATCACTTTTTCCCCCTAAGAACAAATCACATTTCACATTTCTCGGATCTACGTATTTGCACAGGCAACCTTAATGCTATAATTTCCTAACTTTTGAGGACTTGACTCTGCAACATGGACATTCTTCTGAATTTGTTTGCATGTAATTTAGATTGCAAGTTCTTCAGGGCAGGGACCGTCTTATGTGTATTTAGCCCAATGGGCCCTTGATCCCATGTGGGGCCTATACTACTGTAATGCGAATAATTTCTATGCATATGAAATTCTGGGCACCTGATTTAAGATTTAGTATTTGTCATTCCACATATGGGGAAAATATTAGACATTTTCCCAAAGTCAATGAATCTTAAACATTTCAAATAAACCATTTGCATTTGTACATCATGATAACATGCTATTCCTGAATACTGACACACTTTAATAAGAACAGCACTTGTTGATGGCATGATGTGAAGGTGTAAATCCTGAGTGGTTTCTGACCCAATAAAAATATAGAACAATATTAATATCTTAGATTATCACATGGGGCAGAAGAACAGGGAAAGAAAGTAGGGAAGAAGGAAGGGTGCCTCTTAAATTGTGTAACAAAATACAAGAATAGGAAACCAATGCCCATGGGGAAAATTCAGAAGGGGGGATCCCTAACAAGAATTGAGTAGTGTCAATATCCCCCAACTGTCTATCCCCAACAACAGCATACATAGTGAAAACACGAAGAGCTATTATTTCTTCTACCTCCTGCAGGTAATTCTCTGCTTCCTGTGCAGATGTAAAGGAGTGTGTGGGGAGGATCAAATTTTTCAGCAGCAAAGCAGATTTCTCACCTACATATTATAGGCTATAAATGTGACAGAGACAATCTCCTGTAATATCCTGGACAAACCTTACGGAATTAAGATAAACCTTATTGATTTAGGGTTAATTCCTTTGGGATCCACTGAATTAGAAATGCAATTGTGTATGTGTTATTGTGTATACATTCTCTAGTAAGAAGGAGATGCTAATGAACTTCCTCCACTATCAGCCCTTTGAAGCCAGCACCTTGGAGAGGTATGCATATACTAGTTCAGACTGGATTCTCCAGTGACCAAGAGACAAAAATGGGTTTTGGTTTTAAACTAGGTCAGGGCCTTCTTCCAGATCCGACAAATGGACAGGACCTCTGGTGCACAGAGGACCCCAATCCTTAGTGAAGGGGTGGAAGAACTTGGCCTACTGAGGTACATAAGACTGGGTGCCAGTACTGAGCTGAGGCTCAGGTAAGAGTGCAGGTTAGAGTTGGGGTGATGTCTGATAAGCTTATTTGTGAAGAAGTAATAGTAGCCCACTGAGCCTATGTAACCCACTGGTTAGTGTGTGTTACATGTCCCCCTTGGTGTCTGATCCAGAAAGGAGGCAAGTCTTTCCAATTTCCTAGTTACAAAACCTGGCTCTTTAGCTCAAGTTGTACATTTCTAGCTGTGTAAATCCCTGGGGTCAGCCAAAATGGTGGCTGTTACACAACTCTGAATGTCTTTGCTATTGTTAATTGGATATGGCTTTAATTCTGATTAGCTGACTGGTGAAAAGGCATGGGAAATTCAAAATGCAAAAAGAGGATTTCTGTACTTTGCTAGCCCACTTACATTCTATTTGACTAGTGTCTTCCCCTGTTCATTGGCCAAAGATTGCTTGAAAGCCTTTTTGCCATTGGGCCTTTTCTGAGCTGAGAGAATAGGCATTCAATTTTAAATCCCCGTTTGTCTCCTTCCAACCTTGATTTTTCATTTGGTCTCTCTCTTCTCCAGAGTTATTGTGTTCAAGATCAGAACATTCTCCCTTTCTTCCTTTCCTTGGCCTGTTCCTTTGCCTCATATCTCAGTCATCTTCTCTTCCTGTAGACTTCTTTTACTACAAGCATTAACCTTCTGTCCTTTTGCTACAGAAATAATGTCCCATCCTTCTCCTGCTATAGATTCTGGATCTCTCCCTTCCTTCTGTAAGCCTAGATTTTCATATTTGCCTCAGTAGGTGACATCCTCTACTACAGTTCTTGCTCTTGCTGCAGACTCAACTTTTTGTGCTGAAAGCAAAATATGATAGCAATCAAAATGTTTTCATTGGCTTTACTTTTCCCTTTCTGCTTCCACATTAAACAGAGAGAGGCTTTTTTCTTCTGGTTCTGGATACGTGTTGGTTTTAGCATTCAGTATTAAACATCACTGTAGGCTGACTTAGATGAAACTAGAAAGAATTAATGTTTGAGTATTCTATTACTACAGTCTGCTGTTACATTCTATTACTTCTTGGTTTTTCATTTTAATATATTGCCAGAAAATATGGTGTACTGAGTTACCATAGGAACTCATTCCCCCATGAATTCTGTAGACTGCAGCCCTCTCTACCAAGAATCGACCCTTTGGGGGCCAATTCATCCCTGCTGTAAATGGAGTTACAGCAGATGAACTTGGTCCTGTGTCTTTACTCTTGTAATTCCAATACTGTTCATGTCCCATATGATTTGAAATGCTATACCTTGAATGACTGCCTCAGCTCTGGCTAGATGGCTACTGATTAGAGTTGGTCGGGAATTTTCCAGTGAAATGATTTTTCAATGTAAAATGCAGTTTTCTCCTGTCCCATGATGCACCATGGTCTCCTCTCTGATTGAGGTACTTGGTGAATCATGGGAGTCACATAACTGCAGTGCATCATGGGAGATGTAGTCCAGCCAAGAAGCCTGGCCAAAAGAGAAGAGTGTGGGCAAGAAGCACCTGAAGTGCAGCTTCCTAGAGGTACCAGAGCACCATACACAGATGTAGTTTAATGCTAAACTGATTTAAAACAAAAATGTTTCAATTTGGTTCCACAAACTAGAATTAAACGTTTTAAACCAGAAATGTTGAAAATAAACATTTTCATCGGACATCCGATGAAGTGAGCTGTAGCTCATGAAAGCTTATGCTCAAATAAATTTGTTCGTCTCTAAGGTGCCACAAGTCCTCCTTTTCTTTTTGAGAAGACAGATTAACACGGCTGCTACTCTGAAACCTCTCTTGTGTTAGTAGACCATGCAGGGTTAGTATTTTTCCTATGTTGTAATGATAGTGACAGAATGAGCTCTATCCTTAAGATCACAAAATAATTTTAGTAATGCCCAGGCAAAATAGTTTATAACTTCTACAGAGCATCAAACAAAGGTATTATTAATCTGTAGTCATTTTGCTGTCATTTTTTCTAATTGACATGGTTAGTATTCATGTGCACCTCGTATAGAGTATATGAGCAAAATTCTTTCATTTTTTTCTAAGTTACTGGAAAAAAAACTTTTGCCCATATGTAAAAAATATTCTAATCACACAATTTGTGTATGAAAAAATGTCTGCAAAATGAATGAAGTATGAGACATAGACTTAGCATAAACATAGCAATATCTTTGTTTTGTTTGGGAAATTTTTTTTTTATTTGAAGTGTGAGTAAGTGTATTTTCCAATTTGCATTAGTACAAAGCCCACTCTCCTCTTTCCTGAGGCTTGGCTGTATTAACCACCTGAAACATAGGAATTCAGCTCAAGTTTTCTCACCAGGTTTGGTTGCTCCTAGGATTCCTACTTCAGGGCTGCTCAGCCTGTATATATATATATAAATAAAAGAAAGAGAGAGAGAGAGAGAGAGAGAGAAATTCCAACCTCCCTCATATAGAAACGAAATAAAGAACAATCTGCCTTAATAGTTCAGAACACAATTAACCCTTTTCCTGTAGCATCAACGTCTGCTAACATGGCAGGGTTTTTCAAGAAAATATTGGTAGCCTATTACACAAAGATATGACCATATGAAATGTGTGTACTGAATATGTGCAGTAGAAACTTTATAAATTTTACTACTGCACATTTATTATTGCTATCCTGAGGGGTTATTCTTTAGTAAACCTATTTAATTGATAAAGGTCAACAATTTCAAAAGAACCTAAGTGACTTAGGAGCTTGAGTCCCATTGACTTTCAATGAATGTAGGCATTTTTGAATAGTGTACCCAAAGCTACACCACTTAAAAATATATATCTATACATTTAATTTCACTTTGAGACTATTTTGGAGAAATAATTTTTCTAACATACAGCTTAGGATTTGCTTTTTAGTTTTACATAATTTAATACTTATTCATCTTAATTATATGAAAAGAAAACGATAAAATGCAAGGCATGCAAATTTTGGTGACTTCTAGTGTTTTGAGAAACCTGTTGTTTCCTCTCAGCATTTTTTATTCACCTTAGATCTGAAGTGGTGGCCTGTTTGAATTCCTTTGTTCCCTGCCCCAGCACAGTGTATGAAACGCTTTTCAGGATCATGCATATTGGAGGTATTAATACATATTTGTAGAACACATTTGGTTCCAATTCTGACACAGTCTCTCTCTCTTTTGTGTACAACCTAAGAACACAACACAGAAAGTGAATCTTTAAAACTGCCTTAAAATTCAGGAAGACAAACGGGTTGAGAAATAACCCCTATGACAGACATGGGCTGCTGTTGGATTAGACATGCCCTCGCTTGAACAAATGCAGAGTTTACACAACTGCAGTGCAATGTACCCTAGTCCCGGTTACAGCCCAATTTTGAGTGTTTCTCTTTTCCCCTTACAGGCATAACATTACTGCTGGTCCTGAACTATTCAATAATGGGTTCTGGCCTTAATAAAACTGTAATAAAAATGGACATTGCCTTTTATCCTCATTTTTTTGGGGCTTGTATGAGCCTTCCCAGAAGAGGACGGAACTACAGTTTGAAAAACACTGATTTGGAGGGCTGTCTTTACTAGGCACTTAAGTACCATGGTGATGTGTGTGGTTTAAGAACCTAACCAGAATGTAATAGAAAAGATGAAGGTAAAATTGGTCCACCGTCAAGTGTGCAGGATCATTTAGTCGATCCTTATTTTTGATCATTAAAGGTTATTTCCTGAAAGATGCTGATCAGTCATATTTCCCATTGAAGTCAACAGGAGCTGAAAGTCAGTGAGAGTTATGAGTGATCAGCATTTCTCAGGATCAGGCTGTACATGTGCAGTTACTGATTCCCTACTGCCTGTCTGCTATGTATATTCCAATTGTTCTTGTTTCTATAATTACACTATGCAATCATCTGATGTCCAGTACAAGATCCTTTTTAGGTTAATAGCAGCTCTTAAAGGGGGTCAGGTTGCCCTTTTGGCATGTTTCACATACCCTGTACTGTGCTTTTGTGGAAAAACAAAATCATTAAAATAACGTTACGCATGAATGATCATTAAACAGCAATATAAGAGCTTGGCATGTTTAGCCCATATTTGTGGTTTGGGTATGTCTTTTAATCTGATGCTTTACTATTCTTAAGCACTCCCTTTTTTAAAACAACCAATAGCAATGCAAACAGTTTCAAATCCCTTTAAAATGAGAAAAAAAAGTAAACAGAACTGCAAATGCAACTTTAGTAGAGAACTCCCCCAAATAATTTATATAAATGTAGTTTATCTTTCTGGCATTCAAACACCATAACTTTTTACACAGATGTTTACAACATCTGAAGTAGTTAAATTAAACAAACATAATTCATCCATTGGTACTAAAGTTGGAAATAAAAGATACTTTATATTACCAGGCAAAATATTTGTTTTTCCTAATAAACCTTCACAGTAATGCACATTTTGTACTAGAATGAAAATTTCACAATTTTTACATTTTACAAGCTTTGTGTTTCATATTTGAATGTTGTTTGTACAAATCACTGTAGCATTATGCAGGCATTTGCATTTTATCACATTATCACATTATAATGCTTTTGATACTACTTTTTATTTTAATGATTGATTTAATTAATTTGACACATATATACAATTCCTTTGGAGTTTTGACCATTTTTATCCCTCATTATCATAACTGCAAATAAATTAATTGAAAGGGTAGATATTTACATGGAGCATTATTTCAACAAAGAAAAGCTGTCATGAAATCTAAATAAATCAATGGAATGATTTAGTGGAAAGCAGTCCATCTTCCCTTTTCTCTCCCTGCTTTTCACTCTGTCTCTCTCGTCTCCTACTATTATTCTGTAGGATATGAACTGCTTTAGTCTAATAAACTCTGTTAATTGTGACTTCTTGGACATCAGCAATACTGTTGGTCTGTCCTGGTCCTAGTCTAATCATTGGGGACTTTTACAGCCATGCTTATAACCCCGCCTGCAAACTTTACCCTACCCAGATTTTCCTTCTGGACATTCATAGCCTCGCAACTTTCCCAGCAACTCTAGGTTCATCCCACCTTTCCCCCACCATGAACAACTTCATCATTTTAAGGATCACTTTCCCTTTCTGCATGACTGAGATGCCATCAACACTCAAGATCTTAAAATTTGACTCTACTCTCCCTAAACTCTGTCTCACTGTTCTCTTTAACATCTGCACATTGCTCTAATTGGCAAAGTCTATTTCCCTAATTAATCTCATAATATATACTGTCTACTTGCATCATTAATGCCCTAAGTAATGTCTGATGACAAGGGAAGGATCCAGTGTCAGCATTTTATTTTTTCATTGACTCGTGACCAAATTGATCATCTTCCATTTTGTCTCTCCTGCTGAACCACACCACAGTATGCATCCGATGAAGTGAGTTGTAGCTCACGAAAGTTCATGCTCAAATAAATTGGTTAGTCTCTAAGGTGCCACAAGTACTCCTTTTCTTTTTGCGAATACAGACTAACACGGCTGTTACTCTGAAACCAGTGCATGAGTACATGCAAACTCAAATTTATCGGTTGGGCTGTGGAGATAAAAAGATGCAAATCAAAGGGGAGAGAGACAGAGTAACTGGCAAGAGCAGACATGGAAAGAATAGGCTTACCATCTACTAAGCTTTCCTCTATAGTTGAGCTGAGAAAAACCAGAATGTGTATCCCAAGGGAAATTCTGGATGTTTGACTTTTTTTGTTTCCACTTGGGACAAAAAAATGAAATACTGAAACTTTAAATGGAATGAAAAGTTCCAAAAAATGTATTTGAAAACAGAAATATTTCTTTTTGACATATTTTATAGAAAAGAAACACTAACATCTCTGAAATAAAATATTTAATTTTGGTTTGTTAAACTGAATCAAACCATTTAGCTTCAAGCAATATTGACTTTAAATTGCCTTTGTCCAAGGACCTTGGTGCTTCATGGGAGTTGTAGTTCAGGTGCTTCTTCTCCTCACGTTCCCGGACCACACTACATATGCCATGATGTACTTGCAGTTATGTGACTCCCCTGGATGGCACCACGTGCTTCGCCAAAGGGAAGAATGGGGACTTGAGGCACTCGCACTACAATGCCCATAAGTCATCATGGACCTTAAGCAGATGCGGTTTCATGTAGAACTGACTCCAAATGTTTTGGTTCAATCCAATCAAACCAACCCCAAATGAAATATTTTCTTTTGATTTTCCCAATGGAAAAATCAAAACATTTTTGGTAAAATCAAAAATTTTATAGAAACTGCACTTTCTGTCAAGACATTTGGACAGAAAGTTCCCAACCAGCTCTACTCTAGAGTCTGAAAACTCATTTTCTCCATTCAGTCATCGTAGAGGTTACTGACATTTCTAGGTGCCTGGTCTGAGCTATTTGCTTTCCTATACCACATTCTCCAAATTTCTCCTTCTAAGAAATTTACTACATTTTCTTTTTTTACCTTCACTGCTGCCTTGTGCTTTATTCATCTTCAACTTGGCACCTTCCTTCATCCACTGATGATATGAATGACCTACTTTAAATAAGCATCTCCCTAGACTGCCTTTTACCTTCGATTTTCACTTCCCAACCCAAGTCTTACACATCACTGGCACCATCACTCATGCTCCCTCTGAATATTTTTAATCCCCTCCTTTATGAAAAGCCCTGTTGACCTCTCATCACTCACTGTTTCCAGCTTCCTTTTCCTCAGCAATACTCTGAAAAAAGTGGCCCTAACTGTATAAGTTGCCTGCACTGGACAAAATCTGATTCAAACATGCTAACACTATTTCACATAAATTGAACTCATATTGAATTGCTGCAGCAAAATCTTATGATCAACTCTGCTAAGCATTATGGGGAAATCCAATAGTAGTCAAAGAGAAATATGGCACTGCAATCCAGATACACAGACCACTGCACATCCATATGAGGTCCGTTAACCTATCTATATGTAAACACACAGATATCTCTATATATTTGTTTTATATCTCCTTGCTTACTGATATATTACAATTTAAAGTGATCTGAACTTTGCATTGCTTTAACTCTCAGTGCTGGAGTTATGCATATGCACAAAGAGCATATATATTTTCCCCTTTGTGACTGGTTGCAATGGTTTTTTGTGTATCCTGTATGCTAAGAAATAATATCAAACTAATTAGAAATTTAGCTTCCCCAATGAGATTTCTATATTAGGTTTATATTATCTTGATAGAGAGAGTGCAAGAACATGCACCTTTAGAAAGAATTATATTTGTAGATTTTTGACACAAAATATACTCCGCTGCTTTAGGCAACTTTATACTACATCCTTTGCTATTGGCTGTCATGGTCCATGGGAGATCCATGCAGTGCCGTTGTCTGACAACAGCAATGGTTACAGTCAGGGGAAAAGGGTGCATCTGACAGGAGACAGCACCGCTCACAAAGCCATATATTTGCTGTATTTAAATTTACTGCTAGCACTTACATGGTACACAGCACTAAACGGCAGTAGTTACTGTTCACAGGGGATAAAATTCTCCCATAGTGTAACTCCATTGACTTCAGTTGAGTCATACCAGGCACTAATTTTGCCTGTAATTATCACGGATGCCATTGGCTGAATATATACCACTTCAGATGTACACATACACACAGTCATCATAGGAGTAAAGAACAGGGGAATTTCATAGAGCCTGTTCGGATGCATGAGCTGCTACCTGATTTTTTCTGGTATTTCCACTCCTGCAGCAAGATCATTATCTTAATGATAACCAACTCTATGACAAAATTTCATAAGCCATGATAGGTACCCTCTCCTGGCTTATGTAGTGCATGAATATGCTGCTAGCTTTTCCTTAAAAGGCTTTTATTAGAAGTCCTCTGTGTTGGGGCTTATTGCCAGTATAAACAACTTTTGTTGGCTGGTTTGTGACATATGCCATCAAGCTGTCTGGTTTGATGATGATTGCGTCACTGTTCCTCTATCTTTTTATGCTTGATGCACTTTCCTAGGAATCACATTATACTGTGCCTGACTCTGCTTATAAGTGCCCAGGTGTATTGCAAGGGGATGCTAGGATGTAAAACCAGCTCGCTGGTGACAGGAAATGTTGAGTATGCCTTTCCCAGTTCTGTTATATTCAATTTTTGTTGAAATGGATGTCTTTGTGAAGCTTCTGAGCCGTTCGTCTGAAAATGAGTTTGGAACTCCCAAACATAGGCTTTTTCCTTCAGGCCAGATATAGGATGTGAAGAGATACCTGAGGAGGATGGAGGATGTTGTTATACTTGCATTGCATCTTTCATTCCAAAGCTTTCCAACATACTTTGTAAGTATAACAAACTGATACGTAAACTATACAGAAGAATCACTTCATTCACCATTGGAATGATATGCTCAAGAGAAAGGAAGCAGTTCAAACTGCCCATAGCAACAGTACATAACAGTAAATTCCTTTTCTCACTGAAACTTCAGGACAGGGTTAGGTAGGCCAGTTGGCATTATTTGTAAAAGTAATGGTGTTAACTACAGTATCCTTGCCCAGTTCCAAGTGACCCTGAATAGCCACAAATCTTGGCTTGATATCGGAAAGTCAGCATCTCTAGAAGCCCCTCACTGAGGGCGTTTGGCCAATACGATATCAGAAGGAAGACTAGCACCTGCTGAATCATTGGCACAACCTCCTGCAGCACCTTGGTGTCTCTTTCAGGTCTCCAGGCCAAGTGCTGAACCAGCCTGAAAGTGCTTAGCTTGACACAGCTGGTAGGTCACAACACGATACTTTAGTTCATTTTGTAATGCCACAAAATGAACAAACCAAAAAACAGCAACAGTTCAAGTTTAGGTTTATTTTGAATAAAAGGCAAAATTTAGGTTGATTTCTGACCCCCCACCCCATTTCCTAAATATTATCCTTAAGAATGTAATTTAAACCATAGAAGGACTAAAAAATCAGGCAGAGTCAATGTCCTCACTCTGTTAAGCCTAGATAGCACATGTGATCAATGATAAGTCCTTACACTTTTCTAAAACTGGTACAATCTTTTGGCATGGAAGGTTATGTTAAGGAGGAAGTAGGTGCTTAATTCTGAATTTCTTAGCTTTTGTTTAAATTTGACCCTTTTTCTTCAATGCTTGGGGAGTTAGATGCACTACTCCTATTAACATTACTAACGTGGCACGTGCACTGTGTGATGAAATATGCACAGGGCCATAAGCACATTTTTAAAAATTGCTTGTCAAAATGTTGTCTATTTAGTAATTCCATCATGATGTTTCATTTCCCACCAAATATCAAAATATATATATTCATTGAGTTAGTGAAGTTCACCCTCTGGTCAGGTGACAGGATTATTACGAAATTCATTATTAACAATCTGTTGTAAATATTATGACTAGTAGGGAGTGTAGACACATTGCACTGTATCAGCATGTCAGACTTGTGGGTGAAGATATACATGCTTCCTGAAGGTATTTTAGAAAGAGAGTTCTGACCTGAAACTAGAAGTGACTCCATTTATTCTGATGTTTCGTTGTAATTGAATTGCAGAGAAGAACGTTTAAAAAAGGGCTGTTGAAATGAATAGCTCTGATATCAGGAAAGGCTGCAGGTATCTCTAAAAGGCTGACGTATGACAGCTGAAATAATTAGCAGCTTTGGCAGTACTATACCAGAGTGCTAGTATCTATTATTTATAGAGCCATAATGCACGTGGTGCTTAATGGAACATTTTAAGAGACAACATTCTAGCTCCTAAGACCTTGCAATCAGACACATATGATAGAGTGAAAGATGGTGAATCATCCTTATTGATCAGAAAATCAGCATGGAAAGTCTTGAGGGCTCTAAAGGGAGATTTGAAGATAGAAAATCAAGTGGAACAAAATCTAAGTGATGCAGATACTTTCTCCCCCGTGAATTACTCTCGCACTTTATTCTTGATTCAAAATCCATTGACAGTTTTACCTATATGGCCTCAGAAAGAGTTAACTAAGGGTGAATACCATTTCCACAAAAGCTGTGCTCCATGAATCTCTTTGCTTTCAAACAGTTTGGCATAGTCTGACTGTTTCAATATGGAGGAGTCATGACATGATCCAGGAAGTTTATTAAAACATTTGCAATGTTTTGTTTAGCATGGTATAATTCAGGGCATTATAATAGCCTACAAATGGAAGTTCTCGAAAGGACTGGACTACACTGGACATTAGAGAAAAGTTTCTTTACCCTTAAAAAAACAAACAAACAGCAAAACAAAACAAACAATTTTATGAGAAATTGCACCATTACTTTAGATGTGGTTGTAAAAGTGTAGTATCTCATTACCATATTTTAAAATACAACTCGGAGCTTTAGCACTGGGATGCTGTGAGTTGGTAGAATGGTTCAGCAACAAAAACAGTCTTGCCACAAGTACTCCTGTTCTTTTTGCGGATACAGACTAACACGGCTGCTACTCAAAAACAATCTTAGTCAGCAAGGTCTCTTCTCAGGATTATTTGGGAAGGTTAAAAAGTGCTGTTTACAACAAGAGAACAACACAGTTCAACATAACTAGAAAATAAACAGACTCCCCAGCTTCAGCCCTGTCCCATGACCCCTAGGCATAGAGCCTGACCTTCCCAAAGGCTTTCACTCCCTTCCATCTCCAGGGGAGGGAGTGAAGATGTCTCTGTTCACTACAGAATACTCCTGCGCCCTGGCACAGATGCCTTAGTGGGGCAGTATTCTATTTGTAAGTGATACCACTACTTGCTAGGGATTAAGAAGCAACACTCTTATTGTGTTGAAAACTATTGTTCTTTAATAAGCGCTCCAGGTTCAAATCACCTTTGACAGCAAGTTTTAATACCTTATTTTGGAGATGTAAAGTAGGGTGCGTGTGTCAAGAAACAAGCTCTGTGCTTTTGCAATACTTTATTAGGAGGCTTAGTTAGAAACTACACAACATAGAGTGAGCCAAGAACTGTAAGTGGTTCAGATTAGAACAAAAAGTGCATATTTTTGTATAGAATGGGACAATTACGCTGTTCTAGGATGCACACAAAACAAGAAGTGCCAAATATGAATGAACTGTCATTTTTACCACTGGAGACCTGGGTTGAAATTCCCACTAGGGGATATGTTTATAGATCTCATTTAAGCATATTGTAGTCCCGCCATTAGAAAGCTATCAAATGCAATTTGATGCACAGCATGTTACTTAAACGGTGGCCTGAAATTAACAGACTGAATTACTCTCTCCAGGAAGCCAAGGTTATTTATAAATTGGAATTCAGATAAGCAGAAGTGCTTTACTGAACTTACTACTATTATAACCTCAACCTCAGCCTTCCATTCTCTAGGCCAGTCCGTTATTGGAACATTCACAGCATTGAGCCTTTTAAAGTGGGAATACAACTGAAAGTAGGAAACTATGCTATATACTTATGAGAGACAGCACTTCTGGCATTTGGAAAATATCTTGTAAAAAGTTTAATTAAGAGCAACATCTTGGCATCTGTGAAGTTTAATACAATTAACGGCTTTAAACTCAGTTTTCTATTCTGTTTGCCAATTAAGCAAACTTATGCCAGTGAAATTACTGGTAAGAGTACTGGTTAACTCAGTGACAAAATAAGAACATGCTAAATAATGTGATTAAAGTTGTTAAAAGCCAAAATAAACACTTATAATTATCTCAAGAAAAACTGCGTAACACAAGTGAGAGCTCTATAAAGTGAAACTCTGCATTCATAATTTCAGACTTTCCTGCACAATAGATCATAGTTAAAGATCTGTTAACAGACCTCTGACTGCTGAGCTGGGCAGCTTGTGGTTTTCTTCTAAACCTATTGGCATAATGTAGATTTATGTGAGAGGTGCAAATTGGACGTTGTCTGCTATTGGAGCCATTGGCAGAACAGAAATCATACTGTAGGGTTAGCAGCATGAAGTACATTGCTTTGAAATTACACAGCAGGGTTTCTGCTTGTTGCTCTAGTTGCCTTTAAGACCGAGACCTTGTATTGTCTGGCCATGATTAAAATCAAAGTGTAGGCTTCTTTGCTGGATGCCAGTAAACTGAGGTGAAAAACAGAAACAATCTGGATTCTTAATTATTTTAAAATGCAACATAGACAAAATGCAAAGATGAAAGCATTTTCTACTAATCTATCCTAATTATTTAAAATAAAATGATTTCCTAAAGAGGCCCATATCGTGAAATGGGTATTTTTCTTTGACTATACAACATCTCTTCCCCATATAACTTCTCGCATGACTGAGCACATGCACACAGGCACATATATACAGACAGACTGCAAGATTTGATGTTTCAGAGTAACAGCCGTGTTAGTCTGTATTCGCAAAAAGAAAAGGAGTACTTGTGGCACCTTAGAGACTAACCAATTTATTTGAGCATGAGCTTTCGTGAGCTACAGCATCCGATGAAGTGAGCTGTAGCTCACGAAAGCTTATGCTCAAATAAATTGGTTAGTCTCTAAGGTGCCACAAGATTTGATGTGCAGTTTAAGCATTTATAGAAGGCCCCTAGTTTTAGGCAAGGTTCAAGTTTTCTCCGAAACTTTAAGTCAACCTAGATACCACACACTGAATTTACTTAAAAATTAAATGAAGATGACTTATAGCCGCTTTAGAGTCCCACCAATGCAAAATATCCATTCTGGAAAGTTGTCTCTGGATTGTCATAATATGGATATATGCACTTTATGTCAGTATGGCCTTTCAAAGCTTAAGATGCTAAATTGAAATGGCTGCACCCCCCTGAGGAGGTGCATCCCTGAGGAGCGTGCGTTCTGTCTAGCACATAAAGGACGAAAAAGAACAAAGGACTATTAAATTAGGGCTTGTCTACATGGTGCATAAGTCTGCACCACTAGTTTGTAAATTCTAGGTTGCACCAGTATGTTGCACCCTAATTGGCCCACGTGATGTGCACTAAAGGTTCCCTAGTGCATATTAATGTAGCACTGTTTGAAATAGGACTACATTAATGTGTACCAGGGAACTTTTAGTGCACACCACTAGGGACCACATAGGTAAGTTAGTGTGCAACACGCTGGCATGGACCAAAATTTGTACTCACTGGTTTGGACTAACACACCGTGTAGACAAGCCCTTAGAAAACAAAGGAGGTGGGGGAGGGCAGCAGCCATCAGCACAAACACAAGGGCCTCCAATGCAGAGGCTGCAGCACAAAGCCTGTGTACCACATAAATCCTGTTTTCGGGGGAGACCCTTGTTAAAATATTGCCAGCGCACTGCTATACCCATAGCAAAACAAGATTTAAAGTGGTGTGATGGCCTATTGCATGTAAGGTCGCCAACTTTGTAATATTTAAAAAGGAGTGCCAGAACCTCCCCCGCCCCACCTCTGCCCTGCCTCTTCCCCTAAGGCCCCACCCCTGTTTGCTCCTCTTCCCTCCTTCCACAGTCACTCGCTGCTTTTCCCCTCTCACAACTTCCCCTGTGCCCAGGTTGGGAAGAGACTAGCCTGCAGAGCCACATCTGGGAGCTGCAGCTGCGCAACCCAGGTAGGAGGCAGCCCCAGCTGAGTAGGGGTTGGGGGAGGTGATGACCCAGTGCTTTCCCTCCTCCCCTGCCTGTAGTAACCGGACTTTGGGTGTCTGTTCCCATTTTCGACTGAACTTTCTGCTTGAAAACTGGGCACCCAGCCACCCTATCCGCCTTGGGTGACTGTCACAATCAGAGAACTACAGTTTCTTTCATGGCTTAGGACTCTTTATTGTCAACTTGTTCAAAGTACTTGTTTTGGTGGCTGAAATTCCTCCTCATCAGCTCTTAAAGGTTTAAGTGGTGCATAGGCCTTGTAAATAGGCATATCCTCCACCTGGGGAAAATATTTTTACAAGACCTTCAGTTTGGTACAACCAGGTTCATTTGAAAGACCAAAAATTTGCTCTTCAGAAAAATTTTCATGTACCTCAGGAATAAGTCCTCTTCCGCTGAAATGCATTCCAGAAGCAGAGAAATCATCCCAATCTTCCCTTAAATTTTATGGAAAAATTGTAACGGGTGACTCATATGAGATCCCAATAAGCTCTGGAGAACATCAGTGCTTTTCATGGGCACACACAGCACTAAAAATCCTCCTAAACTGCTGTTCCCAGCATGCACTGAGATCAGTATAAAACCTGGGATATATTATCTGAGATTTACTTGGTTGCTACAAAGGAACAAGAAAAACATACATAGGATCATTCTGCTTAGGCTGCACCAAGACTATCTTAAATACTGAAGCTGACATTCATCTTTCTTTCCTGTCCATCTCTCTCTTCTTCAAATCCCTTGCTGGCTTCTCTCCCCTACAATAAAGGGGAAGTGCCAGAAGTTTGAATTGAAGGCTCTACACAGTTCTCTCCCTGCCTACATCTCAGCCTTCCTTCCCTCCTACACCTCCTTCTTGGGCCCTAACTCAGCCCATTCCTTTCTCCTCTAAGGCTTCCTTTTGCTTGCTTATCCCCCTCTTGACTTCATGCTTTTTTCCAGGCTGCTCCATATGCTTGGACCAGACTCCTCCTTCACCTTATCCACCCGCTCCACCTCCAAACCCACATTTTTTCTCCTATTCTTCCATTCTAGTGTCTTAGGACTGTTTAGTGAGTCTAGTTATATTCATCTTGTAGCCATAACATTGGCCCTGATTCTGCAAAGGGAACCATTTGGGCAGATCCTTATACCCCATCTAGTCTGTGCAGGAATGGGGATTTGAGTCAGATGCTTTAAATAAATGTAAGCTCTTGGAGGCAAACACCATGTCTAATTTTTGTCTGTGAAATGCCATTAAGGAAGGGTACATTTGTAAGTAATAGAGCCAAGATTTTAAAAAATGATTATCAAAAGTCAGGGTCTTAAATTCATATTTAGGTTCCTATATAAGCATAGTCTGATTTTCAGAAGTGCTGAGCTCTCATTTAAGTCCCCCTAGGCCAGTATCCAGTCTCTGAGAGTAGCCAGTTCCATATACTTCAGAGGAAGGTGCAAAAAATGTCCAGGGTGGAAAGTTATGGAATAACCCACTCAAAGAACAAATTTCTTCCTAATCCATCAATGGTTGGTTTATGTCTTGAATAAGAAAAGTTTAGCAAGTGACCTTGGGCAAGTCACTTAAGCCTGGTCTACATTAAAAAGTTAGGTTGACTCAGCTACATTGCTCAGAGGTGTGAAAAATCCACATCCATAAGGAACGTAGTTAAGCAGACTTAACCTGTTGTTTAGAAAGCACTAGGTCAATGGGGGAATTCTTCCTCTCAGGAAGGTGGGTTACCAGGACTAGAGGGTTACCAGGACTAGACGTCAGCATAGGACTAGAGTAGAATAGTGCCATTGTAGTATTTCAAGTGCAGACAAGCCCTCAAGCTCTCTGTGTCTCATGGTCATCATCTTTAAAACAGAGACAACAGACTTATTTCAATAGGTACGTTATGAGGATTAACTAACGTTTTTCTAGTTTTGAATCATTATTTAAAATGGTAACATCAGATATTATTCCTGGAGTCATGAGCAACAAACAACAATGGGTTTATAAAGAATACATTATAGAAAATAAACTTGAACTGTTTTGTGGTAGAACTGGAAAATTAAGGGATGAATGAAATGAAGTACCTTTACATTCCATATCTCAGCTTACGTAAAGTATTTAGTACTATGTCTCATGAAATATTGCCTGAAAAAAACCAAACAATGGCAAAATATCTAAGCGTCCAAGATACCGCAAGGAACAGTGTTAGACCTGAATGATGATGTTGTATTGCAAGATTTTGCCAACACAAGGGAGGATGGAGCAAAAATACAAAGGGATCAGAGTTTAAATATATGGCCAGGAAATTTAAAAAAAAAGAGAGATTCAACCTGGAAAAATGCAGCCAACACATTTGGGAAAAATGACCAAAAATACTGGGGTGGGAGCAACCGTAAGAAAGAAGTCATGCTGCACAATTCACAGGGATGTTGCAAGTTATATAAGTCATTGCAATGCGATATGGCAACAGAGCATTTGTTACATGTTTGGGTTGCATATATAGAGCCATCACATCATGGACCAGGAAGATGATAGTGCCTTTCTCTCTGGTCCTGATCCTCCACCATTACAATCAATGGGAGCTTTGCCATGGATTTCAGAGAGCCATAGGCTCAAGCCCTGCATGGCATTAGCAGTATTGCCAAACCCAAGTGTTCAAAATTATGATTCAGGCACCCCAAAATCATGAGATTGTCCTAAAATGCATGAACTTTTAAATAATAAGTGTTGGTCTTCTTCTGGGTTTTGAGCCTTCAGGGTTCACATGTTCAAGCTTTTCTCTGTAACCATGGGGGCTAGAAATTTACTCTCAAAAAATGAAAGGAGAGAGTCTCATGTAATCACATGACTCCCATAGCTGGGACTTTAAGGCAAACACCAAATACCATGAGACTCATGATAAAATCATTAGAGCTGGTAACACTGCACAGATGAGACCGTGCTTACTATATGACATTCATTTATGGGCACTCTAACAAAAAGGTGTTGAGATAACTGAGGAAATTCAGAAGACAGCAACAAAAAGTAAGATAACTGATGGATTCATTTAGAAAGAATAATGTGTAAACAATTATTGCTTGTGGAATGTAAGGCTTTTATTGTTGTATAAGCATCAGAGAGGTGGCTTGTAGTGATAAAAAATACTCCATATATTGGAATGCTTAGCTCCAGGATTACCCAACCAAGCTAAGAACTGTAGGCTGCTGCTAAAAGCAGGCTGGGTTTTGTGATGTTAGATGTCTGTAAACCATGAATGAAAAATATATTTGCTGAACATAAGCTCCTGTTGTTTTAATGAGAACCACAACATAGTGTAAGCATTGTTTACACAGTGTGGCAATGCACACTAGAGGGATGTGACTGCTAAAGAGTGCACCAACGTGCTGCACACTAACTGGCCTGTGTACACTCTGGTGGCATGCACTACAAGTTTTGTAGCGCACATTATACAATGTGCAGTGGAGGGATTTGCACACTAGAGGGGTGCAGTTGCTGGGAGATTTTAGTGCATGCCAGCAGTTTGCACATGGGCCAGCTAGTACACACCACGTTTGTGCAGTTTAGAAATCAGACCCCTCTACTACACATAACTGTGCCGTGTAGAAAAGTCCCAAATCTGAGATAGGATTAATTAGTAAGGTTGGAGTGCTGGGAAAGATATGGTAATTGTGTACACATATTTGAAGGACATTCACAGAAGGCAGAAGATTTGTTTTGTGTGTGCAAGGAAATGTAAGGTGCACTTTTGTACCATGCTATTTCTTATATAACATCAGATAGAATGTATATAAGATTTCAGGTTTTCAGAGAGTCATACAAACATTAATTGATTAATTCATGCAATATTTCCACATGTTGGGTATGAAGTATTATTAATCCCATTTTACAGATGAGAAAACTGATGTAGACATATAGTGCTAATATGATAAAGGAGGGAGTAGAATTTAGAGCTTTCTAACTTCCAATCCTGCGATAATGCTTCCAGATGCTGCTGTTTCTAATTAAGCATGAGTTTGGAGCACAGCGCTATTGAAAATTTAGAGTTCTCTTTCTCTGAAATGCAAAGACTGAAAATGCACCCCTCTTTCGTTGTTTCCAGATAGTCTAAACTCCATGTCCTGCCTTCCTAAACAACCACAGCCACCAATCAAATATGAAGACATCCGTGCAAGCTTGGTTCTGCCCAGCTCTTGTTAGCTATTTGCAAGTCACTGTGCAAATTGAACACATTAAATGCTGTTTTTAAATGAACAAATGCCTCTTGCTTCAGAGTGAAAGAGAATTACTTAAAGGATGTGTCACACAAACCCATATATTTGTAATAGGAAGCAGAACTGATCATGTAGTTTGTATATATTAAAGATTAGCAAACAAACTTAGATCTACTTAACGGTAATCAAAATTTAAAAGCTCTCCGTTTCCCCAAGTTTAGGCATTTGATATGACATTAACTTTAAAAGATATGAAAGAAGAACAAAAGGACAAGGCTAAAGGCAAACTCAAATAAGGTTCTGTATTAACAGAGCCTGTTATATATATGACCTCCTGAATCTTTAAATAATTAAACCTAACACACTGGATAAACTGCCCCTTCTTTCCTTTTTAACTGAATTTAGAACTGTCTGGATAAAATCATTAGAATAGTTTGGCAACATTTTAGTAGGAAAGCCTAGTTAAAAAAAAAAGCTACTGTCAGACAACTTTAAGAAGACCTGGAGGCATTAAAAGAACTATATTTCTGTCATCTTCACTATTTTGAGTAGAGTGTTATTTAAGTGATAATTTCCTTCCCAACCCCTGTCTTATTATTGGTTGTATCCTTGTTTAAATGATGCAAAACTATGTTTCTCTGAAGTGCAGTACATTTTAAAAAAAGTCTTCTTATGTAATTGTTGGGTAATCATGAATATATTTTTAATTAATAATTACATTAAATTAAGTCTTAGAGGCATGTATAATATCTAACCCATGGTGAATAGTATCTTACTATAGAATTAATCTGATGAAACAGGATTTTTCATAAAATATAGTTAATGCTACACGCTACAGTATGGGAAAATAGTGTACAGAATTTGATCAAGACATTCTAATTAAAGTATACTTGCATGTATTTAAATGATTACAGATCTATTAGACATCAATGTATTTTATTAACTATGTAATTATCTTCTGTGAAAGACAAGAACCCTTTCACTAGCTGTTCTTCTTGCTGTATGAACACCAAAGTAAAAAACAAAAGGCATGGACTAGTTTGTGTTCAAATTAGGATCTATAGCAGTGATACTCAGATCTCAGTGGTTGAGAAGCCAAATTAGCAATCAGTGTTCCCCTAAAGAGCCACAATAATGTGAATCCATTGTTAACCTGATTGCTTAATAACTTAGACTGGCTAATAATTACATCACACAGTGTTTTAATATCATGTGCTACAAAGAGCCACACAAGCCACATTAAAGAGCTACTTGTGGCTCGCGAATCTCAGACTGAGTATCACCGCTCTACAGTGTGTTTTTTCAGCAAAGCACCATGTTTCACACAATTATTTCTGTCACAGCTCCAGGTGTATCTCTACTCTGTTTGGATATAGCAGGATTTATAGAAAAGGATGAAAAGTTTATCAATACAGTGTGAAAACTGTGCATAGTATATAATTTATAGAAACAGATCACTTTGCTAAAATTCATAGTAAGGGAACCAATGATCTGAAGGAGGCCATATTTTCTTGAAAACAGGAGTGTGCAATCCCAGGAGAGTCTGAAGTTTTGTGATCCACACAACCTGTTGAAAATATTTTGTGAACACAGAATGTGAGTTTAAGTTTTCTGAAACTTTTCTCCCATAAATGAAAGCCATATTTTTAAGGAAGATTTGATTTTAAAACATATTTTTCCAACAACAAGGTTTGTGCTGTGAAAACTGATGAACAGTCACTTGGAATGCCCCAATTCATCTCTCACCTGAGTGCTCTAACTGCTGGACTATGTGATACTCTGATGTGAGCCTCTCTCAATCTCTCCTGTTATAGGTGATCCACTGTGAATAAATACTTAAAGAGTCATTGGGTCAGAGAGAGAGAGAGCGAATGAAAATGATTTGATAGTCTGCTGATTATGGCATCTACTTGCGAGGTGGGAGACCCAGGGTCCAGTCCACCTGCTTCAATGGCTGTTTAAGTGTTTATCCAAAGTGCAACAACTTCAGCAAGAGAGACTGAGGGAAATTTACATCAGAATATCCCAGAACTCAGTGGTTAAAACACTCTTCTTCTGGGAAAGTTTTAATTAGAATGTTCAATTCCTTTCTCCACATTAGGCAGAGGTGAGTGCTCTAACTACTGGGCTAAAAGTTATAAGGTGGGCACCTGCACGGCAGTAACTCCTGGAGTTTGAATGGGGCCTAATCTGGTAGATGTGCTCTGAGCACACCTATCAGATCAGGCCACACAGTCAAGATAGGCAGAAAAAAATTCTGTCTTCACCCCATTTGTGGATTGCACTGGGGTTTAGACAGGAGATAGGTGTCCAGCTGCCTTGAGCGAGATAGTAGTGCACATACCTTGAGCCAGAAACTTAGGTGCCTAGGAAACTTTTACAGTGGACATTTAGGTGCTGAGCAAGTTAAAGTCCCTACAAGATCAGTGGCAGCCGAGTAAGAGTTCAGAGGATCGCAATGGTGTCAAAACCGGGGAGCTAGGTTCCTAAACCTGGGGGTTAGGTACTCAAGTCCCTTTGTTTCCATTTCCATTTCCATTTCCTCCAGCCTATCAATCACACTCTGCTGCAATCCAAGCAGTGGAGGAGGGGAAGGCCATTCCACTATTGTTGCAAGCAGACCAAATTATTGCACTCCTTTGGGGGTGCAAATTACAGCCACAAAGTTTGTTTCCACAACGCAATGAAAACCACACAGGTGCAAGAAATCAGATTTGCTCCTACTATCCATTGTGCAGATGCAAGTATTGTGGCCTCCATCCTACTGAAAAACATGCTCCAATATCTTTTCATATGGCAACGCCGCAGTGATTACCAGTACTATCTAGAGAAGCTCATTGAGTTGGAATGCACTATACTTAATCTTGTCCATAGTTTCTTGTGAACATTTTTGGCATTTTAATTCTATGTGGCAAAAATTAAAAACATTCCAACTATCTCAGATCTAGATTGACATTTTTGAATCCACACCTGAGGATTTCACAGTGCATTGAGTACAATGTGATGTTTTATGCTATACCATTGACTTCCTGTGAAGCCATTGTTTAGCACATAATATTAATTAAAAATAATTGTGAGTCACAATTAAGAGCCTTGTGAAATGAAAGATTTCTTGATTAGAAGCTTTATGTGAAAAGTGTCTGCACTGCACTTTACAAGTTTTGTGCCTTCAGAACTTTGTTTTTTAGCAACCATTTAAGGCACTGGTTACATTTCACCTGAAGTCATATAAAGCACCAAAACCTTTTTCATATGAAATTTCTTCTTTATTAAAACCCTGAGCCTAAGTGGAAGAGGCATAACAGCTTTCTTTAAAAGTTTTCTTTTGTGGAAGAGAAGCTTGGAGAGACAGTAGGAGAAAAACTAAGGAAAATCTCCAGAAGAGAGAAAAGGGGAAGTTTCTGCCCATGTTGTTCCATGAGGGACAGTTCAAACTGTTGGGTCCTTATTCAAACTGAAATGAATCTTAAAGCCTTTTGGAGTTTGGCCATCATTTATTCAGATACACGTACAGATGATTCTGAGAGGTTTGCAGCCTGACTAGTTTCAGAGTAGCAGCCGTGTTAGTCTGTATTCGCAAAAAGAAAAGGAGTACTTGTGGCACCTTAGAGACTAACCAATTTATTTGAGCATAAGCTTTCGTGAGCTACAGCTCACTTCATCAGAGAGCCTTGTGTGTAGTGACATGGAAGCAAAACTGCTGAATTGGAGAAAGGTACATACTTAGGGGAAGGATAGTTCTGATGTTAGGGCACTTGCCTGAAATTTAGGCAACCTAAATTTAATTTGTAGATTCACCACAGACTTCCTGTGTGACCTTGGGAATATCATCCAGGGCCAGATTTTTATGCCTAATTAAGTGCCTAATACTTTTTCAGTTGCCAACTTTCACATGGTAAATAAGCACTCTTACTTTCACAATAAGCCAGAAATCAAGCTAATCCCATTTCAAAACAAGTTCAAAACAAGCCAGTCCCTGAAAGCCCCAACGCTCTCTGTGTGACTAGATCCCCCCAGTGTGCAGTCTGAGACTGTGGTAGGCCCTCTGTACACGCCTTACTCTCCTCCCCGCTTGCCGCTTGCCCCTGCTTGCCGGGAGCTGATTAAATAAGTAAGTAAGTAAATAAATAAATAAAAAAGAAGCAACAACAAGTTACAAGCCCAAAACCAACCAACAAGCAACTCACAAGCCAATTAAGCCAAAAACAAGCCCAATTTCTGTGTTTTTTCCACAGGTTTGGCATGTCTGCCCTTTGGCATGTCTGTCTATGTCTCATTTTCTCATCTGTAAACAGAGATAATTTTGGAGGACTTCCCTACCTTATTTTAAGGTAAATACATTAAATATTGTGTGATGTTCAAATGCTACAGTGATGGGTGCCATATAGGTACCTAAGATAGATAGGAAGGATTTCAGTGTTTTCAGAAGGTTTAGAAGTAACACCAGATTTGGGGCAGATGCAGAAATTGTATGGCATCAGCCCTAGAATCTTCTCTCCCTATGCAAAAAAACATGTCGATCTGGGTCTGCCCAGCCCTTTATGTCCGCTATTGCAAGTCATTATAATCTTTAACCTCTTATAATTCAGCCCCTCCCCAGAGACTAATGGCCCTACAGCTGTTTGTGTTGCTGATGTTACTATTTTAGGTAGACTGTGACTCATTTGTCATCATAATATCACTCATTAACTATACATTGCCTTAGGTAATCAGCCTGCTGTTCTTTTGGTTTTGTAACTTTTGCTGGCACATAACTTGCTTGTTATGATTTTTAAAATCACTGCTAAAAATTTGCAAGTAATTTTCCGCTCATCTCTAGTTGGGATTTATGCAATACCAAATAGATCGTTGCATTTTTATGGCTACTGACATTGTAGAAATAGGATAAAAATACACACCTCAACTGTCTGGTAAACTTCGAGCTAAAGTCTATCCTCAGATGCAGACGTGTGCGGCTCCCACTGAAGTTAATGGGAGTTGTGTGCTTGCATCAGAGGGCATAACTGGTCCCTAATTGCTTATTATTGGCCATTTGATATCAAGTCATATGCAGACAGTAGGAGAATAGATGCATTATATCAATATGATCAACTGGATGATAACGTATCCTGCAGTTAACATTGACAGTTAAAAATGGATTTAACAGTGCAGTCTGCAAAAGCAATTGTTAGTCAAAAATGTAATAATTGCATGTAACTTCTTGATGATAAATTATTCAACTTAAGTGACTTACATCCTATGTTTTTATGGGCTATGAGCCAGTAATCAGGTAGCCAAAGCTTAAAAAAGCTCCTATAAAAGCTCTAAATTGCTTAACATTTCAGATGAACATGAATTATTTGTTGCTTTGTTTTCATATATCTTCATTTTTCTAGACTTTCTTTTTTTCATTCTGGAATTAATGATCCAACTATTAGTGTCAACACATAGCTAGTTAAAACTCTAACACACACCTTATCTATAAGAGAGCACCATGTTATAATTAACTGGAAAAGTTTTATGAGATGACTTCTGTAAAGGCTCATAGATCATTGGAGGAAAATGTCAGATAAAGGCACACTACTAAAATAAACAGAAAATGTTCTGTGCTAAATGTAGTGCAGCTAAATGAAAATCAAAATAAAAGGACCCCATGAAATACCGCAAATGATCAATATAAAACATAAGAAACACCAGGGTCATCTCAGAAATCAGTGTGTCATGAACGGTCTTGAGCTGGTAATTAAGCATGTAGAGACTTCGAAAGATAATATGAATGTATACAACATTCTCAAAGGTAATGCAGTAAATGCAGATTGTATAATCTCTCTAACAGAAAAGAAAGATTTCAGAGCTAAGAATGGAAAAAGTCATGGCAGCATCCATGAAGGAAAATAACACCTGCATTATTCATTATCATCTAAGTTATCCAAAGGAAAAGTACAATAGGACCTAAAGCATTGAAGTAATCATGAGAAGTAATTTCATAGCATGGGGAGGTTTGGGTATCAGAATTCCAGCGTACCCTGTGGATGGGGGATTTTTCCAGCTTTTCAGAGGATAGCTTAAAGGGCAGACCTACTTAGAGTTTTTAGCTCTTACAATATCTCCACAATGGAACAGACAAGTCTGCTTTTTCCTGTAGACTACTTTTTTTGAGGCCTGATTTACTGGGGAATATGACCAATCTGCAGGTTTTTTGTAGTGCTAGGCTCTGACCTCACTAGGGAATATCATCAGAAAGTGATCTGTGATTTTTGAACAATAGGCCAAGCATTAAAATATATGAAAGTTACCTACTGTTCCTCTGGTATCTTCATCCACGTTGCTCATGCTCTCTCACATGATGTCATTCTCTACATCACTATTTTTATTATTTTGCTTTTTATTTTAATGTCCATGTTTCTCAGATTTCTGATTTTGTCCCATTCCAGGGAATGAAAATAGTCTCTGAACCCAGTGGCCTCACCTTCACCTGCTCCCCAGCTCATCACCAAAGTCCCATACCTTTATGCTGAGATAGGCATGGTGGGAATGAAGTATGCCTTGCATGCCTGTTCTGCAGCTGCTTCTCCCCTCTGCATCAGAGACATTGTGGCTCTGACTGACTGATGCATGTTGCATCCTCTGTTCCTCTTGATGAATTTCTGGGATTGCTTTCTTTTAAAGTGACTGGTTGTTCAATGTCTTGTGCAGTGCCAGGTGGCGAGGAGCCTGCAAGTGTGCCTGTAAATTCCCTGATCTTTGATCTGCCAAGCATGATACTGGTCATGAGCAGTATCTTAGAGCAGGCCTAGTGCCATACTGGCAGTCATGATTTACCAGATCATGTGAGAACTCTAGCCACGTTCTCTCTGTTGGGGGCTGCAAACTGGGGTGAGGCTGTCTATAAAAGGCAACTTTGTGCCAACGGAGGAGTCCCCTTTTGAACTCTGCTTCTTAAAATAACATTTTTTTTTACAACAAAATCTGAAGAGTGTTTCATTAAACTATTTATAGACAGTTAAGCCTTGATCATGCAAACCTTTATGCATGTGAATAGTTCCACTGTTCAGCTGGGTAAAGTCAGTTAAGGCCATACAGCCTATAGAAAATTTACCATTTCCTATTAAATTCTGTAAGACTTTCCCATAAGGGAAATACAACCATCCCAGTAGGGCCTTGCTCCCTTGAAGACAATTGGTGATGTGGCATTGATATCACTGGGAGGAGGATTGAGCTTTAAATGTGGCTCTAAACTGGAAAGGAAACTACAAATGGCCCAAAAAGTAAACATTACAAGATCCAATGTATATTTGCAAAATGTGCTTAGCAGAAGTCTTAAAACTGAACATATTTAACATAGGATCATCTTTATGATAAAGAGAAGTCTAGCTTGCACAAATCAGAGGACAGCAAGGGTAATAAGTGGTCATTTTAATGTTTCTAAAGAGAAGCAGATGGTTAGCTTAGCCCCTTTATTTGATTTTGAGCGTACAGAACATAAAATAATAGGGAATTGCAATTAAGGTTCAAGCTGACTTTTAAAAAAGTGTTACCCAAGTCTAATGACTCCTTTGTATAAATTACTCCCAGATGCTGAACTGCATGAAAAACTATGGGATATTATAACCTAATATTTAACCAGCACCTGAAACAGGTAAATTAGTTCAGAACTATAGTTGAAGAATTTCTGTTGTATTTTTCTAACAAAATATTGGGAGGGGAGGGGTAGGAAGAGACAAGGTAAAGGCCCAAATCTTGCCCAGTTTACTCCTTTGAGTAATCCCCCAGAAGTCAATAAGAGTATTTACATACTGGGTACATAGTCAAATGTAAACACATTTGTTTGTATCTATTAAATGCTAATCTTAATGCCACATTTTCAATTTATAACAACAACAAGGAAAGTAATTGAACCCTACATGTTGCAGTTTTCTTTTGCTTCACTTTCCAGTTAATTTTGTTTGATAAACTGTGGCAACATCACACTTTCAAAGCACAAATCTCCTTGTGCTGAATTAATTTTGCCCGAGTTCTATTGATTCTGAAAAAGATTATCTCCACGTAATGGAAAAAAAATCAGAATGATTTCTTCAGAGGTCAGGAATTAGTTGTTAACACCTCACCTTGTCAGAAATATATGACATGCAATTTCTTTTGTACACAATGACTAATAACTGATATTAGAGAGCATGCTTGCAATAACACATATTTTTTTCCAGAGGCCAACAATACTAAGGATGCGAGAGAAAAAAAGCTCATTACTTTCCAGGGGGCTTATTTCTCATTTTTCACTTGTGTTTGTAATCGCTGTCATCTTTGTTTCATATGCTTTGGCTAAAAAAGGTGATTCTTATATTTATTAGAACTGGGTTTCAACAAACATTATGCAATATGGTAGACCCAGGAATGATTTATTGATAATTTGTCACTTATATTTATGGAAGTGTAGACCCTGGAGCCCTAAAGCTGGTAAATCACATTAAACAGCTACAATTTTTTTTTATTCTTTGCTGCCAAAAGGGCACCATGTAAACTGACTGCGTCCCCAACCCCCACCCAGTGTCTGATAATCATGCACTTGCTAATACAAAAGGAGGTGGGGGGAGTTTGGGGAGAAAACAACTAATTATAACTTTATTTTTGTTAAATAGGTTTGCAGTTTAAGCTAGAGTTGCATAAACAATAGATTGATAAAATATAATTAGAAGCAAGATTAAAGCTTAACAAGGGGAAAGATTGTGAAAGAATGTAAATGGAGCAGTAGGCTGTGCAGAATTTTAAGCTGTTTATTTTTGTACAGCTGTGCAACACTTTCACATAGTTCCCAGATGGAAGCAGCTGTTTGAACCTCTTTTTTCCCTTATAGCAAAGGCCTGAGTTCATTTTTATTCATTTGTTCCAGATTAGGTATGTTCGATATGACACTTCACTAAGTCACAACCAGCAACCACATCTGAGGTTGTCAAGATGGGCACCCCGTGTTCATTTGCCACTTTACCACTCACTTATCTCATCTGGCAACCTCTCAAACAACAAGCTGTTCCACTCCTTGTAATATGTTTATCTCCCATAGTGATGTCAGCAGAACGCAGCAAATCTAATATTCATGCTCAAACAGATTTGTTGGTGCTCTTTGTTTATGAGAAAGGGCTCTGTATCACCCCTGCAGCTGCTTCCTCTTGATCAAGCTTTGTTTTTGTATGGTGCTCTTCAGATAGAACTTGGGAGATGTACAAAGCATATGCCCATTTGACTTTACCGTATTTTTGTTTTTCATAAAAAACAACTCATATCTATTTTTCCACAGGCGTGTTACGTAACTTACATTTCCCCCCAGTTTGTCAGGAGCTCCTATGCAAGAGAGAACATAAAAGTCAAATAGAATACTTTCTTCTTTAAAAAGCAATCACTGGAAAAGAAAAAATATGTAGGCTTTCAAGAATAAAGGATATAGATTTAGAAGAACATTTATCTTGCAGGATATATGTAGTTCAGCATTATGGGCCAGGACCTCTATTGCCCTGAACCTTGTGTAGGTATTTACATCAGTGCAAAGTGTGTGTAAATCATTACCATACTCATTCAGATAGACACTCTGAATTGGTGTAAATGACTGTATAAGGTGCAAGGCACCATAGAATCTGGCCCTGTATCTGCAATATTTATACATTTCTAGCTTCCCATTTTATGACACATGGGAGTTTTCCAGCTGTTTACAAAGGAGCTCTTTCAGCAGGTTTGTACCAATTGTATTTCCATGGTATTTTATTTGTGATAAACCTCTTAGCTAAGCTGGGGACACAATGTTCCATTTATTTATGACAAATCCCTAGCAATATTTGTGAACACGGTCTTTCAGGCCATTAAGAGATACGCTGATTTTTTTTCTATTTTGATTATATTTTTGCTATTGCTATACATTTTTTGCTGTTCACTCACACATTCAAATATGAAGGGACTTTAAGACCCCAAGTCTGCAATTTGTTTTCCCTGTGCAAAACAAGTTTCAGGATCAGGTCTTAACTAGGCAGCAAGTATGTCACTCATGACCTTATCTTGCCTTCCTATGAACTTTTCAAACAGTCCGGTCCCAAACCTCTTTGATAAGAGCATCTTTAAAAGTATCGGTTATAATCCTGGCCCCATTAAAGTCAATGGGACTTTTGCCACTGACTTCAGCGAAGCCTCTATTTCACTCATGGTTTCCAAAATTCCCTCCAAAGTCAATACACCTTTTTTTTAAATTTAGAGTTTATGAAATCCCTAGAAACAGAATTCTTCTGTGTATCCCTAAAAAAGATATACCATAAGAAACAGTCGTAAAAAAACCTCACACTTCCCTATCAATGGGCCACCCACTCTCCTGATCTGGATTGGAACCACCTCTAGGCTATGAGAGAGGCTGTTCAGTCTCCATTCCTATACAGTCGTTGGCTATTCTGCTGACAGGGATGCCAATTAGTGCCAATTACGGTGGGGAGTTTTATGGTCTGGACACCTGTCCAGTTGGAATTGGACTGAGACCACCAAGTCATTTCTCATCTATCTCAAACAGGCATCTGATGGCTAAATACAAGAAATGCTACTCACTTAGCATAAAAACAGAGGATTTAATTTGTTATTTGTGGGCTCTTATTGACTGCTCACATATGGCTGGATGGCTGCTGAGTATTTGTGAAAATGTTTGTGAAAGTTTCATGTATTTTAATATGATTGATCGTTCATTCACAAATCTGAAGCAGAAGTGCAGGCCATTAGGCAAACAAAAGATAGGAAGCTGCGTGGTACTGTGGAGAGGCATGAAAAGTATCCTTGACAAGGTTTTAGACCAAAATAAATTAACAAATACCACAACAACTAAGAATCCTGCCTCATATTTATACACACATTTTGGTCTGATTTTTTTAAACTTACCATTGTTAAAACATTTCAAAGTACTATTACCAAGAAAGATTTAAGAAAATGTGTCTTCTTTCTAGTTTGATTACTTTGTGTACCTGATAGTATTTTGTGTAGAGATATATTCTCTGTTTTCCTTTTAATCAGTCAGTCCTTTTTCATCCTTTTGGGTGGATGGGTGGGTGGGTATTGTTTTTCACACAGCAAAGAGGAGACAAAAACGTTTAGGGTGGATTTCTTCAGAAATGCTCAGCATTGGCCTAAATCTGACCCCACTGAGTAGTGCTTCTGAAAATCACACCCTTAAAAAAATTTAGGAAAATGTGACTGTTAAAAACTATTAAAAGTGGCAGGAGAATTCAGAGATAGTTGAAGCACATGAAATTACTTTTAAATCTTTTTTATGTAATTGATAAAGTTAATTGGCATCCCTTTAACACACCAACATGGATGCACCAAAAAACTCTAGGCCCCAGATGGACTCACATATTTCTCATCAGACAAAATAATATAATAATCCATTCTAAAAAAAGTGTCAACATTGGGATTATATGTTTTTCAAAATACATAAAAGCAAATTATCGGTATATTCTCTATAAAGGCGGAAGACTAATTGTTCATGCCTACCTCCCAGCCAGGTCTCCCAACCCTCCTTTATGCCAGACCAAAAAGTACCATATACACAAAGATTGGGTTTGATGTCATCATCTGGAACCAATCCTTCCTTACACAAGATAATATTGAAATTTACTGCGTCCTCTTTGCTGTTGTTTTGTCATTCCTCAAAGAATATCTCTACTTCTTTTTCTGCCCTATCTGCCTGTGTTTTTCCACTTGTCTCTTTTTCCCATTCTATGTTCCTTTTAGTCCCTCACGTTCTGTTCCCTATTCTATTTGCTCTATTAAAGATCTCCTGCTTTATTTAGCATTTCTTTCTTGCCATCTGTCCAGGGTACTTTCACTTCTCTTGCCCTTTCCCTCTGTTTCTTTCCCATTTTCCCTCAATTCCATCTTCTGCTCTCCTGCTCCAATAATCTATCCTGTGCCTGCCCCACTACCCAAACTTCCCAAATCTAATCTCTGCCAACATTTATCCTGTTTACCTCACTCTTCCCAATGAATTATCAGACCCTAAATAAATTCAATTCCCCAGTGTCCTCTTTTCGGCCCCCAATCCAGTGGCATGCAACCTTATTACACAGGAGGGCCACATAAATCTAACCACAACCTTGTGTGGAGCAAACAGATTCTACATATTTTAACAAGATTTAAAGTCACCTGTATTGATTTATATTTTAAGTTCAGCTTGTTTTGAATGTATTTAGATAGACAATACTGTACATGGAAACAGCGTATTTACACAATTAAATAAGCGAAAATGATGTAAACATGATGACCGAATGCTAATGAATCAGCCATTAGTATATTGTGTTGAAGCAGGTGGTGGGCCTTATGTAATGCTCTGGTAGGAAGTGTATGACCTGCGGGCCTTCGGTTGGGCAGCCACTCCATCAATCCATCCTGTGATACTGACCTCACACCCCAGCACAGCACAGCCCTCTTCAGGCCACAAGTTGACTGTTGAAAGTTAAAACTGGTAAGGAAGTATCTGAAAATATTGCTTCCAGTTAAGGCAGCAGCTAATGCTCATTTTCATAGCAAAGGATGGTATTAGATGGAGCCATGGTTAGCGCATCAGACCAGCCATGAGCCCTGGCTTGTACTCCCTCAGTCAGTGAAGATGACCCATTTTTAATGTGTAGAGCTATGCCAACTCTGAGATCTTGGACAAGTGACTCAATTTCTCCTTGCCTCTGTTTCCCCATGTGTAAAATTTCTGGTAACTTGCATAGTGTGCTGAGCTGGGAAAATGCAGTATTTTCCCTTTTAAAATGAAAGACAGACATTATATAAATCAAATGTATTATTACAAATAGATGGTACCCAGGTGCATCTGGGAAGGCCTCCTTCCCTTTTTTCACTGATATTGACACACAAAACTGAGTTGCCAAATCATCTAGGATTCTAGTTAAAGTATTATATGAAACTTGTAATTGCTAGATTGATTTCCTCTCTTACTCATGCATGAAGAGTTGTGAGATGAAACACAGGAAATACTAAGTCTTTAGGAATCATTTTGCTCTCAGTTACACTCTTGCAACATGGGGTTAGTTGTAGGAATGAGGGGAAACTTTGTCCCATAACATTTCACATTCAAGTAGCATGAACAGCAAATTTGATCTATCTCAGTGGTTCTCAACCCTAGGGGTACACAGAGTCTTCCATGGAGTACATCAACTCATCTAGATATTTGCCTAGTTTTACAACAGGCTACATACAAAGCACTAGCAATGTCAGTACAAACTGAAACTTCATACAATGGCTTGTTCATACTGTTCTATATACTATACACTGAAATGTAAGTACAATATTTGTATTCCAATTGATATATTTTATAATTATATGGTAAAAAGGAGAAAGTAAGCAATTTTTCAGTAATAGCGTGCTGTGACACTTTTGTATTTTTGTGTCTGATTTTGTAAGGAAATAGTTTTTAAGTGAGGTGAAACTTGGGGGTACGCAAGACAAATCAGAGTCCTGAAAGGGGAACAGTAGTCTGAAAAGGTTGAGAGCCACTGATCTATCTAACCATGTTGCATACTCTGGTGAGGGAGTGTTGAAAGACTATAATTTTGCTTTGTTACACTGGTGTAATACTATTGAAGTCAGCTTCATAGATTTTAAGGCTAGAAAGGACCATTATGATAACCTAGTCTACCCTCCTGCATAACAGAGGCCCAAAAAATTAGCCCAAAATTTTCTGCATTGACTCTTTAACTTCTGTTTGACCTACAGCATATCTTTCAGAAAGATATCCAGTCTTGACTTAAAGACGGCCAGTGATGAAGAATCCAGCATATCCTGATGTAGTCAATAGAAAGAAAAGCAGTACTTGTGGCACCTTAGAGACTAAACAATTTATTTGAGCATAAGCTTTCGTGAGCTACAGCTCAGCTTATGCTCAAATAAATTGGTTAGTCTCTAAGGTGCCACAAGTACTCCTTTTCTTTTTGTGAATACAGACTAACACGGCTGCTACTCTGAAACGTAGTCAATAGAGTTACTCTTTTTTGACCATAAGGCAAGATTCTAGTTTAGGTAGGTTTAATCATATGTTGAGAGAGTGTGAGAAACATAGGTTTACAACAAGCCAGAGAAGCTTCTAAAAACACTTGTTATTGCCTTTCTAAACATTTCACTAGAACCTTAGGCTTTGTGAACTTGAGCCAATACTGACAGATGATGAACATCAGCTGTAAGGCAGGGATCAGCCAGATATGCCTTTGATAAGGGAAAAATAAAGGAGAAAATGGGGAAAGTAAAATACCTGGGAAAATAGCCTCCTTCTAAACCAGAAGTCAAGTAGGTCTTAATTTTTTAATGTGTGAAACACTTACATGTTAGGTTTATTTATATAAAAATATTTGTATATGGAAGAATTTCAGTCTTGCACTAGCATGATCAAGTAGTTCACCTGTTAGTAATTTTAAATGCTTCCACATCAATCCAAACAAACCAACCTCCACCATGCAACCATATAAAAAGTCATAACGGTTTCAAAACTCACTAGAAATGAAGATTTTCTTTATGTTTTCTTCCAAAGAGCCTGACTATCTGCCACTTGGCCTCAAGGCCATTTAGAACCCTGGAGTAAGCTGATATTTACCACCTCATAAAAATGCTTGTGTACACCTGAGTAGAGGGGGAAAAGTGACATTTTCTGGGGGTTTATAGGGTGGATCAGATTACCTTGCTTAAAAGTAAGAGAAAGATCTTCATTTCTGCATCTTGGGTAGGGGGAGAAGAGTGCCTTTTTTTTTTTTTAAATCGGAGAGGATGGCTGCAGAAAACAGCTTTTAAAAATAGCTACGAACAATAAAAAACAACCTTCCTGACTTGTAAAATCTTCTCTTGGAAAAAAAAAAGTATGCGCTTTGACTTTTATTTTCAATCAAAGGCTCTCCCGTGCATTCTTGAGAAAAGTCATAGCCACACTACACTTCCCTTTATGCCAGGTTGGGGTTCTTTCAACTGACATGTACTAAGAAATGTCTCAAAGATGTCTGGATGCTTTATGTAGCATGAATGCTCTCTTAATGTCAGATCAGGAATTTATGTGTTGCATACCGTCTCTGCTCAACTGTCTGTTTTCCTCAAATGAATTATGATTTTAAATCTAAACAGAAAATTAGCACCAAATATTTAAAATATTTTATAGTTGCAGAGTTTTTCCACAGTGTCGGTTTGTTTTCCATTCCCTCCATGACATCTCACAACTCTTAAGTGCTCAATGACAGCCTGTAGAGGTTTTGCCATAATCCACCTTTATCCATTAACAGACACTCAATCACTAAAGTGCTTACTAGACTAAACATATTTATCCAACCAAATCACACTTTACAATGCAAAACTGCCAATCAGACCCCAGCTATTAACGAGGAACTGCTTTAAGGGGATTTTGGTGTTTGTGCTGTGAAGAGCATGCTTACCTCCAACAAACCACTAAACCAAATTAACATAGCTGTATCCTCATAAAAGAAACCAGATATCCTGTTGTGAAAATAGAAAGCTTGGTAGGACAGGCCTCCTTTGATGGCTAACAGCGTGGCAGACGAAGGCTTCAGACTACAAATCTGGTTACCACAGGCTCATTACAAAACTCTAGCATTAAGCTTTTGCTAACTTTAAAAGCAAAATAAAAATGTATCATTTGGGTAACTCAGTAAGTCGTCAACTTACTAAGTTACTATAATAATTGCAATAAGTGCTGTAATTGTTGGATAAGGCTCCTTAATTCTAATTGCTCCTTTGTCCAAGATCATGTTGTAAAAACTCTTGCAATAGCCAAAATAAAATCCAAGAGACACAAATGTGGTAGTAATAATAATTCTTTTTATTAGCCTGGCAAAGAGGAAGAGAACAAAGCTTTAAAAAGACTTCAAAGTTCTGACCAGGGGAAAAAAAAATCTCGAATTGGAGAAACACGCATACTCTCTGCCCTTTTATTAGTCTCATACAAACTAAGTGCCATCACCACAACTTAGAGCTTGACAGCATTTCTTTCCCAGGCAGCAGGAAAAGTTACACCATCCATGTTGCAGAGCTAATTTAAGTTCTCTGTCAAAAACTACATAAAACAGTCCTGTATATTCTCACTAAGAAGCCTTAATAGTTTTAGACTTATCGGTATTATGCCTCCTTTAAATACCAATATTTTAAAGCTGGGTTTGACATTTGCTGGGACTTGGTGTATTTCCTCCCCCAGCTTAACCACAGCAAAAAATAAAGTTTAACTATGAGTAAAGCGGCTGATGGAGTAAGTTGAAATTCATGTTGTTTTAAAAAATAGACTTTATCCATTAAAAAATCCTCCCCCTTTCCACTCTGTTTCAAAATATTTCTGGCTTTGAGATTTAAATATGTATTTCAATCCTTTATTATTTATCGAAAATAATGAGCGCTTTTCTTTTTTACTAGCTTTTATAAACACTTCTGGGGAAAATTTTATGAGCAGCTAGAACAAGTTTTACTCTTTGGAGCGCAAACTTCATGTTGGAATCATTTACAAAATGAGTAAACCACAACATGCACAGATTTTCCAAAGATCCGAGGAGCATGCTTTGTAAGTTAGAGCTGAAACATATAAACTACAATTAAGTTGTCATGTAGCAGAAAATAACATAGCTTAGTGTGTTAGAGTTAGACAGTATACTCCATAATAGTGACATTGGATGCATACTACTATGTCTTTAGTCTACATGTGTTTTGAACAGCTAAAATTTAGCTTAATATGTTAAATCTAAAATTAAATCAAAGTCCTAGTTGAATGAGGGTGAATATTAGCATATGATTTCTGCTGAGGAAAACTGATGCAGTGTTAAAATGTAATGATATACCATTTGTCAGAGAGTTATGTGTACATAAAGCAGTGGTAAAAATCTTTGAAAAACCCAAATACAGGGGTAAAATATTGAAAAGGGAACAAAAGAACAGATGTTTTATAAATCGAGACTCAGTGTTGTTGATATAATGTATAATACACACTTGTATTTTATATTTTGTATAATACATTTTGTATATATTTAGTGAAAACATTCAATGAAAAATTCTAAATCACAATGCTAATAATGTCTGTTTTCCTAAAACACTGTTTTCCTAATTAAATTAACCAAGAAGGCTGCACCCATGTACACAATGTTGCCGGTTTTGTTCTGTATCACTGCTTTTGAACTCTTCATTCTTCCATGCAACATGGACTGCTCACTGCTTATTTTTAATTAGCATTTTCTTTTTAAAGCTAACACATTTAGCGAAACACTGAAACTTTTCTATTAGCAGAAAGTGGGGAGAAAATAGTGAGAAGTGATTTTGTAATATTTTGGAATGATTATTTAAATGAAAAACTACAACAACATGAAAACGTTTTCTTCTAATCATCAAACTAATGTGTTATGGTTAGCCACTACAGATTTCAATCAAGTATAGGTAAACTGTATAAAAACCAAAGGCCCAAACCACAACCACATACACACAAAAGACCAGAATCTCTGTTGAGTTACTTGCGGCAACTCTATACTATTCAAGTCAATAGGTTTGTGTAGGAGTAACATGAGAATCTGGCCCACAGTTCCTACCCTAAGCACCATCCTCCCAGTTTTATTTACAAGCACAGCACTACACCGAATCACAGCTGAGTTCTGAAAAATGTCAACCTTTCCTCTTATTTTCTACTTGCTTCTTTAAATAGACATTCTTTATCCCTCAATATAACACATCCATCCAAATTCTCTTTATTTTCCACCATACGGCAGCACCAGTTGGTTTGTCTTTTAGAAACTATATGACTTACTCTTCAGGTATATTCCACCAAAAAGTTTCTTCCACATGTCACTTAGGCTATGTCTACACTGCTTACCTTACAGCGTAAAAGTTGAGCAGCTATAGCTGTGCTGCTGTAAGGTACGCTGTCTTGCCCCTCTTTGCTGGCAGGAGAGAGGTCGCCTACCACCAAAATAAAGCCACCCCCAATGAGAGGCAGTAGCTTTGTTGGCTGGAGAACATCTTGCACTGACAAAGCGCTGTACACACTGGCGCTTTTTGTTGTTAAAATTTTTGTCAGTCAGGGGTGTGCCTTTTCACACTCCGACCGACAAAAGTCGTAACGACAAAAGTGCAGTGTAGACATAGCCTCAGTGTTAGTATGGTTTGAAAGGGATGCAAGTTAGCAAATAAGTAATTTTTTAACTGTCTTTAAGCATCTTAGATTGACCTTTAACACAAGGCATCCACTAGTTATAAAGTATCATCCACATTAAGCAATTGTAAAGCTCCACATCCTTTAAAATCTGGCTAATTTGCCACAAATTATGTTACTCTAAAGGAAAATGAATGAGCTCTTTTCCCTCTTAAGTTCTTTATAGTGATAATTAGCCAAAAGCAGGTTTTGTAATCATTTATCTGGAGGGGTTCTAGAAGGCAATGACTATTATTGAGAGGTAATGTCTGTCCTACCATAAGCATATATTTTACACAGGAATGAAAAACTTCAAATTTTCCTTTTTTCTGTGCTGAAATTGGGAGAATATGTAAAAACAGAATAAACAAACATCTAAGGATAAACTTAATGTTGCCCCTGTTCCTTCTCAATTTTCTACTGGATCTAAATGAGATGTACAGATTTCCCCCAACAGTTCAATAGCAAACGGAAGTGAAAGCAAACGGTATTTTACATCAGCTGGATGTTCTAGCCTTTCAAAGATAGAGTTTGTTGTCTCTCCACTCTTTCTTCTAGCTAAGCTTTTTAGGAAACCAGCTGAAGGAGAAATTCAACTGATAAAATGATATTTTTGTTCTAGACTATGTGAAGATATTTTTGTGGATTTTTTATTAGACATGTGAGAATGTGTAAAACATGGTAGTTTGTTCTATGCTTAAGATAATTCAATGTGAGGCTGAAAGGATACAAATTGGAAGCGACAAATACATTACCTAAAATGGTAATTCATTTAATTCAGTAACTATAACTATATTTTGTTTACTAAAATGATACAGATTGTATTTTTTCCTCATATAAATAAGTGTGAAAAGCTTTGGAGTCAAATTTCAAATGTGTTCTGAGTTGTACGCAGCATTGTTGTAGCCATGTCAATCCCAGGATATTAGAATCTCAAGTTGGGTGAGGTAAAGTTTGTCTCTCACCAATAGAAGTTGGTCCAATAAAAGATATTACCTCTCCCTCAACCATTTTGGCTAGGAACAATAAAATAGGGCAAGTCACATGGTATATTTCCTGTACTCCTTATTGACTGGGCCTAGTCCATGTGATCAGAAGGATCAACAGTAGGGTTACCATATGTTCGTATTTTCCTGGACATGTCCGGCTTTTTGGTTCTTAAATCGCTGTCCAGAATTTTTAAATATCTAAAAATGTCCGGGATTTTGCCATTATTATTCTTCCCTAAAGAAGAGCTGATCATTCAAAAAAAAAGAGGGAATGTTGATCACTTAAGAGAGTGCCCGCTTTTTCCCCCTAGCTCCCAGTGCTTGTGCTGCGAAACAGCTGTTTTGCGCGGCTGGGGAGGAGGAGAAACACGGCACACTCAGGGGAGGAGGCGGGGCCGGGGCCGGGGTTTGGGGAAGGGGTCCAATGAGGTAGGAAGGGGGCGGAGTTGGGACGGGGACTTTGGGGAAAGGGTTGGAATGGGGGTGGGGAAGGGGCGGGGAAGGGGTGGAGTTGGGGGGGCAGGGGGGCATGAGCAGCCATCGGCGCCGGGGAAAGTTGAAGCCGAGCACTATGGTTCCAGACAGGCATGATCATTTTTCCATAGTGGCGACAGTGCAACATCGACAATTTCAGTGTCTTTTCTGAGTTCATACCAGGCATGGTAGTATTTCCTGAAGAGCTCTTTATTTGATATTTTATTTTACTACCCCCAAACACAATGCCCAAATGAAAGTGTAAATTCACTGCACAACTAAAGATGAAATTTCCATGTTTTCAAAGTGGTAGAGAAGAATGGGAAGCTGCGTGCTTGGTAGGTAGACCTGGTACTTACATCTCTGTGAAAAATAAAGGTGTTAATGATTTACAAACTCAGGTGGACTCAGACAAGCACAAAAAAGCAGTTAGAGGAGAGAGCTCATCAACAAAATTGACAGGTTAATTTGTAAAACCAGGCAGCGAATCAGAGGATGCTGTGACTGCAGCAGAGGGTGCTTTTGCATTTCACACCATTAAGCATCATGACCGCTTTAAGTCAATGGATTGCACATCTGTCTTGTTGAAGAAGACATTGCCTGATTCTGAAGTAGCACGGAAATTTTCAAGTGCTAGAACCAAGACAGAAGCAATTGTTATCTCTGTGCTTGCACCGCATTCTGTTGATGTTGTTCTGAAAACGTTTGAAGAAAATGACATCGCTTACTGTGGAGTTGCTACAGATGGAAGCAATCACGGTTCAGTGAAAATATTTCCAGTAATTATTCAGTATTTCGACTGGAAGAACGGCGGTTTGCAGTCAAAATTGATTGAGGTCCAGAACATACCTAATGAGACTGCCAACAGGATTGCTCATTACATAAAAGAAACGCTTGAAAAAAATGGTTTGTTTGAGAAGTGTATTGCATGTACAGGTGACAACTGCAATACAATGTTTGGAGGACTCCAGCTTGATGAAGATGGAAAGAATGCGTTTGCAAACTTAAAGAAGTTGTTGCAGAAGAGAACATTAATTGGTGTGGGTTGCCCAGCACACATTTTGAACAACTGTGTTCACCATGCAGCAGAAAGAATGAACGTTGACATTGAGAACATTATTTTTAAAATTTACCAGTACTTTCATGTCTACACTGTCCGAACTAAGCGCCTGAAGGAGTACTGTGAGTTTGTTGATGTTGAATACAGAAAGCTGCTTTCTCATAGCAAGACACGATGGCTGTCATTATTTCCAAGCATTACAAGGGTGATACAGATGTTTCCGGCCTTGAAGTCTTTCTTTCTGTCACAGGACAAACCACCCACAATGCTTAAGACATTTTTTGAGTATGAATTAAGTAAGATTTACCTCTGGCACATGCATTCACTCATGAGTGTATTCCAAACTTACATCCAAGAAATCGAAAGGGAAAGCAATTCTGTCGTGGAAGTGCTGAAAAGTTTGAACTCGGTTCACACGATCCTTCTTGAATGCAAGACTCACAACTTTATGTCCCTGAAAGTTAAGGGACTACTGGCACAAAAGTTTGCATGGAAGGAATTGATAAAGAGTGTGACAAATTCTGTGCTGAAGTAGATAATATGTACAGCAGATGCTTAGAATATTTGGAGAAGTGGCTTAGACCCCTGGAAGACTTCTCTTGTTTCAGGTGGATTACCCTGAGTGAGACTCCGAATTGGAGTGATGTGGAACCTTGTATCAAGTACCTGATAGATAAGGGGGTGCAAATTGATGACATGAAGTATTTTGATCAGGTCAGCAACCTGAACAAGTTTATGGAAAGTTGCAACAGTGATGAAGAGTTCAATAATTTGCTAGCACACCAGAAGTGGACCAAATATTTTGAGAAATCCAAAAACACAGAGTGTCATTCAGAACTGTTAAAGATTGCACAGTTCTTCTTTGCTATTCCTTCTCACAATGCAAATGTAGAGCGAATTTTTTTAATGATGCAAAGCCAATGGACAAAAGAAAGGAACAACTTGAATGTTGAATCACTGAAAAGGATTCTACTTGTACAGTACAACTTCAGACAAACTTCTTGTAAAGACTTTCATGCCTTCTTAAAGAGCAATCAGCCACTGCTGAGAAAAATGCGATCTACAGAGAAGTATGTGTGGGCACATGAGGAGAAAGAAAACTGCAGAAATGGTTAAAGGAAAGGACTCACTACATATAAAGAAGTACAGTAAACTTTAAATAATTAAACTTCACTTTTGAGGCCATATCACTTTTTCTTATATATACTCAATATAGACGACATGTAGCGCACAGCATATATAACAGTATAACAACACATTAATACAACACGAGTTGGTAGGTACTGGTGCAAATACTCCCGCTCCTCCCCGCCCCCATTGAGTGTCTTCTTTTTTGAATGTTAAAATATGGTAACCCTAATCAACAGAAGCTATACCAATTGGTTTCTCAGAGGAGCTGTGTTTAAGTCTAAGTCCTGATCCAGACAGAAGAGTCTCTGCCCCTCAAAATTAAAAAAAAAAAAGATCTTAATCTGTGTCTGACTCTAGCAAGCAATTGTCTAGGTTAGCACATTATTACTCTTAATTTCATTATTTTGTAGAAACCTGTTATTTAACTTTATATGAAATATGTAACATGACTTTGCATGAGAAGAATTTCCTGATTCAGAATCCTTCCTCTCCAAGGCACTAGCAACCATTTGGGCACAATCTTCCTTCAGCCCCAACAACTTTGTCTGTGCATCAGGTGTCTTTACAAAAACCACATACTTGTTCATAACAAAAATATTAATGTCATGAGAACCCTGCATCTCAAACACCCTGTGATAAATGAAGGGGGTAGCTCCCTTTTATGGACACCCAGCCAGCTAGTTTGCTATAAAGTCTCTTTTGGTGGCTGCTTGCTTTACCTGTAAAGGCTTAAAAAGTCCCGTAGGTAAAGAAAAGGGAGTGGGCACCTGACCAAAAGAGCCAATGGGAAGACTAGAACTTTTTTAAATGGGAAAAAACTTTCTCTTTGTCTCTCTGTTGTTCTCTCTGGGCTGAAGAGACGGGGGCAGCTGGAATGCTGTGTAAAGTTTGGACCAGGTATGAAAATTCATTGTCCATACCTAGGAGGATTCATTGGGACAGGGAATGTTTAGATAAACCTAATCGCGTCTATTTCTTTTATTTTCTGTAAGGCTTGTGGACTCCTCTGTGCTAGCCCCAGATGCTTTTGTTTGCTTGTAACCTTTAAGCTGAACCCCCAAGAAAGCTATTTTGGGTGCTTAATGTTTGGAATTGCTCTTTTAAAATCTAACTAAAGCCTAAGTTCCAGATGTATTTTCTTTCTTTTTGTTTTTAATAAAATTTATCTTTTTTAAGAGCCTGATTGGTTTTGTGTCTTAAAAGGTCTGTGCATATGTTTTCCAATTAGCTGGTGGTAACAGCCGGGTTTCTCTTTTGTTTGTTTTCTTTCTCAGCTTCCCCGAGGGAGGGGTGGAAAAGCCGAGGAGCCTCAGGGAAAACTTCCCAAGTGAGTTTTTCCAGGATTTTCAAGAGGCAGTTTTTCACTTGGGTCGTGGCAGCGTTTACCAAGCCAAGGTCAGAGAAAAGCTGTAGCCTTGGGGGTTTAATACAGGCCCGGAGTGGCAAGTATTAATTTTTAGAATCCTTGAGGGCCCCCACCTTCTGCACTCGAAGTGTCAGAGTGGGGAATCAGCCTTGACACACCTATTTATAGCGCTGTCACATAGCTGTGTTCCTTTTCTGTTTCCATGGACCATAATAGTTCACATCTTTGTGGCAGTGATTGTATATAATATACAGCTTGGTATACCCTGGACACTGGACATGACTTGTACCTACATATGTTGTTGCACCTCCCGCCGTCCTCCAAAATCCTTTCCCTGTTCTCCACAGTTTTCCTCTTCATCTACTTCACACTCCTCTTCTCCATGTTTATTTTAGAAAGTGACAGGATTTTTAAAATATTGTCTCTACTGTCTTCAGAAGATGTCCCCTCTATCCCTTCACAAAGTCAAAAGCCTCAGTTCCTGGCTGTGTGAAACCATGCTACCTGAAATTTGTGTACAGGTTCAAGCAATGCAAACATGAACCTTTCTGAACACGAGCTGACATATGTGGCCTGGTTCTTACTCTCAGTTTATTTGTTCATGCAAAGTTTTATCTAGTTGATTGTTTCAAAATCCTCTACTGAAAGGTCAAAAGATGGAAAAAAATCTGGCATCTGAATGTAACAGCCAACCACACCAAATTCTCCCAGTTTCCTCCCACTGTATGCAGTATTTGTATGACACTGATTACACATATCAATGAACAAATATATATGTATATACATGATAATCTGTTCATTGATATATATATAGTACATTTCTTACTGAAACGTCATGGGTAATGAATCACAATGACTAAGAGGAATAGGATTACCTTTTAAAATAAATTTGCAGTAATCTCTTTTCTTTTAAAAAATGTCATGGGTAATAATTCATTTGTTTGCTGCACACAGAGCTCTGAAACAAACCCATTTATGAATGGAGGGTCAGTCATTATTACTCTGATTAAGAAAGGGGAGGATTACTTTTCCATACATTTATCATGCTTTTCATCTGTTGTGCATTTATTTTGGAACCCAATTCCACTTACCATACAGGATCTATGGTTGCAGATACCAATGGAAACACACTACAATTTATACAACAATTCAGGAGGGGGAAAGGGAGGGGAAGGGGAATAAGTCAGGCTATCAAGAAAAGGTAGAGTTTAAGATGGGATTTAAAGAAAAGAATGTTTCAGTAGCCTAGAAATTGGAACTTTCAGATAGATGAAGCAGCACAACTGAAAGGATGGGTCCCCAAAATCCCAAACAGGGAAGGTAAAAGAGGAGTAATATAGAAGTTGTCAAGATTGGAGAAGCTGATTCAGCTGGCAGGATATGGGATTAAGTTCTCTGCTTCATTTCCGAGTGAAGACATCCTAAATTCTGTATATTTTCACACTTTACCTTTGGTAATTATTGTTCAGGGAAACTGAAATGGGTACAGAGGAACATGATACTAAATAAGGTGTTTTCACAGAGCTCTGATTCCCCTCTCCACCAGCGAGTGAGGAAGCAAGTTAGGAACCATACTGCTATCTCCTGCATAGCACCACATTTCTTTGTCACCCTATTGTCACACTGCCTCAGGAAATGATATTCAGAAAAATTCTAGTAGTTAATATAATGCCTAAACCTTTTTTATCTACAAGTCAAAAGCCTTTGGGAAATCCTGGACTATTTATTAAAGGCAAATACAATTTTACAATAGGAAATAAATGACTCACATGAGCCATCACACCTTTCAGTGCGAACATTTGATACTGCAGCAGCTCCTTTGTGTTTTTATGAATGATTATTAGTATAAAGTTATAATTTAACACATGGTTAAACAGGAACAGAATGAGCAGGGCTGACACTGGATTTGTTAATAGACTAGCGAGATCGCTCTCGTTCCTTATTATTAAACCCCCAAATGCTTATCAGTGTAACAAAAATTGGCTCAAGTGCTAGGCAAACTAACTTTTGTGAGAAAAGCTCAAATGTACTAAATAAGTATAACATGGCCAGACAGTACTAAGGGCGGATGTGGTAACTGTGTACAAGTATTTGAAGGGTGTAAATACCAAGTAAAAAGGAATTGCATTGGTTGGCACATAAGGGTATAGCTAGAATTATGGAGATAAAATTAATCAAAGTAATATTTAGATGGAATGCCAAAGACATTTCCTAACAGTGAAGATATTAGAATAGACTCCCACAGGAAGTAAAAGCCCTACCTTTGAATCATAGACAGAAGGGAAAAAAAGCACAACAGAAGTTAAGAATGCTTACTAGGGGATATGAGGGATATGCAGCAGACTGTTACAAAATGACCACAATAGAGCACAGCTGCTTGGCTCTGCCAAATGTAAAGGGCCAACCTCCAGAAAAGGTTGCTGGGAAATTATGAGACAAGCTGACCTAATTGTGGATCCGAGCAAAGAATTAACCTGAAAAAAATTATTTTGATAAAATATATTTGAAGAGTTCAGAACTTTCTCTAGTATCTAGCCATTTGGGAAAAGATGCAAGATGGTGTTTGTGTATCCCCTTGATAAGAATAGCAAGGTCTAATCTAGTGCATATAGAGACACCTTTTCACTTCAGATTGAAAATTCACAAGTGTAAATTTTCAAATATAACCATTTCCCCCCCAATTGTTTACCTGTTTCAATTTTCAGTCTCCTAAGATTTTGTGAAAAAAACCCTGAATATTCAAAATGCAAAATTGTGGCAAATGAACCAGTGAAAAATACTGCACCAGTTTGCATTAATACCTTTTCTCTACTTGTAGCTATTCTAACTAATAGTATCTTTCCCCATTTCTAATTTTGATTTCAATGTTGCTTAGCCGTAATGCTGACTTTTTAATATCAAACAAAGTATTTGGACCATCTCCTGAATAATTTACATCCTATGTAACATCAACATTTTGTTTACACTTTGTGAAAGCAATGCCTTTCCTGTGGACTTTTTTTTTTTTTTAAAGACACATAGAATTCATGTACACAGATTAATGCATGCATAACTGGGCAATTAGCCACACAATCAGCAAAAGTGTAACAGTAAAACACCCAACATGAAGCAAAGAATGGCCATTTGCGGATATAAAACTTGGAACATTTTCTAAAAAAAGATTAAGTGAAAGCAGCCTCATTACAGTTTTAAATTATACCAAACTAATCACATTTATTTGACATATAATCTATAAAATTACTAACCTTGGCAGCCTTATGGGTGACACATTATTTAAGAACAGCATTTTCTTGTCAAATCCTCCACTGTATTAGGCACAGATTTCAGCCATTTTTTCTCTGAATACAGCAGGCATTTTGATAACTGCTCATTCCATCACTATTTTCAATTTCATGTAAATAATACAAAGAAATCATTCATTTTCATTTTACTTTGAATTCCTCTCTGCCTCTGACAAGTCTCACTTGAACCAAATTCGATTTCAAAGACAGAGACTCTAGTAATGTTTAGGAACTTACTGTTTGCACTTCCAGTGTCCTCTCTTATGCACTAAATTTCCCTTATTTATTCTTGGAAAGGGAAGGTTCCTTCAAATACCCATTGAGTTAGAGGGTGCAGTGGACTCAGCACCTGAGGTGTTGTAGTGCAGCAGAATTATCACATTTCTGTTCATATTATTCATGGGAAAAGAAATAATTTCCTGACCAGTTAGTTCTGTTTTTAAAGAATTGCATTATGCAAAGATGCACAGCAGAAAAAAAATCACACAACGTGAAAGTAAATCTACATGTCTCTTCTGTGTTTTAACACAAATAAGTGCTAAAGTATAGCTGCCTTCGATTTCATTAGCTGACATGTTTAGTATTTTGAATGGAGCATCATGTAGTTAAATACAGTACTCACAGGACTGTGGGACTTTTCATTCCTTCTTAACATTATTCATAAAGCAGGATTATTTTCTTCCAAATGCTTAATGGTTTTACGAAGTCCACATAGGGCCAAACCCTCTACCCAGGGCTTGATCCAAAATCCACTGGGGTCAATGGGAGTAATTCTGTTGACTTCAAGGGATGCAGATTTAGACTTTAGTGTGCATATTGACAGACCAGCTGTGGGTCTTCATGGGGTTGGGGTAAACCTCCTGCTCTTTCCCAGCATGTCCTCAACTTCCCTGAATGGAAGGGTGGAGGGAAAACCTGTAGGAGCCGAACATGGCACCTCAGTACAGGAAACCCAACTCTTGCATCCCTTTCTACAGCACAGCAACAAAAATTTTAATGGGTAAGACCCATCCATGGCCATGGACAAGATCTGGACTTTATTTAGTAAATAAACAATTAAACAATTAATTCCTTTCATTTTTTTTTCAGTGTTTAAACTCAACTATTCAATCACATTTCTTTAAAAGTTCTTTAAGGCAGTAAAACAACTGCAACTGCTTGTTGCACTGGCCCAATTAAAACCAGGTCCAATTACTGAAAACCTTAAATAAATCCAAAACACATTTAGAGTTGGAGAACATGTACTATCAATGAGCACTGCAAAAATTACAGCTAAATGGTTTTGATTATATTAGCTTAGTATTTTTGCTGCAAGTCACTCACTGGATAAGTCTACATACGGTATTTCCTTTTAGGAAGTTAACAGATTCTGTTTCTAATACAAATCGGAAGGCTTCCAGCCTATGCTTTCATACTGTGACTCCTGCCATCAAAGCGAGAATTGTGGGTGCATATCTTTGACATATATTGTGCCACATTTTGTCAGAGACATTTTTATAGCATTGGCATAACAACAGTTCATGTCTAGGCCCTCAGTCCCACAAGCTGTTCTCTGGGGATGCACCCCTGCACCTGCACAAAGACCCAGAGGGCCAATTTGTCCCCTACGTAGGAAAACATCACACAATAGACGGGGAACTCTCAGAGTTCTAATTCAGAGTCAGAACCACATTCTGGTACTTTGTGATTCAGAGTCAACTGACCTCAAGGAAGTGGGAATTTGAGACAGATGGGTAGGAAGCAGGAGTGCAATCCACAAAGATACTTAGGTACCTAAGTCCTGTTTTTAGGTACCACTCTGATCCACAAAACTCCCACTCAGTTGCTGCCTAACTCTGTAGGCACCTACATTCACTCAGTGCCTAAGTTTTTGCCTCTGGCTATGTGTACTGCAGCCTCACTCCAGACACCTGGGTGCCTCTCTCCCACTTGAGCATTTACACTGATCATAGATGTCTCATGATAGGTGTCCAAATGCCAATCTCCAATTTATGCCCCAGAGTGATTCCCAAACTGGGAATGATAGGGTATTGGGGGTTCCGATCCATTAGGCTTGCTCAGGGGCCACCTAGCAGGTCAGGCCCCTCTGGTGAGTTCACACAAAACAGCTGGGGGGAAAAGATGGCTTACCTTATAGACTTTAGGCCTGGATATAGGAGTCCCCCCTTCTCTTGCCGGGGAGAAAGGATTTGAAGTGTGAACTGTTACCTCTCAGGTGAGTGCTTGAACCCCATAGCTGTAGAGTCATTCTAACTCTTTCTCTAGGCCAATTCGTATTTAATTATTCAATTAGTTAATTAAAGAGGAACATCTTCAATAAGAGAGATTGAGATAACCCACATCAGAATATTTCATAGCCCGGTGGCTAGGGCACTCAATTAAGAGCTGGCTGAACCCTGTTCAAATCCCCGTACCTTTCTTGGGGGGTCTTTCACATTCTGGGTGAGTACCCTGCTCACTTGGGTGAAGTTTATAAGGGATGTCCTCTTTCTCCCCCTGCCTGCAGTCATTTTGTTTCAGGCCCTGCATGCAATGTAGGCAGCCAAAACACCTATCTTTCCCTAGTTTGTGGATCGCAAGCAGAGATGGATGCATTTCTTCAGCCCAGACTTTGGCACCTATCTCTATGAGAGGAGTGGGGTTTAGCACACACCCCTCTGGTCAGCATCTCCCATTGGCTAGCTTAGGTGGCTTCTTGCCTAGTGTGCTGGCATTCTAGACTGCTTTGAAAGGCATCTATCTCTCCCCCTTCATTAGCCTAGGTACCTAACTCAGGCTTTGGGGATTGCAGTAGTGTTCCTGTGATTTTCTAGGTGCCTAAAAGTTAGGTGCCACAACCCAGGTCACTAGTCCATTCTCTGTCTCCTCTTGTCAAAGGCTGGAATTGTCAACATATCCTCATTCTAAACCCTAGCCTCTCCAAGCCATGAGAGATCCATCTGTGCTCTAATTCCTCTCAGCCCAGTTAATAAAGGGAGTCACTTGGGTGTTCCCTAGCTTACTCCTTGGAGACACCAGTACAGCTCTTTTAACTATCCATGAACAGGTTATCTCCCACTCCCAAACATAGTCAGTTACCTTGCTTGGTCTAAATCACATATGCCGAGTCTTTCCTTGGGAAGCAAATGTGTATTTTTAACCCTTAGAGAGATAAGATAAGTGAGGTAATATCTTTTATTGGACCAACTTCCATTCGTGAGAGAGACAAGCTTTTGAGCTTACACACAGCTCTTTGAATTAGAATAAAACCAAATTTCAAAATACTCCACGAAACAGAATTAGTTTTTCCACCCAGTTCTGCAGTTGTATACACAACACACATTCCAAAATCATAGCCACAGTGGCTGAAAATGTTTGCTGCTTTCTGTATCCAATCCAGTTGATGCACCACACCCAACCAAATGGAACAGTTCTGAGGGAACACTCGAGAACAGGGTCTTTCTTTTATGTTATTTATTATCTATCTTGGCTCTTCTTCAATAGTTTCATCATCTTCACAGGGATTGTATTTCCCTTCAGTATTTTTCACCATCCGTAGAGACCATTAAACATTTATGCCTGCACTCAACAGGAGAAATTAAAGATATTGTATGTGACCCTGAAGCTGATTTCTAAAGTCATGGATTACTGAGGAAGTCATGAAGTTTTGGCAGGTTTGCATATTTTACTTCTAAGGGGAGCTATGACATTACCAAAAACATGCACTCATGCTCATATGTATCCACATCAACCAACAGCCTTAATCAAATCTCTCTGTATATATAGTATATTAGATATGTATCTAATAAATGGTACAATTATTTATATAGCACCACTGATGAGCATGGAATTTTACTGATTTGTCAGCATATAGGTCCTTGCCATGAAGAAGTTATGGCCTGGGGGCTTATTGCATAGTGGCCACTTTTCTTGACCCTTACTCACATTGGACAAGACTTTCCAAAGTGACTAGTGATATGCGGGGAGGGAGCAAACAGACATCTGAGAGAGGCCTAATTTCCAGAAGGCAGGTGCTCAGTACTTTCTAAATATTAGGGCCCTTTAAGGTGTCACAAGTTGGCACCCCAAAATTAAGGCACCCAAAAATCACCAGTCACGTCTGGAAATCTTGGCCACTGAGTAGTACCTTATTCCACTAATGGTTCCTTTGAAGTCAGATCAATGTAAGCACTTTTTCATTAATGAATGACTTTTTCCGAAGGGAATAGGAGCTTTAGTTAATTAGCAAATTTCACAAGTGACAGTCCCAGGTAAATCCTACACTATATTTCTTCCCTGATGCACTGGTAATAGATCTGAATTAATTATCTGATTTTTATAGCCCAGTTCCTAAAGAAAATGTTTCACCTGTCATAGTCAATGCTAAGCTCCAGACTGCAATTTCCCCCCTTACCTACTACTGCAGTGTAGTCACTTTTTTATGTAAAGTACTTGAAGATAAAAATGGATCTGATAACATTTTCTTGTCAATTAAATGACAAATTTAGTAGCACAGCAGCCTCTCTTACATCATGTAAAACATGCATTTACACATGCAAATCAAGTAATTGAAAATGCAGTTGCCCATTTAGCACTTGCAATAATCTGTTTGTGTAAGTGCATACATGCATTTTGCTGCATCCTAGTATGAGTGATCACACTATCTAAACACATCAAGATATCTATCCATAAAACTCTTTGCTGTGTATCTGTGTCAGACAATTAAGTAAAAGCATTCTGCTTTGTGCAGCAAGGGAAGAGTGGATGTCCACTATACTTTGCCTAATTTAATCCTGTTCTATCTGTCCTGTTGTTTTTCAGAAACATTCTAAATGTGGTGGAAAATCTTGTTAGCTCTAATAAATTTCCATTAGGTCAGGGCAGCTTCACTCACAGAATGGAGGTCCACATTCCATAAGCTTCAAAGGCCACTGTGACAGAAGAATGAAAGATATTGGTGTAGTGCAGGGGTAGGCAACCTATGGCACATGTGCCAAAGGCCGCACGTGAGCTGATTTTCAGTGGCACTCACACTGCCCGGGTCCTGGCCACCGGTCCGGGGGGCTCTGCATTTTCATTTAATTTTAAATGAAGCTTCTTAAACATTTTAAAAACCTTATTTACTTTACATACAACAATAGTTTAGTTATATATTATAGACTTCTAGAAAGAGACCTTCTAAAAACGTTAAAATGTATTACTGGCACGTGAAACCTTAAATTTGAGTGAATAAATGAAGACTCAGCACACCACTTCTGAAAGGTTGCCAACCCCTGGTGCAGTGCAACAGCAGCTAACATGTCTGCATAAGGTATGTGCCATGTCTGAGCAGGGCAATATATTAGCAATACACTAGGAAACACAATGGCAATTATGAAAACATTTTGACTTTTTATTTTTAACTCCCAAACAACTCACACAAATGCACATTCTTCTCCTGTAAATAAACAATACTTAGCTGTCATGATCTATGCTGATATGGATTATGCTCTTTCATTATTGAGAGGTAGGGATAATTGACCAGGAGTCTATCTGCAAACCTCTCATTTGACCTCCACATCCACCATCTGCGTGTTGACTTTTTACTTAGCAGTATACTTTCATCAAAAGACGTTGGCCCAGTTTCTCAGCCTCTGCATCAGTGGTGCAAAAGGGATTAATATGGCCCTTGATGTGACAAAGGTGAATTCTTAACTTGCTTCAAGCCTGTGAAGCCAGCTCCTACCCTGACCTCCCTACCTTCCACAACATAGAAAGCATGTCAGGGGAACGGGCATGGGGATGGAAAGAGGGTGGAGTGAAAAGGAACTCCCCTACAGGAATTATCAGTGGGGTTTGGTCCCTGAGGGACCATATCCAGGTTTAATAAATAAGAGCACCCAAGAGATAGCTCCAACTTATTTCAGGTTTGGGGCAGTTTGATAATTGGGAGAGCCACAGCTGGCTCTCCCTCTTTTTTCTCTTGTGCTGAGCACATCTTGGCTCAGGAGAGACTCTGGCCTTATGTATTTAAGAAGCAAAGCATCCAAGCATTTTAGTCCTAATACTTTGTATTTAATGGAAGTCCTTCAGTTAATTTCAATGAGTTTGGATTTCCTTAAAGGGAGGAAAACAAGCCATTAGCTTCTGGGTAAATTGTTATATTTCCCATGTCCTCTGAGGTGAATTATTTTATAATAATGATACAATTAATGAGAATTAAATCTCAACAAGTCACTCTGGCTCATAGAATTTAGAACTGCAAATCTGATGCAATTTGAATTCCTTCAGCGATTCAGCAGAATCTCCATCCCAGAAATAGCATTATTTCCTCTCATGTCAACCCTCAATTTACCCGAGAAAAGAAATCCAGATTAAGCTCTTGTCTGCATAAAAGGTTGAAATTTTCAAAAGAGGTTTAGTAATTTGTAAGTTAGTGGGACTTGTGCTCCTAAGTCATTTAAGTACTTTTGAAATTCTGCCTGAAAGCTTTTTTATTGTTACAAATATATATTGCTTGGCTTGAATTCCTGGACTTAGTGTGGAAAAAAATATTCTAAACAATGCGTAAGATCTATCTTTCACAACTTGGCTGCTGGTAAAATACATTCTGTATTTTGTATTTCTGTAACAGATAATAGTTCTCAAAACATCAGTCTCAGCATTTTAATTTAAACAGGTGGGTGGTTAGTAATAAAATAAGGTGGCTCCTCATATTTATTATTATTGTTTATTAAGGTAATGCTAAGGGTCAAACAAAAATGTTGCTCCACTGTGCTAGGCACTCAACAAACACTAAATAGGAGACAAACTGGATCTTTTAAGGGGTCTAAATTAAGAATCCATGGAGCCAATTTCTCTAAGACGCTTGGAATATCTTTTGCTCCTTTGATCATTTGCAACATCCTTATAAATATTTGTATAAACTCTGGTTTCAGAGTAGCAGCCGTGTTAGTCTGTATTCGCAAAAAGGAAAGGAGTACTCGTGGCACCTTAGAGACTAACAAATTTATATTTGTATAAACTCTGTGTACTAGAGTCTATTTTATTCAATATGGCTTTAGTCTTCTTCATTGTAGCCATTAATATTTTAATTAAGTATCCAGCCTTTTTATCCTGAGGTTTTGTCACAACTTCTGTTGATGGAGTTTATTTTTAACTCTGCTTCCTCAAGTTTGGACTCTAGCCTGCTTTCTCTGGAAAACTACTATTTACATTTTGCCAGTGCTGTCAATTTATTTCTTTTACAATGCCTGTCTCCTAATCTGATGTTTTATTGGCTTTAGTTATTGTAAGTCATATGCAGTGCTCAAACAAAATGGCAGTTCTGTAGCTGTAGCCTTCTGACTCAATGTTTTAGGATTAAAAAAGTCATTATATGAGTTCTTTTGTTGCCTGGCATTTTATGGTCATGAGGCCAGTATTCTTTTGTGGATGAATCTTTTGCCCCACAGAATTAATTTTGGGGAGCATTTCTGAGGATGAAAGCTGGAGGTAATCTCAGCCACATTTGGTCTCCTTGCAAACTAGCTCTACCTTCACCATGAAACACTTTACTTGAAAACCTGTACCTTTTACAGAAGTTAATTTAGGAAAGACAAGCCAAACAAACTTCTGTATTCAGTACTCATGGTGAGGTAAACAATCTAAGTATATTGCTAAACTCCTGCCTACTACATTCACATCTCTACTACATACAAACAAGAAGACTATAGTTTTCCACAGACTTGTCACATTACAGAAACAACACAATGCTACAATAAACTGTTTGTATTTTGTGATAAGATAAAGACTTTTTCCTGAAGGTTTTTTCTTGGGGGTGTGTGGGGGGGGGAAATCTTGTGATAGTGATAACTCACTGAGAGCCTTTCTATTGTTTTCCTTCATCTGCACCCAGCTGCAGAGAACTATTTAGATTTATTGTGGAATCTAATTAACTTTCAACTTCTTTGAAATCAGAAACTTGTGCTCATGTTCATATCAGTTTCACCAGCAAAACATAGGAAACTAGAACTTTTCCTGCTTTTAGCCTATGAACTGCATTTTACAAGCCAATGGACATTTGACATAGAGAAGAGAGACAGGGTAACTGTGATTATTTTCAAAACTGCTAATCCCATGTGCAGAGCGTAAGTTAGGTTTGTGATCTATATTGGTATTTCTCTCACCATACAAGAAACAAGGAGCAAAATCCTAATGTACCATTTGCCTCATATAAAATACATCTCTTCCCACTTAACATCTGTTAGCAGAGCTTTTAAAAGAGTAAAAATTTCCATTTGTAGGCAGGAAAGTAAAAACCTTGCCTTTTTGTAGGCAGTCTTTTTAACATGATTTGATTAGTTCTCTCAAATATTTACACATATAGACCAGAATCTCTATCTTCATGACAATCATCTCAGGCATAATTCCTATAATTTCCACTATTGTGAAGACTCAAGTTTTAAAAAAATCTCTCTCAGAAAGGAGAGATCTGTGCCTTCTCATATAACCATGAAGCAGAACAATTAAATGTAGATGATATACTCTACTATTTACTTTTCTCCTATAACACTGTATGCGCCTGACATGTTTTCCTAGTTTGAAAAATTAGGAGAAAAGTCTAACTTGTTATTTTAAAAACAGACCGCAAAGCTGCTTGAACAGGCTTAGCTTTGACTTCTTTCCAATTAAAGACATGGTTAAAAATCATTTAATCTGGCTGTAACTTCAGCTTTTAAAGCTGTCTGGTTTTAATTTTTCTCCATATACCATTGGTAAAGGGGAAGCTTTCTCCACAGGGACAGATGAAAAGACAACATAACAGGAAATAGGAAGAGCTTTTAGATCGCTCCTATCCCAACTCCTTTCACGCCTTCCTCCTCACCTGCCATACCTACTTTATTCACCCTATTTGTTCACCTGGTTATTTGTCTTTTCACACTCCTGCTTTCATGCTCCAAATTCTTCCTCCAAACACTGGGATTAACCACTGTTTTATAATTAAAAAAACCAGACAAATGGCACCACAATGTAACTTTTCTTAAATTGCATGCTTCTCCCACCTAAGTGACCACATGATCTTGCTGTTGTTGCATAGTCCCTTTGCCTCTCAATCCCTACCTTTGGGGCAGGAGCTCTCTTTTTTGTTTGATGTTAATACAGAGCCTAGCACAATGGGGCCCTGGTCCATGACTGGGAGTCCTTGGTGCTACAGCAATACTACGAATTATAATTAATAATATTTGCCATCTTCTCCCATTCTTGCCTTAATTTAGGCTTGGATTCTCCAGTCTGAATAACTCTGGCAGGCATCTGCACTTGTACAGAGCCATTGGGGCTCTGAATAGGGGCTTGCCTGGACAAATCAGAGCTTTATGGTATGAGCCCTTCTGGGCTGGGACTCCATCTTTATTTCATGAAGCATCACGCACATTTATGGAGCTATACAAATAATAGTAACTTTTCATCAGGCAGTCCTCTCCCCAGAATACACTGGAGCACTTTCACTGTTCTCAAGGGCCATACTAAAACTAAAATTTTAGGAGAATCCAGGATCCTGAAACTAGCAACAGAAAACAGAGCTGGCTTTGTTCTTTGATTTAAGACTTTCAAAATTTGGACTCCATATTGTTCCTGGAAAAAAAACGCACTTGCACCACTTATTCCTAGGCTTGTGCCAAAAGCTCAAACAAGGCAGCAGCCACGATGGACTTCCACTAGTGCAGCCCACGAAGCATTCATGCTCTCCTCATTCTCATATGGCCATGTGCTGTTCCTGCATGCCAATGTGCTCTTATGAGATATCAATTAGTCCCAAGACACAGCTGCTGCTCCATTCCACTAATTCATGTATGTGTTGGGGTTACAAAAGAAGAAGCAGCTTTGTCCCCCATTTCTCACATAATGAGAGGTAGATGGCAATACAAATGATGGAAGGAAGATGTCACAGTTAAAACATCTGTCCACAATAAAATGGACTTAGCTTCAACAAACCAAACTATCTCCATGTTATAGCTAAGTAAATAATGGTGTTCCTATTTATTGCTTATTATCGAATTAATAGGAAACAAGCCCAAGTTGCTCTGTTACACAGAGAACATCACTTAAAATGTCAAGCCACTCTATTTTGCATGTGCCTGGTTTTTGATAAGTACAGACATTTGGTGTTTATTATTATAGCTATTTGTTAGCTATTATAGACAAATTCTTCCACGGATGTGCATGCATAGCTCATATTGGTGCCAACAAGAGCCAAACACACACATCTGAGGATGGAATTTGGTCCTTAATTTATAAACACACTGTAGCTGTCAACCTTAGCCACTAAAGCATGCAGATTTTGCCAAATGGGAGTGGGAAATAAACTGGCAGACAAAAATGCTTGAATATGGTTTTTATTAGATTACAGATGCATTATCAATTCCATTAATAGCTGGGACTGGTCTTGCAGTGGCTGAGCTCTGTTTTTGTTTTTTGTTGTTGTTGTTCTCATTGAGTTGTCATTATTCAGGGCCAAGTTTCTCCTCATTCTTGTTCACATCAGAGATATTGGCAGTGAGCAATTGTTTTCTTACTGTTATGCTGCTTGGCTAACAAGATCATTGCATAGCAGTGCTTTGCTTAAGGACACAGTTCCAATATAATACTGTTGAATGGCAGGAAGCACAAACATTTAAGTGGATCCCATTTTTTGTCCTCTGTAGGGTTCAAAAGCAGAAGATACTTTCTGCAAAATGTGTGAATATTACATCTGGAAGGAAAGTACAATGTAATTCATATTTACATAAACTTAGTCTAACTCGGGTTTTTTTTGTTTTTTGTTTTTTTCCCATTTACAGGTTTCCAAAATGTGACTCAGACTTTTGGCACTGTAAAAATTGCACATAATTATTTCACAATACCTCTCCTCCCCAATCAGGATCCTGGGCAGTTGCAGACTTGTACCCAATGAGAACAAGATGACTGCAATGTCTAATGGGCAGAAGGGTGTATACTTTTACAGACATTTTATAGAGCTGAGATTGAAGGAAGGACAGCACAAGGTCAACCACAAATGAGGCTGGAAGATGCAATTCTGAAGGATTTAAGAAGCCTAAATCCCATTGTATTGACTCTTGCCAAAGGAAAAAGACTTGCAAGGAACAGTTCAAGATGGAAGTCCATTCTATGTGCCATCATGGCTACACCATAGGCCTGCGAATCTGCTGCTGCTACTTCCAATTAGTGCTTCAGTTAACAATAGTTTATTAAGCTAAAAAGAAAATCCTAGTTGGGCTGTTTTTCACTGAATGAGATTTATGATGATATAAAACTGCAGTGGTCTGAAATGAAAATATTTTACTTTTTGAATCTTTGGCACTTTTGTACTCTTTGTTTCTGTCTTTCACATACACAATCTACACAGTGGTGCATTTGAAATATACAGAAAAATTTCCACTGTCAATATGTGCATTAACAACTTATTTCATCAGAAGGTACACAGTAGCTGTGAAACACCACAAGTTTAAAGTGCAAGGAAAAACTAAAATAAGCATTTTGGCATTTAACCAATAGATTTCAATTCACAAATGAAATAAATGAGGACATTTCAATAACCTGCTAAGACATGTCTGCTGTCTGATTTTGCCCTAATTTAGTGATTTGGTGATTTTGTCCTTGATTTCAATGGGGACAAAGACTAGGACCCTGATATCAGAATTATGTTCCCAATATTATGTTTTTACTAATTACAGTTCCTTGAAATCAAAATGTGGGTGCAGCTTTCAATGTGAATAACATAACAGGACCTGCATTTGGAGGCACAAGTCAGAATTAAGGTATGTAGATACCTTTTTTGCACGCCTAAATACAGTTTTATAATTATATTAGATTTAGACATCTTTTTTATGTGCTCAGGTTTGCATACTGGGTCTTTGAATTGTCAGCAATATATGCACATTTTATTTTGTAAAAACAAATAGCTAAGAAGATGAATAAAACATCAGGATGCAGAAGAACAAAAAATATTTTTGGACCAAATATTTCTTTTAAACAAAAAAGTGTTAATGAACTTCTGGAGTATCTTTCTCCTTTAAAAATTACAGTGAGTTCATATTTTATCATTTTTAATTGTTGTGGCAAAACTTCTTGTCTGTACATGTGGTCCTTTCTCCATTGTAACCAGGTTGTAGCTGAGCCACTGTCAGACCTTGCTGCTGCCTCAGTTTCCCCTCCTTGACATCATCACACCACGTTCAGACTTAAGTCAAATGACACTTCCTCCTGGGATCTGACTTTTTAAAATAGCACAGCCCAAGTATCACCTTACATCAAAGCAAGTCTTTCCCTTACTCTACAGTTTCTTCAGTCCCTTGGTAGGCTCAACAGCAATTTCCCAAAACCAGGTTTTACTGCCTAGTATTTCTTCATACTTCTTTCTCTTAAAGAGAACTACCTGCCTACCTCTAACTGAGTTGCTTTTTAGCCTTTCATCTAAAGAACAAATGACCTACAGATTATCACCTGATCCCAGGCATCAAACCTATTATCTGGGAGGTAGATAATTAGCCACAAATGAGGCTAAGCCCAGCTCCTTTTGAGGGCCATCCCATCTTATGCCACCCTGATGTGGAGGGAGCATTGGCAGCAGCCATGGCCATTCTATGTTATCTGTTATGGTCAGCATCACAGTTCATGGTAACTACAGCTGAATTTCCCCTCAGTGGTTAATCAAGGTCACCCCCCTCTCAGGTTTCCAGCTCCCCAGCTTTACCTCTCTTGGGTGGAGACACATGTTTCTCTCTCTCCTGATGGGGATATATCGAAGCTGAACAGTTCCCCGCCCTCACTGTGTTATTCCCAGCAAAAAACAATCTGCCTAAGAGGGCCTGCTTGCTTTCTCTTCAGAGACAAACAGCATAATTGTCCACAGTTCTAAGTTACCACACTGTTCTTTCTAATCAAGCCTGTTTTATTCTTAAGGTAAAAACACTACAGAGAAAACATTAAAAACAATAAAAGAACCTACAGACATTCCAATAAGCTTATCTCCAACATGGCCTTTGGCAGGATCAGTCCTTCAAAGCCCACCCAAGGGTTTTCCTGTGGTTTCAAGTTCATAACACCCTTTGCTCAGAAAAAAAGCATAGTATTATGGGGCCTTAGTAAGCAAAGTCCTTCCAACCCTTCCCTATGGACTGGGGCCATCCATGGACTGGAGGTCCCATCCATTTGCTGTATCAGAACAAAAGCCCTGGGTCAGTTTACCACCAGATTATTTATCCCAACATCCATTCATTGTCTTCTGGTCTTTTGAGAATCCAACTGAACCTTTGATGAGACCGTGAATAGGTATCAGCCAGATAGTGGGTCCTTTCCATGGGGCAAAGCTTCAAAGGGCGGATAACTGGAGGAATTACTTTAGCATACTTCCTCCTCTTAGAGAAGTTGCATGCTATCTCACAATAACACACAAACAATAGCATTTTAATACAATAGAACCCAAAAGTATTAAACTTAATTCAATAAGGTTTATCCAGGATAGTGCATATCTGTCACAGTCATCTTTGCATTTCAGAATGTTCTCGTTTTGATCTTTGTGTTTTTGAAGTTAATCTGTAAAAACATGGAATAGGGGCTCTTTCCTATTCAGTTGTAGGGAACCTTGTTTATATTATCTGTGCCCTTGTAATATAATGGTTGTATGAATACCAATAAAATAAATCAAACCCATTATCTGGGAAACAGCTAATTAATCACAGGTGGGGCTAAGACCAATAAAGAGCCATCCTACACTGACACCCTTTTATTCCCCTCCTTACCCCCGTATCAGGTATTTAGAATACAAATTCCTTGCAGAAAGGTTCTGGTCTCCTTGTTTGTAAGTCCTTTAGCACACTTTAGGCACGGTGCAAATAAACAGTAAATAATCCCTTACTACATTCTTCCAGAGCCGACCTGTGCCTGCTGATAGTGGGAGGGAGGGCAGAGTGAGGGCAGCCAGCTTCAGCAGTGTTACTGAGCATGCTCAGTCCATGTGAGACTGCTTAGTACAAACTGAACAGCAAATCCGGTGGGGTAACATAATCCCACATGTCCCCCCAGTGTGTCGCCTCTGCATTCTTCCTTTCACATACTGGCCAGTAATCTCTTTTATACGCCATATGAATCAATTCTGTTAGCTCAAAATAGTAGTTATGTCCCCAGGAGCTTGCTCATTGTTACGCAAGTTATTCATACATAACTGTCTGTAGGACTGGGACCTTAGGTTGTATACTCTGCAACTTTATTTCATCTTGTACAGGGCTAACATGTTATCAGACTTAGTACATAAAAATATACTGGCAATAGCATTATCTGAAGCACAGTTATGATTATGCAGAAGTACCAGGCTTCCTAATCAATGAAACATTGTTCCATCGTGGATCACCCCAGAGCATGTATATCAAGAGGTTACATACTGCAATAAAGCCAAATATTATGTAACTCATATGTCTTTTCTTCATGACATTCATGCTTACTGGCAAAAAGAGGCTAGTTTTGAAAAGAAAACAGTAAGGGTTTTATCATTTAGCATACATATGAGTGAAATGTACAGCATGGCATATTGTACAGCTACATGACGCCACATGATATCCCTTTCACTTTTGCAGAAGTCTGTCATATACCTGCAATTGTCTCTCACAGTTCTCACAGGCAATTTCCATTCAAATGTATTCTCTCATACACAGTACCTTGAAAGAGTTAAATGCCATGAATTTTAGTTGTAATGTATGTTAATATGCTTGGATTATCCATATGACCATATCTGGAATCTCAATAGTGTCATTCACCATAGCATCCGAGTCCTTTCCAGGTAAATTAGATCTGCATAGCAAAATCCCTAATGGACTTCAGAATGTCTGGTGTTCATATCCCTTCTCTGGTTATGGGAAGAGCTATATGGGAACGGAATATACATTTTCCCCCTTTTCTTTTACTTCCTTCCTCCACCCGCCTGCCCCATGCTGGTTACGGTGGTTGTGCCCTGATTTATTGGGAATGTTTTATCAAACAGGAGGCTCTTGTAGCAAGCCATGGGTTGATCAGATTGTATCATTCCAATCTTCTCTGGAAGCTCTTTCCACAAATGACCCCCTAGACTGAGAATGTTTTCTCTCTGTGTCTCTCACGTCCTTGGCTCTCCCACCCTACTAATTCCTGACTTCCCTCCTCTGGTCTTTATTCCCAGGTCTTTCCCCACAGTTTCACCTTCACCTCAAATTAATGTTTCATAAGAATATTAAGTAGCACATTGTTTTCTCCTACCCTCCTGAGTTATGGAGCAGTGGCAGCAGTAGAAAACTCCTCTTCCTTCCCAGCTCTCCAACTATCTGCGCACCTGCTGTGCTTCACTTACTGGGGAAGGATCCAACAGGAGAGGAATGAGAGAGAAGGAGGAGAGAAAACTATTTGCTACCACTCTGCCCTTTGGGGAACGAGATAAAAAATTATAGAGAAGAAAACTTCCTCAAACTCATCCCTGTTCCTGGCAGGAAGCAGGGTACAAGGAACCCATTAGCAACTCGTTTTCCTCTCCTGTTTCCATCTCCTGGAGAAGTCCTCTGGTGGTCCACTTATCTAACTCTGACCCCTGTATCCTGAACAGGAAGCTGGAAAGCTTAGTACCAGCTTCTTGTTCTCACACACTTGCTCCAATTCCTTGCCTTGGCAGGGAGTGAGGATACTCAGTTTGAGAGCTTGGCTAAAGTATTGGGAGTCAAACAGAAAAAGAACAGCAGTGCAGGGTTCCTGATCATACAACAATGTGCTTTCACTGGCTCCTTCTTTCCTTTTGCTTCAAGCCTGAGCCTCTGGTTCACACAAAATTGTTGTCGCAATTCCCCACCTACTTATAACTCTACTGTTATATTTTTTTCTTTTCCACTTCCCACTCCATTTGTTCTACATAAGCGTCCTGTTTAACTGCTCCTTTTGGGCCCTGTTCTTTGTTACCATGCACCTTATGTAGTCACAGTATAATATGCTATCAATTTGGAAAGGTAGCATTTTGCATCAGTTATATCTGCACTTGGCACTGGTGGAAGTGACTACACAAGATGGAGGGCAACAATGAATTGGGCCCATTGTATCTTTCTCCCATTCATGTTTCTGTGATTCTTCCATACTGCCCCCAGAGTGTGGAGCCATCTTCCATCTCTTGTGCACCAGCAGACCGTTCTGTCTTTATTATAATCACTCCTTAAAATGCACTTGTCATAAATATAAAGGGAAGGCTAATCACCTTTAAATCCCTCCTGGCCAGAGGAAAAAACCCTTTCACCTGTAAAGGGTTAAGAAGCTAGGATAGCCTCACTGGCACCTGACCAAAATGACCAATGAGGAGACAAGATACTTTCAAAAGCTGGGAAGAGGGAGAACATCAAAGGGTCTGTGTTTGTCTGGGTGAGGCTTTTGCCGGGGACAGAACAGGCATGGAGTCTTAGCACTTAGTAAGTAATCTAGCTAGATATGCGTTAGATTATGATTTCTTTAAATGGCTGAGAAAATAAGCTGTGCTGAATAGAATGAATATTCTTGTCTGTGTGTCTTTTTGTAACTTAAGGTTTTGCCTAGAGGGATTCTCTATGTTTTGAATCTAATTAGCCTGTAAGGTATTTACCATCCTGATCTTACAGAGGTGATCCTTTTCTTTTTACTGTTTCTTCTACTAAAATGTTTCTTTTAAAGAACAGAATGCTTTTTCATTGCCCTAAGATCCAAGGGCGTGGGTCTGTGATCACCTATGCAAATTGGTGAGGATTTTTACTAAACCTTCCCCAAGAAGTAGGATGCAAGGGTTGGGAGGATTTTTGGGGGGAAAGATGTTTCCAAACAACGCTTTCTCAGGAACCTAGAGAAAGGTTTGGTGGTGGCAGTGGAAAACCAAGGGCAAAGGGTAAAATAGTTTATACCTTGGGGAAGTTTTAACCTAAGCTGGTAAAAGTAAGCTTAGGAGGTTTTCATGCAGGTCCCCACATTTGTACCCTAGAGTTCAAAGTGGGGAAGGAACCGTGACAGCACTTCATCCATGAAGCCATTGTTATTTATTTATTAAGTCGTGATGGTGTGGCCAACACATACAAATTAAAGCCCTGATGATCTTACAACCTAAAAGACAGGGACAGAGCTGACAAAACACAATGGAAGTCTCACAGCAATGTGGCCTGAAGAGTTTGGGCCTCACCTAAGACAACATGCTTGATAACAGCTTCATGGTTTATGGGTACAATCCACAAAGCAGCTTAGGTGTCTAAACTCCAGAGTTAGGCAAGTAAGTCCTTGTGTGTGGTACCATTGTAATCCATGAAACTCTCACTTGGCTGCCCCCTAACGCTGTAGGTGACTAAACTAATCCAGGGACTATATTTTCACTGTAAAAGTTCCCTACCTGACTAAAGTTTAGATTCTGGGACATGTACGCTTCTGCTTCCCTCCTGGTGCCTATCTCCTGCCTCAGCCCCAGAACAATTCACAAACCAGGAAAAGATATGCATTCAGCTGCCTAAGTCTCATATGGGGCCTGATCGAGTAGGCACGCTCAGAAACGTTCTATGGCATTGGGTCTCATTCAAATCCTACCCAGAGGAGAAGCCATGCACCTCGTAACTTTTAGCCTCCTGGGTAGAGCACTCACCAGGGATGTGAGACCCAGGTTCAATTCCCCCTGACTGCTAGAGGGGAGAAAAGATCTGAACATCAGAGTATCCTGCTGTGAATACAAAACCAACAAAAATCTAGTTTAAGGATCCAGTAAGACAGCAACCAGAAGGTCTCTTAGCAACAAAACTCTGTAACTAATGTGAAGCAGCTGTGGCAATTTTAGCAAATGATTCAAACTGTTGAAAAGCCATTAGGAAGCTGATATATAGAGAATAAAAAGGTCCATTCAACTTTAAAAAGATTTCCCAATATGGAGTGTTATGTTATTTTATAACCAAATCTTAGTCACACTAAGTTTACATGCTACAGAATGCTATTTATGACCTTGTGGCTGGACTTTCTGTGGAGTAGCTGGAATTCCACCACATACCTGAAATTCCTTCTGAAAAGAAATTGCCACAGTCCTTGGCAAAGTATACATGTTTCTACAGTGACCTGTGCAATTGCAAAACTTCATTGAAGCTAATGCCGTTTACGATATGATTTACTATGTGCACTTGGTACAAGACCCTAAATAAATTAGAATCCACTTTTTTAATCCTAGAATTTACAGACCCTGTTGGAAGTAACGCAAGCCATTTGCTTTTTCAGGCTTTTCAAATGGTTGATTATCAAACATTTGCTACTGGTTCCCTAATTGCTGATTTGACTAACTTTGAAACTGGAGATTCCTAATTGTCTGACGAATGTCATGAAAGTCACCAGTACATCCTTTGAAAATAGTGATTGGGATAAGCAATCAGAAGCTGCATGAACATCACCAGTTTGGCATCTTTACACTGTGTGTGTGACTAAAGGTGATTGATGGCTTAGAAGTGATTATTGTTACTACTCAGTATTATTTTACAGCTCCAAAAACAGCCTAAGAAACTGGCATACTGATATTGGCCCCAGTTCAGAAAAGAACATAAGCACGTGCATAACATTAAAGCCTAATGGCTTCAATGAAGCTTAAGTGCTTTGCTTAGGCCATAATAAATATTATTCATTTTATCAACTAAGGGTCTTAATTAGACAGGCAAAATTGTTCATGATGAAATTGGTATTCTGTTCCACAGTAGGGAAAGATACTGATCAGTACCTTTCACAGTACTCGCAAAAAGAAAAGGAGTACTTGTGGCACCTTAGAGACTAACAAATTTATTTGAGCATAAGCTTTCGTGAGCTACAGCTCACTTCATTGGATGCATTCAGTGGAAAATACAGTGGGGAGACTTATATACATAAAGAACATGAAACAATGGGTGTTACCATACACAGTGTAACCAGAGTGATCACTTAAGGTGAACTATTATCAGCAGGAGATCGGGGGGTGGGGGGAGGGGGACTTTTTGTAGTGGTAATCAAAGTGGGCCATTTCCAGCAGTTGACAAGAATGTCTGAGGAACAGAGGGGGGTGGAGGGGGGGGAATAAACATGGGGAAATAGTTTAGTGGTTCTGTTGTGTGGTGTGTGGTTGCTGGTGAGTATTTGCTTCAGGTTGGGGGGCTGTCTGTAAGCAAGGACTGGCCTGTCTCCCAAGATCTGTGAGAGTGATGGGTCGTCCTTCAGAATAGGTTGTAGATCCTTGATGCATTGGAGAGGTTTTAGTTGGGGGCTGAAGGTGATGGCTAGTGGCGTTCTGTTCTTCTTTTTGTTGGGCTTGTCCTGTAGTAGGTGACTTCTGGGTAGTCTTCTGGCTCTGTCAATCTGTTTCTTCTCTTCAGCAGGTGGGTATTGTAGTTGTAAGAATGCTTGAAAGAGATCTTGTAGGTGTCTGTCTCTGTCTGAGGGGTTGGAGCAAATGCGGTTGTATTGTAGAGCTTGGCTGTAAACAATGGATCGTGTGGTGTGGTCTGGATGAAAGCTGGAGGCATGTAGGTAGGAATAGCAGTCAGTAGGTTTCCGGTATAGGGTTGTGTTTATGTGACCATCGCTTAATAGCACCCAGGCCCTACGCTACCAGCACTCCCAGCTATCTTCGAGACACCACTGACTTCCTGAGGAAACTACAATCCATCGGTGATCTTCCTGAAAACACCATCCTGGCTACTATGGATGTAGAAGCCCTCTCCACCAACATTTCACACAAAGATGGACTACAAGCTGTCAGGAACAGTATCCCTGATAATGTCATGGCAAACCTGGTGGCTGAACTTTGTGACTTTGTCTCACTCATAACTATTTCACATTTGGGGACAATGTATACCTTCAAATCAGCGGCACTGCTATGGGTACCTGCATGGCCCCACAGTATGCCAACATTTTTATGGCTGACTTAGAACAACGCTTCCTCAGCTCTCGTCCCCTAATGCCCCTACTCTACTCGTGCAACACTGACGACATCTTCATCATCTGGACCCATGGAAAAGAAGCCCTTGAGGAATTCCACCATGATTTCAACAATTTCCATCCCACCATTAACCTCAGCCTGGACCAGTCCACACAAGAGATCCACTTCCTGGATACTATGGTGTTAGTAAGCCATGGTCACATAAACACTACCCTATACCAGAAACCTACTGACCACAATACTTGCCTACATGCCTCCAGCTTTCATCCAGACCACACCACATGATCCATTGTCTACAGCCAAGCTCTACGATACAACCACATGTGCTCCAACCCCTCAGACAGAGACAGACACCTACAAGATCTCTATCAAGCATTCTTACAACTACAATACCCACCTGCTGAAGTGAAGAAACAGATTGACAGAGCCAGAAGAGTACCCAGAAGTCACCTACTACAGGACAGGCCCAAGAAAGAAAATAACAGAACGCCACTAGCCAACACCTTCAGCCCCCAACTAAAACCTCTCCAACGCATCATCAGGGATCTACAACCTATCCTGAAGGACAACCCATCATTCTCACAGATCTTGGGAGACAGGCCAGTCCTTGCTTACAGACAGCCCCCCAACCAGAAGCAAATACTCACCAGCAACCACACACCACACAACAGACCCACTAACCCAGAAACCTATCCTTGCAACAAAGCCCGTTGCCAACTGTGCCCACATATCTATTCAGGGGACACCATCATAGGGCCTAATCACATCAGCCACACTATCAAAGGCTCATTCACCTGCACATCTACCAATGTGATATATGCCATCATGTGCCAGAAATGCTCCTCTGCCATGTACGTTGGTCAAACTGGACAGTCTCTACGTAAAAGAATAAATGGACACAAATCCGATGTCAAGAATTATAACATTCAAAAACCAGTTGGAGAACACTTCAATCTCTTTGGTCACTCGATTACAGACCTAAAAGTTGCAATTCTTGAACAAAAAAACTTCAAAAACACACTCCAACGAGAGACTGCTGAATTGGAATTCATTTGCAAACTGGATACAATTAACTTAGGCTTGAATAGAGACTGGGAGTGGATGGGTCATTACACAAAGTAAAACTATTTCCCCATGTTTATTCTCCCTCCTCCCCCCACTGTTCCTCGGACGTTCTTGTCAACTGCTGGAAATGGCCCACCTTGATTATCACTACAGAAAGTTCCCCCGCCCTCCTGCTGGTGATAGCTCAACTTAAGTGATCACTCTGGTTACAGTGTGTATGGTAGCACCCATTGTTTCATGTTCTCTATGTATATAAATCTCCCCCACTGTATTTTTCCACTGAATGCATCCGATGAAGTGAGCTGTAGCTCACAAAAGCTTATGCTCAAATAAATTTGTCAGTCTCTAAGGTGCCACAAGTACTCCTTTTCTTTTTGCGAATATAGACTAACATGGCTGCTACTCTGAAATCTTCACAGTACTGTATTGTGAGTCACTGAGGGCCTGATTCAACCCCATTTGAAGTTAATGGAAAGGTTCCCATTAGCTTCAACTGATTTTGGATCATCCCTAAGTACAGCAAAGGTGTTTAATCTTCTGCAATGATTCTTTTGTCAGTGCCTGTGAACACTATTTCAAAGCATTAAACTTAGGACTGATGTGATTAAGACTCAAAGCTACTCAAGAGGCTGCTGGCTACCTCTACTTATCAAGCAAAATCTGTCTGGTAGACCATTTAGAAGAGCAGCTGAAGAGGCAATCTCTGGAAATGCTGGTTCACAGGAGTCTGAGGCAAGACATCTGTTGTGGCATAAATGCTCACAGTTACTATGCGAGCAAAGATATAGTCTCCTTTCAAGAAAATAAAGTTATGAGCCTGCAAGTTCAGTTACTGAGTCATAGCATGATTGAAGGATGACCAAAGTAGGAAAGTGATGTAAACATAGCTCTCAACTCTGACAGAAAAAGAAATTCGGAGGCACAGCATATAAAAACCAAGATGACCAAAAATGAAGGTCAATTCTTGAACAATGGGCCCTTGAAAACTCAGTATATTGCTTTTTAGTAGCTTAAAATAAATAAAGGATTAAAAGAAAATCTTCAGTTTCAATACTGATATTCACTTCTGTATTTTTAGATCCTAATTGTTGATGACCTTTATTAAAATGAGGTTGTAATATCTGATGCGAAATAAAGATAAAATATGGAAGAGAGAAGACCATATCAGATTTTAAAATGTATTTTGATCTGTTTTTTAACTGAAGTGACTCATACTCTCTGTTTCCTCTGTTTAGCGTAGATAATAAATTTAAGAACCTGAAAAAATGAATCTGTACTACTGGACAAATGTAGGCAGATTTGTGGGTTTGTTTGGAAATCATGTGAAATTCAGTGGTTTTGACTCAAGGCCAGATAAAAGTTGGTCATTTTGGCTGAGTTTCACTTTGAGGTGCTGGGTTAATTGAGACCCCCAAAGGAAATCAAGTAAACAAAACAAAAGGTTTCCATGAATCTCTGTGAAATAACGTCTCCAAAATTCACACAATTTCACAAAGCTCCACGAGCCCAAATCCATCACTACCCTCCTGCAGAAGTAAATTAAATTAGAAGTAAAGTAGATGTAAATAGCTCTTTAAATCCCATTTTATATATATATATTTGCTTCAATCAGCTTCATCAATAATGTATCAATTAAAACAAACAAAAAACAAGAACAACTTTTCTCTCACAGTCAAGGTACCTACCATCTACAAACAAGGCCAAAATCTGCTCTTGGTTATATGTATGCAAATCAGTGGAATTATTCTAGATCTATACCATTATAGCTGAGAACACAATTTTGTTTGCCTTTTAAAGCTGTAGGACTACATAATCCAATAAATTAAGTAATGGGTGGGGGCAGTAGGAAGAAAAACAGAGGCATTATCCTCTTTCAGCTGTTTGTTTTTTATAGTTGCTTTGTCAGCTTAATTTTTCTAGACATATCCTTGGTTGACTCCTCTGGCACCTCAGAATAATCTAAGCCACTTTTCCTTATTCAGTATGTCTGCTATGCATAAGCCAACTGAATGGCAGTGACTTATTACAATATCTATGGAAGTGGTTAGCAGTTTGTTCAGAATCCTTCTTGTTCTGTTCGCTTAGGAGACCATTCACTGTCCGGTACCAAAGCCAGAGGAGAAATTTTGCTGACAAAGTTGGGTGGACAAAGACCTTCCTTGACAGTACAAGGAGGCGTCCAGCAGTATAAATCCCCTCTTATCACTTTACCTTGAACTAGGCCCTGAACTAGGCCCTTTTAACACATTTTTAGTCCGTCCTCCGGCCCCTCTTTCTTTTACCCTATTCACTTTAGCTCCCCCCAATCTTTTTCCCCTCAGCATCCTCTCTGTCATATCCCATTAATACCCACACACAGTTTAAAACCTACAAAAGGGACCTATTTAGGATTAGTCTTAGTTCTGAGTGACGGTTCATGTCACTTCTTATTTTTTCTGAACTGGCTCATTCATCTTTTCTTTTGCCAATCTAAATAATAATAAACAAGCTACAAAAGGAGAGTGCACATCTGGCAAGTTAAGCCAAGACCCACTGTTGCTGGAGGACCACGGGTGGGACCCATGAAGGGACTTAGGTGTTGCAATGCTGAGTGTCACAGCACCTAACTTTTAGGTGCATAGAAAACCCCAGGACTACCACTCCAAGCCAAAAAGCTGACTTAGGTATCTAAGCTCCTATACAATGAATGGAAAGAGATAAGTGCCTTAGAATGCAATTCAAAAAAGCAAGCATGCTAGGTGGAGAACTGCCTAAGCTAGCCAATGGGAGATGCCAATGAGAGAGGTGTGTGCTAAGCCCCACCCCCCTCTCTGAGATTGTCCTCTAAGTCTGGGCTGCAGAGACCTGAGTCAGCAGTGTGCCCTTGTTGCCAAGAAGGCCAATGGCATTTTGGGATGTATAAGTAGGGGCATAGCGAGCAGATCGAGGGACGTGATCGTTCCCCTCTATTCCACATTAGTGAGGCCTCATCTGGAGTACTGTGTCCAGTTTTGGGCCCCACACTTCAAGAAGGATGTGGATAAATTGGAGAGAGTCCAGCGAAGGGCAACAAAAATGATTAGGGGTCTGGAACACATGAGTAATGAGGAGAGGCTGAGGGAGCTGGGATTGTTTAGCCTGCAGAAGAGAAGAATGAGGGGGGATTTGATAGCTGCTTTCAACTACCTGAAAGGGGGTTCCAAAGAGGATGGCTCTAGACTGTTCTCAATGATATCAGATGACAGAACGAGCAGTAATGGTCTCAAGCTGCAGTGGGGGAGGTTTAGATTGGATATTAGGAAAAACTTTTTCACTAAGAGGGTGGTGAAACACTGGAATGCGTTACCTAGGGAGGTGGTAGAATCTCCTTCCTTAGAGGTTTTTAAGGTCAGGCTTGACAAAGCCCTGGCTGGGATGATTTAACTGGGAATTGGTCCTGCTTCGAGCAGGGGGTTGGACTAGATGACCTTCTGGGGTCCCTTCCAACCCTTATATTCTATGATTCTATGACCTACCTACTGCTTCACAGACAGGAACCAGCTGCCCGGACTCAGGCACCCTAGGTGCCTGCGGTATTCCCTGAGGGAATGAGTTTGGGTACCTGCCACACTTGACACAAAAAAGAGGTGGGAGTGCCGCTGCCTACCTTATAAAGGTTAGCCCAGTAGTTAGAGCACTCACTTGAGATGGGAGACCCTGGCTCAACGCAATTCACCCCACTCTGCCGGAGTGGGAGAAGGGATTTGAACTGGGGGGGTCTCTTACCTCTTAGGTGCCTACCCGAATTACTGATTTATGGGATATTGTGATGTGAGGCTCCCTCAGTCTCTCCAGTTGAGGTGTCCCAATAAATAAGATGTGGATAAATAATAAGAGAGTGGTTGGAGCAGGGAGTCTGAAACCAGTGTCTCCCACATGGGTGCTCTAACCACTGGGCTACAGTATCATTCTCTTTCTGTCTGCCCCAATGATAACTCCAGTACTTAGCCACAGTGAAATAGTAATTGGGCCAGACACTGAGGGAGAGAATGACTCTGTAATCCAATGGTTAGGGCACCCACCGGGGGGAAGGGGCAGGAGAGCGTGGATCCAGTCCTCCTGGCCCAATCCCTCTTTATTTATCCACAGTGGAACAGCTTCAAGAGAGAGACTGAGGAAGCCGCCTCCTCCTCCTCTTCCTTCCCCTGCCTATCATCACAATATTCCCTAGCTAAGTGGTTGGAGCATGCTCCTGAGAGGTGGAAGAACCCCTATTCAAATCCTTTCTTCCCCCTCTGGCAGAGACGGGGAATTGAAGCTGGGTCTCCCAGGTGAGTGCTAATCACTGGGCTAAAAAGCTATAAAATGGGCATCACTGCCATCTTTTGCCAGATTTTGAATGCAACCCAATCCAGTCGGCAGCTTCTGTGCACATCCACTCTGCACGTGACTTAGACAGCCAAATGCCTATCTTCCCTGGTTTGCGAATCACTCTCGGACTTAGGCAGGAGACAGAGCTCCAAACATCTAAATGCAGCAGCAGTGCGGACATTCAGAGGCAGAAACTTAGGTGGCTAGGGAACATTTATCCTGAAAACTTAGGTTTCAGAGTAACAGCCGTGTTAGTCTGTATTCGCAAAAAGAAAAGGAGTACTTGTGGCACCTTAGAGACTAACCAATTTATTTGAGCATGAGCTTTCGTGAGCTACAGCTCACTTCATCGGATGCATACCGTGGAAACTGCAGCAGACTTTATATATACACAGAGAATATGAAACAAATAAATTGGTTAGTCCTGAAAACTTAGTCACCGAATGAGTGCCTGTTGGGTTTGGCAGGAGTTTTGTGGATCGCTGTGGAGCCAAAACTGGGACTTAGGTTTCTAATTCTTGATTTTAGGTGCCTAAGCACCTTTGTGGATCAGGGTCCATTCTCTTTGGAAGTTGTTCAGCAACACCCTGCAGTTCTCAAGCAGGTAATTTGCAAGTTCCTTGAAGCCCATTTCTGTTGTACACAATATAGCATAGCAACTAGTACTAAAAGTTATATCCTGTCACAGACCTGAAATCACTAGAGGTAGAAACTTGTCATACTGGCCTGCTAATTAACCAGTTAACTTTTGGAGTAGTGCAATCTCAGTGTAATAAAAGAATGAGAGGCCTCCTTTGGTGTTCCTGGGCAAGTGATACAGTGCTTATGAGTTGTATTTCTAGTCTTTTCATGCTTTGAAAACATATTCACAACTGTCCCATGGTGAACCCAGGACTAAAATCAATGAATTATTATTTATTTATGCTGCAGTAGCCCCTAGGAGCTCCAGTCATGTACCAGGACCATCATAATTTTATGAATATAAACATCATGGGACTTCACTCTACCAGACTCCTGCTGGTGGAAGGATTTGATCTTCCTAGTAAAGTTGCATGGAGCTCTGCAATATGCTCATCCTATGCTGCTCTAGCATTTTACATTAATCCTCCCTCCCGGATCTTGTGTCTATATTTTGGCACCATACGTCCAAGTTTCATCTCGGTATAAATCCTCAGAAAAGCAGAAGAGGACTTAAAATAATCTTCAATTAGTTTTTGGTGTATCCTCTTAACTACTAAATTAATTCCTCACTTCTGGTCTTTCAGCTGATGAGGCTTACACAAATAAATATGTCTTTAGCAGAAACCTGCAAAACATACCACAATAAGGAGTGTTTGAATGAATTTAACCAATTGACTTTCAGCTCTAGTTTAATATGCTACTACCATGTCTTCCTTTGCAGCCAGAGAAAATATGAGACCTATAATTCAAATGGGAGAGAGGATAAGCACTCCAAACTGCCAACTTGATTAATATGAATTAAGACAAACCTAGTTTAGTACTTAATTAGTTCATGTCAGCAACGATAAAAAAACCCCCAGCATTAATGAGGATGACCCTAAAATGCTGAACTTTTAAAATTCTCACTGGCATTTTCTTATACGTGGTTACACAGATCTCAGCCTGCCAAGGCCCACATATTGGAAGCCATGTTACAAGTTGGGATAGCTCAGTGGTTTGAGCATTGGCCTGCTAAACCCAGGGTTGTGAGTTCAATCCTTGAGGGGGCCATTTAGGGATCTGGGGCAAAAATTGGGGATTGGAAAGGGTTGAACTAGATGATCTCCTGAGGTCCCTTCCAACCCTGATAGTCTATGATTCTATGTGAGATAAAGGCTGAACATGAAAGAAAGGAAAAGCAGTAGGGAAGGAAGACTATTTATGATAGCAAATAGATTTTTCACCTAAATAACATATTCTGCAACTCCAATGTTACTGTTTTGCATTTTGTAATGCAAATTTACAGCAACACAATTCAGAGAACACCAAATGTGCATGCTAGAGAGATATGTTTGGGTTTTACAGTAAAAGCCACAACTCTCATAATGAGGCACAGTTGAAAGCTATGGAAATGCTACTGAAGAGCTGAAAGAAAAGATTTAGTCCATGAACTGAAGCTTGCAGTCATTATAAAGGCAAAATTATCACTATCAGGTGCTGATTAAACCTAGGTAGCAAGAGCTAATTTGCTCTGCTCAATTGTACTCACAAGGAAGAGACATAGAAGGAGGTGCAATCACTCAAGTCTCATTATCTGAGCTGAGTTTAATCTGCTGAGTCTCATCCAAATATAAATGTTGGCTAGACGATAGGATAGCTGAGAGACAGCTCACAATGAGTCAAATGAACAGGAAAAAGAAAACTGCATATTATCAGCATACTAATGGTGCTATAGTCCTCTAGTAACCTCATGGGACAGAAATGAATCCAATGGTATGCCATGGGTGGAACCCCATGGTTGAAGGCAAGCAAGTACCCATAATCATTTGCAAAGCCCTTTCCTCTAGAAGCACCTCAGCCATCCCCAGTAGTAACTAGACTTATCACCAACACCTGAGGGTCAGCAGTATTACAGATCTAACAGCAGTGCTAGTCCTGCAAATGGTTTCATACAAGCAAACTCCTATATGCATGCAGAGACTTGTTGACTTCAGTAGGATACCATGAGGGCATAGGGGTCCACCCATGCACAGCCAGTTAGAGGGTCATGATCAGCAAGGACAGGTTTATTTTTTTTTAAAGTATCCATTGCTAGAAGGAGACTATCAATCACATTAACCAGGCCTTTTCCAATACCATGAGAAGGTCTATAGTTTACACTTACCAGTTTAGGAGTTCAGATTAATAAATTTACATTTATAGCCCCAGGCTTTACGGTTTACTCTAACATTGTTTCGAGCATATTACAATGTTAAAAATAAATTAAATATAAGAGCTGAACAGTTGAAATAAAGAACATAATCCCACCAGCCTTACATAGACATAACTCCTTGATTTCAGTGGAACTAGAGCAGGTCAAAAATTTTTAATGGAAGTTTTTACAGTTAAAACTGAAATATTGTGCGGAAATGTATCAGTTTTGATCAAAATTGTCAGAAAGATTTCCCCCTGAATAACCTGTTAGGACACTTGCCTGGGATGTAGAAGACCTGAGTTCAAGATGCTGCACCAAATCAGCTACATCCTAGGTAAATACCCTGACCACTAGGCTATAGAATCAATCTCTTGCTGGCCCCAGTGAATACTTAATTATTGGTCAAAGTGAAATAACTCCTACTAGGGAGATTGAGAGTAAAAACAATTGTGTAGCCCAGTGGTTAATGCATTCACATGAGACGTGACAGAAGCAGGTTTAAGTACTTGCTCTGAATCAGGCAAAGTGAGGATTTGCTACTGAGCTTCCCTCATCCCAGGTGAGTGCTTTAGTTACTGGTTATTCAGTGGTGGGTCTCTGGGTTGTGTTTTTTGTGCAAAATTTCAAAATGTCTTGTCCCTGTCCTGCAGGGGAACAAAAACAATTTTGAATCCTCAAGGTAAAATAGAAACGTGTTTTCTGCCCAGCCTTAAACAGGATCACAGGCTCCATCGTGGGGATCTCAAACCCTTGCAGGTCTACAAGGCTACAAGCTACTCCTTGTGGAAGGTGTAATTCAGCAGAAAGTCTGAGAAGCTGAACTTATAGAGTTTTCTGCAGACTTTTCCCCTTCTTGGAGGTTTATTTTCTGAGTGGGATGTTTTCATTTTCAACAAAACTTTTCCCCTCATAATGATAAATTCTTAGACACTGCTTTGCTAACTATTTAAAGTAAATTCACTTCATATTTGGAGCAACATTAGAGGTTTACTTTTATCAGGGAATTGTTATATTTATTTGGTATAACTAAGTAAAACAAAGGTTTTTCTTCAAGGAACCAACTTCACTACATTTAGAGAAATAAAAAGGGATAGCCTTGGGCATTTATGATGTAGAGGTAAAAATTAATAGCTAAGTGCTATGTTATACTTTGTCTAGAAAGGCTCATTTAATTTTATAGCATGGGGTTTGCATCTGTTTTCTTTTTTCCAATGATATTTTACAAAGGTTTAGGCAACAGTATTCGAAGTCATTTTTATATAATGTAAAAGATTTAAAAAATGTGTAAAGAGTCTTTGTGGAAAGAAAATAATCAATTTCCTGGTGTTCTACAGTAAGCATCCTGTATGTGATTGGGAGATCCTTTATCATAGAGGGTGGTCCAGTAGTAATGTACAAAAAAGGATAGTGTACAAAAATTAAATTATTATTTGACCCCACATCATTATATGCCACACAACTAATTAAAGCACACTATAACAATGTAGCCTTAATGTGCCGTCTGTTACTTGCATGACTCACTCATCTTTCACAAAGAATAAGTGATTTGTATTAGACAAGAGTTGTTAAGGATGTTTTTGCTGCTAACAATTGCTGTCATTGCTATGTTAAATCACAGGCCCAAGCCTGGGATAGAAAGAGACAGGCTTATCATGAGCCAGGAAAACAGCAGCTCAGGACTGATAGCTCTGACTTAGGGCCTTGTTTAAAAAGTTATGACTCAGTGCAAGCAGCCAAGGTTCCTTAGCCTTCCTCAGTTCAATCCAAACCAGCCACTAAGAGCCCTAATGTTCAGGTTGCGTGCCTCACTCTGATTATTTTTGGGAAATGGATCACAGCAAGTTTCTTTCCTTATGCATTCATCTTCATTTAGTGGATAAAGGGACTTCTCAGTGAAAGCTCTACACATTGGGCTGGATAATGGGCATTTCAGCCAAGCAGTGCAACTGTTCGGATTCATAGACTGAGATATTTAAAAAGTTGTAAGTGCACACATCATAATAGCTACACAGTATTACAGTGATACAACTCCCACCCCCGCATTCATTATATATGTGAATGAAAATTCATGACGATGGGAAACTGGACAGAGGTCATTTTGCAGGTAATTTCAAATGAGCACCAATACAACCATTATTTCACACTATCATGTATTTTGTATATGTCTCATAATGTACAGAAATCCAACTGTAGAAACAACTTCAGGAGATTTTTTGTGTGTGTTGTTTGTTTGTTTTCCATATTTCTTCCAACCAACAAGCTACTTTAGCATTGTGAGTTCAATTTGAAAAGGCTCACAAGGAGACTATTACAATTAATTAAAACATCTCTAAAAATGACCCCAAGTGACTTATATTTATATAAATATATATATTTATTAAAAAATGTCAATATTTTAAAGTCCAATATCTTGGGACATTCAAGGGCAAAAAGCAAGTGTTGTTATTCCTTTGAAATCTAGGAATGTCCCTTTTCCTATGGTATAAAACTTTAATTTCTAGTACTGCAGCATCATGCATCATCTGACTTTTAAAAGTGCCACTACCCTCGGACTGAACGTTGTTTGCCTGGGCCTCAGGCCAGCATAATTTTTGGAGGAGAACGGGGGTGGGGACAGGGAAGTAGAACTCCACTTTTGGTGGGAGAAAAAAGCAAATTCTTTAAAGCTGCTCAGAGGACAAGTCCCAATAAGCAGAATGAATGGTCAAAGATGTATGATCAGTGTAGTATAAGTCTGCTATTTAGCAAATAGCTATCATCATCATATGTGATGAATGTGTGTATATATACAGAATATTTGTATGTATGTGGGAGTGCACAAATATTCAAACACACAAACTTTTTTAATAGGACTTGAAGAAGCTTACAGAGTTAAGGACTCAGCAGTCAGGGAACACCAAAGGTAAGATTCCATATGCAACCTTAACTTTTCCCCTTGAGTGTATGCATTATAGTATAGTCCTTACATGACTATATACTATTTCTTAAATTATAGGGGTATCATGTCCAATTTTTACTGTGAAAAAAACAGTGCTATCCTGGCTCTGACCAAGACTTGCTTCTCTAACACTTGTGCCTATAGAGAAAAAGTTTCTGTGAAAGACACCAGCATACCTAATTCCCTTACACCATACCAGGGTGTTATTGCAATCCAGTCCCCAAAAGCAATATGTGAGACATCACAAGTGTCTTAAAACTGGCCAGCCTAATTTTCAAAGATTATTATAATTTAGGAGCACCACTGAAGAATCACAGGTCTCACTACCTTTATAATTTAAAATCCATTCTGCTGTTAATGAGTCATGAACAAATACTTTTTATTGAAAGTAAGAAACTTTTCAGAGACAGTATGGTAAGATAATGTTAAATACATTGACTTATAGAACAGTTTAATTCTAGCAATGCAGGAAGTTTCTTGTTAGAGCTTTTTGAAAAATGGAAAAAATGTTTGTAAAAAAAGTCACAAATGTGGAAGTTATTTTCATCAGACAGGTTTTGAAAATGAATGATTTTTTTGATTATTCAAATTTTCTTGAACCTTTTAATTGAAAATTTCACTTTTTTCAGTTTGTTTTTGGTTTCATGTTTTTTTCTTTTTTTCCTTTCTCTCCTGTTCCACCCTCCCCCCAACTCTCTTGTTTTTTCTCTTTGGTTTTATCCCAGAAAATGGGGTAGAAGGAAAGAATGAAAAAGGGGTGGAAAGGGTTTGAAAAAGAAAAAATTAATTTAAAACCCCTCTAAAATTTGCAAAAAGAAAAGGAGTACTAGTGGCACCTTAGAGACTAACCAATTTATTTGAGCATAAGCTTTCGTGCGCTACAGCTCACTTCATCGGATGCATACCGTGGAAAATACAGTGAGGAGATTTATATATACACAGAACATGGAAAAAGTGGATGTTATCATACACACTGTAAGGAGAGTGATCACTTAAGATGAGCTATTACCGGGACGGGGGAGGAGAAAACCTTTTGTAGTGATAATCAAGGTGGGCCATTTCCAGCAGTTAACAGGAACGTCCGAGGACCAGGGGCGGGGGGGGGGGGGTAATAAACATAGGGAAATATGTTTGTTTAATGACACATCCATTCCCAGTCTCTATTCAAGCCTAAGTTAATTGTATCCAGTTTGCAAATTAATTCCAATTCAGCAGTCTCTTGTTGGAGTCTGTTTCTGAAGTCTTTTTGTTTTAATATTGTGACCTTTAGGTATGAGATTGAGTGACCAGAGAGATTGAAGTGTTCTCCGACTGGTTTATGAATGTTATAATTCTTGACATCTGATTTGTGTCTATTTATTCTTTTACGTAGAGACTGTCCAGTTTGACCAATGTACATAGCAGAGGGGCATTGCTGGCACATGATGGCATATATCACATTGGTAGATGTGCAGGTGAACGAGCCTCTGATAGTGTGGCTGATGTGATTAGGCCCTATGATGGTGTCCCCTGAATAGATATGTGGACACAGTTGGCAATGGGCTTTGTTGCAAGGATAGGTTCCTGGGTTAGTGGTTCTGTTGTATGGTGTATGGTTATTTGCCAGTTTTGTCAAAAATATGGAAAACTTTTGTGAAAAACAGCTCTGGCCCTGTATCTCCTCCACCGATTGGTTATAGACCAGCCTCTTATCTTGCCTATGCCATCCTACTCATATTTCTAATATGAGCTACCACAGCTGTCCTCATCTGAGATTAAGAATACTTACTGAGTGGTGAACCGCCTACTCATCTTCTACATATAGAACACAGAGTTGACCTGGTTCCAGCCCATCCTCCCACTGTAGACCAGAGATTACCATTTTACTCTTTGCTCACACTTCATATTTGCAAGAGAAAACACCAACGTCACATTGTAAGTTGGAAGAGAACACAGTAGCTTGTCCACCCGCTCTTTATATGGACCTAGAAGCTGTACTGTACCTCATCCTGTTCAACCTCTAAAAATGGGCTGGGTAACTACCCTCCAAACACAGTCCACCAGATATACCTTTACTCCATCTATTCTAAACCCCGGAATGTGGGTCTTCACTTGTGTCCTTCTTTCCATGAAGCAGAGAAAGGCACAGATGCTTTACTGTTTCCTTGCACCTCAGGGAATATGCATCTGCCATTTCTCCCCTGCTAATTCCCCTATCCTGAGATTAGTCACAAAGTTACAATATATAGATCTGGAGATGTCACCTGTTCCGAGTGTGGTACACATATTGGTTGCACGGTTTTATATGTATGAAGGAAAGAAGGCATGGAGAGGAGCACTGGGGGCTAGGAGACTGAGGCCATCAGACAGAAGTAGTGGAGGAGGTGGGACCAGGTCAGAGCAATGAGCCAATCAGCAAATGGAACAGGCTGATGTGAAAAAGTCAGTCTGAGATCACTTGGGTGCAGAAGTATGGGACTGCTCCTGCTGTGGATCCTGTTGCTTTGGTTAGATATTTTTTAGCTACTAGGTTGGCACTGCTCTACTGCTGTTTCTTTTACCTTCCCTGAACCTCTGTGTCGGTTGGTGGGTGGGTGGGTGCTTCATGGTTAAGTAATTCAAAGAACAGCTTATGATTCATCGACTCACAATTCTTCTCTATGCCTGCGGTAGGTCACTGGCTCTCAGCACTCAGCTTTCCATAGCCTGGGTAGAAAATTTTTAGCAGAGCACCTGGGTACAAATTCTGATAGGGAAGTGGTTTATAAAAAAGCAGCCCCCTTTTCCAGGAACTTTTTTTTTTTTTTGATTGTTGGGTCTCTATTAACCTTCTTATAAGAACTTTTCTCCACCAATTCTTTCTGAGGGCTGCCCCTTTAAATTTGGCAGACTCAAGCAGCTGCTGACCTAAAGTGGCCATTTTGTGACTAGTTTCTGCTTGCTGAAGTTCCCTCTTCCTTGGCTGGTGAATTTTATTAACTCCTGGTTTGCAAACACACATCTCCTTGTTTAATTGCTTTCTTACTGCTGTGAAGATGATGCATATTCACACCAAGTATATTATGATCTACTCTGACACACTCCAGATAATAGTAGAAGAAGCATCCATATTTGTGACTTAGGCTGGAATAGTGTCTGCAGGTTCTATCCCCATACAACTCATGACCATATTCTTGGAGTTCAGACTTATCAGGCAGAGTTAAGTATTATGTACAAACTATTGTGGAGTGGATGTGTCTTTAACCCCAATAGATGAAAGTTGGGTGGATATGTAGAGGATATATGGAATTCCCTGGATTTTTAGTTTTTAGCGTATTCTAATGGTGAGAGAAAGAGAAAATGACCTACATACATTTCTTATATGCACTGTTTAATTGCATATGGGAAAATATTCATTAGGGGCATCATTCACACCACACGTTTACCTGTTCTGTGTTGTACACCAGCATGTCAGTAGTGCACATGGTGGTAATGTGAGAAACTCCCAATACCAGCCTTTTAAGATTTACTATATCTCCTTCTTAAATGTGTTTAATTGGATGCAGAAACAAAGAAACGCACCTAAGTAAACAAAGGGACATAGGGAATGTGAGTAATTCTAGACTGCCAGAAAGAGCTGGTAGAAATATGAGTTTAAGAGGCCATTGAGCCCTGTGAAATTTTTTGGTATGCCACAATTGCTAAAACACCTGGGCCAAATAAATTTGGACAGATCCATCAGGACAGTTTTTTACAATGTACACTGGTCCTCAGGATTGCTGACCTGAGACCTGTAGTGCAGTATTAAATCAGATTAGGCTGCAAAGGGGAGTCAGCCAATTTTGATGGCTGTTGTCATGGGCCTGGACATCATGGTGTGATGTGGTATTGCATCATTTTGTGATGCAGCACAGTAGGGGGCAGAGAATGGGGACAAGAGCAGGAATGTGCCAGAAAGGAGTTCATGTCTGCAAGCAGGGCCATTGCCAGATAATCATAAGCATGTAAGTGTGGGTGACCTAAGTGTGGAGCTCTATGGGCGCACATATTTCTTGAGTCCCTCCCCTGTTTCAGCCAGGATGGAGACTCTGTATTGATGTAAAAACAAATAAAAACTGGGGCTGAGTGCAGGGACTGATGCCTGGAAATTATTTACATTTCCTCAATCTTCAAAGATCTTTCTATAGAGCAATTTTGTATATTATCTGTCTGTTCTGTATAATGGAGTTGTCATTCCCTCAAAAGGGAGTGGAGTCTCTAGCTCCTCTCACATCCATCTTATACTGGTAGGGGGATAGAACTTCCTGAAAAGCAGCAGAGGTGGATGCAGAGTTCCCATTTGGGACACCATTCTTTGCCCTCTCAGGTGGGACTACTACTATCATCAGTACTGGAAGCCTGAAACTCCCTAGCCAAGTGCCAGCTCTTGATGATGCTCCCACTTCACATCCCCCATCTGAAGAGTTTTTGTTTTGCTAGCCATCAAAGAAGGCTATCCCTTGAGGAACAGAGATCCCATGAGCCCTGGGGACAGGAGTTGTGTAGGAGTAGAGGAGCACTCTTCTATGCTGCTTACTACTTTGAAGGGGCTGCAGAATGCATGATCCTAGACCTCCAAAAGGCCTCCTCACTTTCTCTGCAAGGTACCTTTTGACTTATCATTGGTCTGTCTTGTTCAAATAAGATTGTTTAAATCTGAGCAAAATAGCATTAAAGTCACTTATATAGTTCTGTAAATGTACATGGTGCTTTACAAACATAGATTAAGCCACATTCCCTGCCTCTAATATACAAAGTAATTTGTAAATTAGGTTTAGAGTGTGTTTTTTTTTTAAACTGTAAAAATAAAGAGCACTGGAAAGACAGAAAACGTTAGTCAACTTGTTACCACATCATTATGTTTCCAAACTACCCCAAACTTAAAACAACCATGTGTAGTTCTATGGAAGGCGTATCCATGGGAGGGTGGAGGTGGAAACCCTTGCAGGGTCCTAGAGCCCAAGCCAGAATGTCTACACTGCAATTAAACAGCCCCTCAGCCCACGCCCTGCAAGCCCAAGACAGCTGGCATAGGCCTGGCGTGGGTTTTTAATTGCAGTGTAGACATCCACTATGAGGCATTCCTCCCAAAGGAGGACAGGGTTTGCCTGTAAGTAGGACTGTAAATGTGTCATTGTACAAACAGTACACTTTGCATGTCTTGGCCATGATATTCTAGTAATAAAGCCAAATCCTAGCTCCAAGTCCTTGTGTGTGTGTCCCTCAGATACATTGCAGTAGTCAGCCATAAACTGGTTACATGGAATTTAATGCCCTGAATTGTTAGTTGGGGCTGAGAATTGCTTTTCCTCAAACCCTTATATTTCCAAGTTCTTCCTTAGGGCCTGTTATTTGACCTTTGTTCTTTATCTCAGGATTTGGTTCAGTAAATTTATCTGGCATATAATTTGTATACATCTCATCCTGCTTATTAAAAGAAAACACGTGGCTATTTTGTGGTTTAGAACTTGGTAAAAAAAATATCCCAAACCAATTCTGAATCACGTGTTTGAAAGTCTAGAAATAGGAATATCTTAAGGAGTTTAAACCATTTTTACTGGTTAATTAGTGCAAAGAAATGTGCATTTGGGCAAACAATTTGAAAACCAACTAAGCACAAAAGGTTTTGAAATGGATGATGTATTACACTCTTACATAGAAATTTATGATGGACATTCCAGTTCCACCTTATTTATTAGTTTAGCTGTCACAGCAGAGTGCATTTTCAAGCAATTTTCAAAGGTAGTCATTGAGTTGTGCCACAAGGAAGGGGAGTACTCAATTATTGACACTCTTAAAATAAAGGCAACTTTAAGATTTCAGTTGGGTGGGTAGTCTAGAAGTTATGGAATGTCTTCCCAGTTCTGGCTGCCCCAGCAATCCTGGAATTCTGAAATTATCTGAGCGTTCAGCATCAGGGATTTCCAGCAGGCAGATTTCACATGCAGTTGTGGTACCTGGCAACTGGTGGGATCAACAGTTGCTAATCCAAGTGTTCCTGTGCTGGTTTTGGCCCACAGTACTCCCTAGAGGTGCGAGTTGCTATATGCAAATCTGCTGGTGCATTCAATATATGAAGTAGGGATGGCACATTCAGAGAACTTCATTCAACATTCCACCATCCACAAGAAATCAACTCTATACCATGTGCAATAAATCACCAACCATAGGTAACCAGGAAATGTTTAAAAGGATGGTCCCAGCCCATGCAACTGCAGAATTTAAGTAAAGAGCTGCCTTCAGGCAGGCAGAGAAGGAGGGTTCTGCCTGATGCATTGAAGGGTCAGCTGGCCTGGCTATACCAGCAAAGTATGTTTCTTAGCAGGTAGGACTGGGCTAAAATCATTTAGGAAAATTCATAGTTTTTTGTGACACTAGACTCTTACTGTACCAGATAGGCACTGCTACACTATAGTGCCCATCAGTCACTGGCAGACACAGACGTGAGCACAGGTCAGGAGGCTCTGTGCTGAAGATGCTCAGAAGAGCTCATACTGCTCAGTTAGAAAAGCAATTACCAGTAAAATAAAGGTTTTTTAAAAAAATCTGTTTAATTATGTGGCAGATATTTCTGAAGGGGAATTAGCAGAGCAGCTGTGGACATTTTTCAAGGGCAGAGAGTAGTGTAACCATTGGTTAAGGGAAAGGGAGTGACTAATGAGAGGGGGAAAAAGTCTGTCTCACTGGCTATCTGCAAATCAGCCAACATTATGTGGGGGAATAATAGATCTGGCAACCAGAAAATAAAGTAGGTTCCAGCAGACTTTTTTGGCTCTTTACTGGTAAAACATGTCCCTCCGTGTATTTTGTGATAGGACATCAGATATCGTGTTTAATACCCTATTGTTCATCCACTCTCTGCCCCAGAACACAGTAAGCATATATTACTGACAGCCACGTAAAATGGTACTTTCTTTGCTGAAAGGCACGCAACAGCCTTGTCAAACATCTGCATAAAGCTACTATGAGGGCCCAGAAATGCATTGAACCTCATTTAGAGCATGCCAGCTCTGGTACATCTAAGGAAATTAATCAAAGAACATAAATTCAACCCTTTTTAATAACTATGCCAGCCTTCAAAACAAAGAACCTTTTTTTAAAAAAGTTCCTCCTTTTACAAGCTTTCTCCTCCCTTCTCTTTCTTGGCAGCAGTTCTTCTGCTTCTGAGAACAGATCATCTAAAATTTATTAGCATAATCTGCATGGAGAGATTTCATAATACCAAAAATAAGTTAAACTGTACTACTTCTAGGGCATCGATGAACAGCAGTTGAAATGTTCCATGGGAAACAGCATTAGTGAGTTTATTGCCATTAGTCAAAACACAGCAACATCCAGTAGTATATGGTATTATCTATGAAACTGGCAATCTTATCTTAGTAAAAATATAGAGCTCTAAAAAACAACAAATGTAACAGGGTGGTCTGTACCCTTTAAGGGCGGTGAGTCCTGGGCCCAGCCATCCCCTGTTCCAAAGCATGGCCCTTTAAGAATAGATGTTCCATGGGAGGACCAAAAGTCAAGCTGGGAACCAGATGCTTTAGTGAGGTGGCCATAATGCTCAGCAGATAAAAGATGGTGGAACTCAGTACGGTGAAGCTTAGAGTCCGGAGAGAGGCACCTTGATGAAGGTGTGCTAGGGAAGCTTGTGAGGATCACAGCCCAAGGAAGGAGGGCTGTGGAGATCTGTCCAAAGTGGAAGAATTTTGAGCCCAGTATCGGGGCAAGAGAAAGGACCGGAGGGAGAAGACACTAGAGAGAAGGCAGGCTGGTACATAGGAAGAGGTTCTGAGAAGGAAAGAATGAGTTTGGGTCTGAGCTATAGGATTGGTATCCCAATTGTTTTGGGTTCCCAGGGCTGGTAGAGGATGCTGTGACCTCTGCTATTAAGAGGGAGGAAGAAGGAACTAACCAGAGCTGACAAAGGCTGGAAGCTGACCCCAGAAAGAGGAGAACTGAAGACTGTTGTGTGCTTGGCATTAGTCTGTGATGGAAGATTGGTGTCTGTCTTTTGGACTTTGATTATGATGGAAGGGGTGGGCTTTGTGATTTAGCAAGAGAGCTAAATCACCTTGGCAACTGAATTGTTCTGGAGGCTGAGAGAATTCATGGAAAACCCAGGAACTAACCTGAAGCTGGATGACTTCCGTGCTGGCATCTCTTGAGCGGGCATGTGTGCAGGGGCTGCTACAATGAATAATCTAAAGTACTGTATCTGGAAATGCATTTTGGGGAAACTGTTTTCTGTTATTAAACGACGGCTTGCATACGTAAGCTTTTATACATATTTGAAATATATTTGTATTAGAGCAACAAATTCAGCATTGATTTACACCCAGTGCCTCTCAGTTAAATCAGCCTGTGGTGGTGATGGGTGTAAATCAATGCAGAATGTCTCATTGCATTCAGCTGGGCAATCAAATCACATGATAAAGAAGTCATGAATTAATTACATATTTTGAGCTTTATAGTGTAGCCTTGAGTTTACCAGCTCAATCACAAAATCTCTTAGAATACATACTTTTAATCCTATAATTATGATACTGATGTCATCCTTGACACTTTTTAAAAAATTGCTCAGTGTGCCTCTGTGATTTTAATTCCAGGTCCAGTCTTGGCATTTTCTAGACCCACTTTGGACGTGGCTTAAATGGCAGAAGTCTCATGATTTCTGAAGGCATAATTTAGACCTAAAGATTTAATTGTGCATAAAAAAGGGGGCAGCTCAAACTATAACTGTATTTTCATATGCTTTCTGGATCCTAGTCCTGCTCCCTTTTAGGTTTGGGCTCTGCATAGAAATATTTCTTTGTAATTTATTCTGAACTGACATTTTACTTCTTAAGGGAGAAATCAGTGCATACATGTTTGCCTTATGCAAACCTTATTTATATGTATTCCCAGACCTGTAGGGATGACAGAACCTAATAAGGTGTCAAACTAAAATTCTCATGAAGTGGACACATTTAATCCAAATGAGTTTTACAGTAGAATGCTCTTCTGTTGACCCTGGACATTGGGCAAAATGTTCCAGGAATAAAACTCCTACAGAAAAATGTATTTGCATAAATCTGAGTAGAGAGAACAAACATACCACTCATCTTTTGCATAGTTTCTGTGTGATTGCTACTGTTAATAGTTTTCCTTGTAGGGACTGAATCTAATGAAAAAAGGACATTCCCACTTACATTACTCCAAACAAGTGCTGTTTCCTATGAGTGCTGATGTTAGTATATAACAACCCTCACCCTCTAATCAGAAATATTTCTGCTGTCTCAGCTCAGAACACATTATTTACTAAGCCTGAACTATGCTAAGTTCATTTTTTGTCACCTTCGTTAATAAAGTCCCACCCCAAAATTTGTCCACATGTTAATTATTTTAAGTAGAAACTCCAATTCCTTAAACTATTTTTAAAATTTCTGCCATCTAGAGCCAGTTTTGTAGCATAACATCTTAACACGGTTAATGTGTGACCATTTCAGTAACAGCTTGTCCTCTGACCTTAATACCCCCAACTAAGAGACTATTCATGTTGGATGTGAACTGAAACACTACAAAAGGACATGGGTGGCAAGATGACAAAGTGGAATAGAGGCCTACAAGGGGAAGTTTGGACTGTGGAGATTTGTAGCACTGTTTCAAGTGGGGCTGATATTAGAGATGTCTTGCAGACACACAGGGCCAGATCATCCGCTGTTGTTAATTGACATAGGTTCTTTGCCTTCAATAAAACTATACTGATGTACATCAGTATAAGTCCATTGCTTTCACAGAAGTTATGCTGATGTACAGCAGCTGAGGGTTTGGCCCAGAATTTCCATCTCTGTAGTGATAGTAAGATATTCTATTTTTTTTTTAATTCACCAGATTCCGTACCCTACCTGTTGTTTTCCATCTGATAGCATGTCTGGGTCCAGACAGTTAATTGCATCCCAATCTTGGTTCAGTGCCCTGACCTCTCTGTTTGCACTGCCTTCTTCCATATTGTTGTGGCAATGTTGAAAACAGTTGCTGTTCCCCCCCCTCAGGTCTGGAGACACTGAGTGAAAATAAACATGTACAAGAAACTGCAGCTGACAGGAGGGTACAAGAAGTTAATCCAGGTCAGTGAGACTGTGCCTGATCTGAGTGTATTCTACCCTCAGCATAACTAAGCAGTCTTCCCAAGTGGAGGTCATTCCAGCTCATTTAAAAAAAATAAAAAACAGTTGTCAGTGATTAGGGACCCATCTGCAGCTCCGATTATATCAAAAAGATTGAAAAGGAGACTGGGTGAAGGAGATGCCAAGGCTATTGGAGTGAGGAAAGCAGGAATTACTGAGCCTGGAAAACTTGTGGTGGCTCAGTCCACCTATGTTTGCTGGTTCACTGGCAGCCTTCCTTTCCCACCAGGAGGGATAGTGGTGAGGGACAAATGGGTCCATTCCAGAGCACGTCCTCCCACAAACAGGAATGAAAAGAAAATGGCAGTTTGGAGAGAACACTGGGCCCGCTCCCTAGCAGTTGAGATCTTCAGACTCATTTTGGATTGTCACCTAGTTTGATGCACTCATCCAGCATGCCTCCTTGCTTTAAAAAGGCTGTTCTCATACAGGTAAAATTAAATTAAATAATTTTGTTTTTATTAACATCTGTTTCAAGTTGTTTTTGTAGTAAGTTTGAAAGTATTCATGCCATTTAAAGAGCCCATATATTAGTATGCATGTGTGTTATAGTTTGTGCGCATATTAGGACTCATCAAATTTTTTCTGTCTAAAGTGACAGAAAATGATTTTTTTGACTAAACAAAACTTTTTAGAGAAATTGTATTTTTCTGTGGAAATTTTGATTGTTTTCCTCAGAAAATCAAATGCCTGAAAATGAGAATATTTCAGTTCGGATATCCTGCCATGGCGCCTCCAGGGAAGGTGTAGTTCAGTTTTCTCATGTCCCAATTATCTCTATGAACTGACCTCCCAAGACAGACTACACCACCCATAATGCACCATGGCCAGAGACTCCCATTGTGCAACTGCCTCTTCTTATCAGGAGGGGACAGCATTGTGCATAATGGGAGATATAATCCACCCAGGGAGCTCTTTTTATAAAGGAGAGAGGAAGTATGAAGCATAATCCACCCAGGGGGGTCAGTTTACACAGGAGAACGGAAGTCTGAGGCACCTGAACTACAACATCCATGAGATACCGCAGCAGTGGTTCCAAACTGAACTATGTAGAAATGTGACCCAAAATATTTGTTTTCAATTTTTTGCCAAATCAGCCTGTTCATGGAAAATGTTGATGGTCTAATCTTTTTCATTCACACTAATTTTTTTGCAAAACCCCTGCTATTTTCTGACCAGCTTATGTGTACATAATTTCTTAAAGTTTTGAATGATGAGTTTGATATTTGCCAAGGTTACTCTTTAAATCCAACTAAGGATTTATCAGATCTCTAAGCGATAACCCCCAAAATGCATCCAGCTGCACTCTCATTTTAACTTGCAGAGTATACGAGTGACGTGAAGAGGAATGTTGGACCCTATTAGTTAGGTCACCTTTGTACTTCTTAATGAGTTTCTACCAGAGTCCTGCACCTTGCACTTCCTGAACCCAAGTATGGGGTGGTAACAGTCCTATTGTAACTAGTGGTACCTACAGGAGTTCAACATTGGTCTAAAACCTTTCAATACCAGCTGAAGAAAATGCATACCTCACTCTCTCTTAAAGGGCGTGGCAATTGTTACTCCTGCATGAACTCCAGGCCCCATTAAAGCATATGGCCTCCTTCACTCTCCAGTAGACAGAATACCTCAGTTGTTGGCTCTGATACCATGCTTTTCTATTTACCCACATTGCTTGAGTGGCTGATGCTACCATCTTCTAGCCAACAGTGCAGAAACAGTCCCATTTTAACCTGAGATATGCACACAGCTCCCAGTTACTTGAGTGACTTCTATAAAAACTCTATGGCTATATGTCAGGGAAGTAGTGGACTTGTAGGTTATATTTTTTTAATTGTTAAATTCTTTTTGTGCAATCACATTTTTTCAAACGATCTGGGACAATGAAACCAAATCATAATGTTGATTCAGAAAGATAGGCAGTAAAACTTTAACAAATAAAGCCCCTGTAAACTTTAAGTGGTGGTTGTACTGCCTTCAGGCATATGATAAAAGATTCTAGTGTTCTTGGTTATACTGTGTCAGGCAGATGGATGTTCATCAATCAAACTCCATAACAGACAAAATTGGGAAATGGGGAATTGGGAGTAAACCGTTCTAAAAGGAGGTGAAACTTTGTGACAGGCAGCCCTAAAAGACCAATCTTGTTTCTAAACATAGAAGCAATTTTAAGGCCTCTCTTGAGGCAGATGAGACCATACTTGCCTAAACAAATAAACTAGTGTTTCTGTACCGCAGGCATACACTGAAGTTAGCTTGGGACTTGAGACCTGAATAGCATTGACCCTGCTCTGAGCCTTGAATAGCAAAGTGTAAGACGCTCTATATTAGCCCATCAGCTTTCATTGAACTCTAGATGAATGTCCTTTTAGTTGATGGATTAGTTAACCTGGAATAGAATGGTGAAACTAGAGGTGTACTATGGTTTTAGCACCAATTCTGAGGTCAGCAAAAATGTTCTCGTATCAGCTAGGGAGGGAGGAACAAATGTCAGATCTTGAATTTCAAACCATGTGAACACTGAACTTCCAAAGTTCTTAAATTGAATAAAGCTCCTGAAATTGAGTTTGTTTGGAGTCTGTCCTTTTAAATCTGGCTGGATGGCTGGCTGAGTAGGAACTTGGCTGATAAAATTTAAGGCCCAACAAGGTTCTCCAGGTCACTTAAGCTCCATAGTGGGGCTGTGTACAGAGGGGCCTCAGTACACTCTGTTCACAATAGGGGGTGTCTAACATCAGCCCCATATAGGTCAGCATAGAGAAGGCAGGCTAGGAGAAGAGGCCACAGGATCCATCCGTGTATGTATCCAGTGGTCCCAACTCCCCATAACAGACATGGAGGAGCTGTGGCCACTATTCAGGCCTCTTCTCCCCCCCCCCCCCCACCCATCCATGGATTTCATTGCACAGTCATGAATATTCAGAAGAGACTAAGGAACCTAAGTCCCTTTAGAAGTCAATAGGGCTTAAGCAATTTAGATGCCTCTGAAAAGTTTACTCTCTATACTTTGCTGTCGGGTGGGGTTGAATTTCACACTACATCATCTCCCAAATTTAGCTGATTAGAATTTTCTGTAAGGGTTAATGGATGAGCAGAACTCCAACAAACTGTGCTACTGGAAAAAATATAAATTGGTAGCAAATCATAGTAGCACTTCTAATGGCATGATTTTCATCTAGTGTCAGAGCTAGACTGATGATATATGGGGATGCTGCATTGCCGTCTTGTGACTTTTCATCAATATTTGATGATGAATCACAACAATGCTACATCAGCATTATCAGTTATGACACAGCATCATGACTCAAATTGTGTTTGTGATGCAATGTCACAATGACATAAGCTGGTGGCTCTCTGCATTTGAGGATAATGAGCATCCATTTGAGGATAATGTGGCTTTCTAGCTGTTAAAAGTTAAGTACGTTTTCTGCTACTCCAGGGTATCTTCTTTGCTGTCAAAGGAATTTTAAATTTGCAATATCTCAAAGTTTCTGGATCTGACTCTCCACTCCACTGTCTTGTGTAGTGCTTTACACCTGTGCCAAGAGGGTATAACATGCTACCAACTTAGAATGGTAGCAATTTATACACACTGTGGACTCGGTTTTCACAAGGGTGACTGGCCATGCAAGGGGCATAGCAGTGGAAGATCAGGTTCACAACTCCTTTCAGAATTGTGGGTGGGTTGCTTCTAGTCCTGGAATTTTGTCAGTCTTTAATTTTCTATTTATGATACTAGTATGATCTTGATCTCTTTCAGTATCTCTTCCTTCCTTCGGAAATTTATGTCTGTTTCTGGCCTCAGTCCCATATCCTCCTTAGTTAATTTAATTTTTTAGTAATATCTACAATACCTCTTCTTCCACTTTGTAGAGATCCGCCTGTCTCCTTCACTGACCTCTTATCCCTTATGTAGTTGTAATACTTAGTATAATTTTTCTTAACCCCTTGTGAAGGTGAACAGAGAAATTAAGTTTGCACTTTATTATCTCAATTCTATTTTATAATTTTTCTAGTACTCTGACAATTTATACCCCTCAGATGCCTCCTGCTTGCTTTTCCTATACATCAAACCTTCTCTCTTGTTTTTGGCAGCATGTAACATATTAACGTGACACAATTATTATGAAGTTACATTATTCATAGGAATTAGCACACACTTTATACGCGTTGATTCTGGAATTCATTCAGTAACCCCACCTGCAAGTTTTAAAAGCATAATACCCAAATGCAGCAATTTCTATTGCTTCACTAATAAGGAAAGTTAGCTGTGCATAAAAACCTGAAGTGGTCACAATGCATTAGAAGCTAGCAAACAACGTAGTGCTCCATGGAACAGCAAACAATAGAAGTTCAGTCAAAAACCTTAGTCCTTAAGAAACTCTACTAGATCTTGGAAAATGCAGTTTTTCGTACAAAATTGTTTTGAGCACTTTTCTTCACATTTTTGATGAAATTACTAATTTTGCATCAAAAACATAAGTGTGAAAATCCTGTAATGCAGTTTGGTTGTATGTGTAGAAAAAGCAAACCAAACCATTTCACTGTAAGATGGTTCCCCTGTATACTTCAAGGACCCTGTTTTACTAATTTATATTTACAGATTTTCTAATACACAATTATTTAATGAACAAAGTTAAACATTTCTCAAGTTTTGGTTGGCTCTGTTTGAGTACAGTCAGGAGACTTCTAAAAAGCTTATTTTACCTTTGCTAAAAAAGTGTGGTTGGAAAGTGGTTTTAATTGGGTTGGAGTCATTTCATGAATTGATTTTCACATTGTGTTTTGATGGTTGCTTCCAGGTAAAACCAGAAAGTACAGAGGCATGTAACAATTTAAAAGAAAAAATAGTTCACATGTGTAACTTCACAAAAGGTGGAAGACATCAGAGAACAGTTCAGATCAGGTCTAATTTTATTCATAAAGTTTGTGCCTCCTTGGCATTATTGACTTCATTGTGACTCAGAGCGGTCTTATGGAACGGCATGAATAAATAGTATGACTGTATCCCTCTCCCACAACTTTTGTCCACAGTGTGGGACTGTCCTCGCTTATGTATGGACAGTGCCTAGTACTGTATCATCCTCGTTCTGTGTAGTACCACTCCAGCATTGTACAGTTTTTATTACTGAGAAGGATATAGCTAAAGAAGGCAGTAGGTGATTATGAATTTAGCAGTTAGTCTTAGTACAAGTACAAGTTACAAGTGGGGCTGACTTTTCCAATTAACTGCTCAATTGACCTGGTGCAAGGAAGGTTAAAGTCCCACCTAATACATGATCATTAAAGCTTTTCATGTAGCTATGTAGACAAAGCCGTCTGGGAAAAGCCTGAGACAACACCATCTTTGGTGCCAGACTGATAGAGCATTTAGCATTTGTCAGTTACAGGAGGGAGACTGGATAATAGCATATAAATCAAACAAAATACTTCAGTTTGAAAATACTTGAAGGGATTATGTTACTTTACTTTTCTTTTCTAAAAATGGTGTCAGATAACACAATTAAGAGAGAATTTTGACAATGATTTAGTAGAAAAACTGGTGCATTACCTCGAGGCATTGTAATGTCTTTTTAATAAATGTAATTAAGGAAGCATGGATCAGAATTTGGACTATGCAAAATGGTTATTGTGCTATGATTTAATCCTGTATCATTTCTCTTGCAGACATACTTTGAGTAATCCTGTAATGGCCACTAACAGGGACTACTATAAATGATACACTTTTACAGAAATGTACTTCTCTACAGTTGCATCATGTACCCCTTTTTCCAACCGACTAAACTTCCATTCTGGGAAACCTCTCAAAACAAACTGTAAGGAACTCTAGTACAACAGTCTCAGCTGAAGTCTATCAGAGAGTCAGTTCTTTCTTGCCCAGATCTGTTGGTGCTTGCTACTTGATGAACTGTTCATGCACAAGTCTTTCATTATGAGAATCCATGAACAATAAACAATGAATGATTGATTGATTTCCTTGGGAAGCAGATAAACAGCTCATAAGGCTGTGAAAAAGGTTAACATAGAACCCGGGACCCAGTTGAAATCTGGGTGCTTAATGCCTTTGTGTTCTATTCTGTCTGCAAACTTCAGCTCTGGTACTAGCAAACTTGTACAAAGTCCTCACTGGCTTTCTCTGGGGGGTACAGGGGCTAACTCTTCTTTACGATCCCCTTCTTACATTACATTATGGTGTATTCAGGGAGAGCCTGTGATCTCTCCCATCTTAATCACTACTAAGCAAGGTAGCCTTCTGTAAATTTGCATCTTCATGAGGTGCCAGATAGCTGCTTCTCCACCCAGCACCTTCCCTGATGTAGCCTTTACCACCCCCATGTCCATATAGCGGTCGTCTCTGTTAGAGTGAGTGGGTGGACAGAGAGTTGGTGCACCTACGACTCTATAGGGCAGTGAAAATGGGAAAATACTTCTGCTCCCATTGCCAGCCAACTCTCAGCCACTCTGAAAGAGATGTATAATGAAAGAGGGTCCATAACCCCTAATATTGTATGCAGTTGCTAAGAAACTCAAGTGGGTTCCCTAGCAGCTGCAGTTACATTTCTAGGGATTATGAGGTTTCTCTATTCCACTCTGATAGTGGAGGAACCCCAGGGCACTGTTCTAGGGATTATGAGGTGTCATAAATATAAAGGGAAGGGTAATCACCTTTAAAATCGCTCCTGGCCAGAGGAAAAATCCTTTCACCTGTAAAGGGTTAAGAAGCTAGGATAGCCTCACTGGCACCTGACCAAAATGACCAATGAGGAGACAAGATACTTTCAAAAGCTGGGAGGAGGGAGAGAAACAAAGGGTCTGTGTCTGTCTGTGTGATGCTTTTGCCAGGGACAGAACAGGAATGGAGTCTTAGAACTTAGTAAGTAATCTAGCTAGGTATGTGTTAGATTATGATTTCTTTAAATAGCTGAGAAAATAACTGTGCTGAATAGAATGAATATTCCTATCTGTGTGTCTTTTTTGTAACTTAAGGTTTTGTCTAGAGGGATTCTCTATGTTTTGAATCTAATTACCCTGTAAGGTATTTACCATCCTGATTTTACAGAGATGATTCTTTTTTTTTTCTCCTATTAAAAGTCTTCTTGTAAGGAAACTGAATGCTTTTTCATTGTTCTAAGATCCAAGGGTTTGGGTCTGTGGTCACCTAGGCAAATTGGTGAGGATTTTTACCAAACCTTTCCCAGGAAGTGGGGTGCAAGGGTTGGGAGGATTTTGGGGGGGAAAGACGTTTCCAAACCACGTTTTCTCGGGAACCCAAATAAAGTTTGGTGGTGGCAGTGGAAGTCCAAGAGCAAAGGGTAAAATAGTTTGTACCTTGGGGAAGTTCTAACCTAAGCTGGTAAAAGTAAGCTTAGGAAGTTTTCATGCAGGTCCCCACATCTGTACCCTAGAGTTCAGAGTGGAGAAGGAACCTTGACATGTGGTATCTGAGTTACTTCAGTACAGAACTGATGGACAGTAGGAGTTTTTCCAAGACCCTTGATTTAATTAGAGGAGCTAGTGGCTACATCAGTTGGTCCCTGAAGAAGGTTCTGAAGGCAAGTGATGCTGAAAAACCTCTGCTCTGTGAACAGAGCAAGTCCAAAGAGTTGGGAACAGGCCACTGAGCTCCACCTGAAGACTTCAGACTGTAAACCAGGGGAAAAAGCAACAGCATATGGAATTAGGAATGTCCATTGGTAGAGGTTTCTTTAGAGCCTTGGATGTCTATATAAACCAAATCTCCAGGTGAGCCTACAGATCTCCTAGGACAGATCCTGTAGGGCTTAAATAAGCCTACTAATAGCCACAACCAGCTTTAGGTGAAATGAATGTAAACATTTATAATGATCTGACGCTCCAGAAGATACTCTGAACTATTTCTGATAGGCCTGTTCACAAATCTTAAAACTATAATCATCTTGTTGCTTTAGGACTCCGTAAAAAGAGGAGTATATCATATTACTATAAAGTGATGGAGATAGACATATTAAATTAGGTTTCTTTCAGTTAATTTCTGAAGAGGTTGTGAATGTTTTAAGTATCTGAGGATTCCTGTAAAGAATCTCAGTTATTGGGTTAGCATTATATGCTCTGCTTTGGAAATGATTTGGGATCATTTTTCAATGAACATTGGGGAACTGGATGTCTTTTTAAAAGGTAATCCATTTCAACCACACATTATTGAACTTGATGGAGGTATTGCTGGATAAATCTTTATGGCCTATATTGGGTAAGACATATTAGATTATCACAGTGGTCCCTTGTGGCCTCAAAATCGATGAATACTTCATCTGATGACATCTGGTGGTAGAGGTTGGGCTATTCTCCATGACATAGACGGTTCTTTGTGGAAGAAATCAAAAGAAGACAAAACTAACTGTTTTTGGGTATGACCGATCGTGTTCCTTCTCACAAAACATATCCAAAATAATTATTGAAGTACAAATATTAATAGAAATAAAATAAAAAAACTAAGTAAAATCACAGCTGAACTCAGGAGTGATATACATTCATGACTGCATGCTGGATGTGAGTTTTTAATGTGTATTGTGGTGATGCATTAGAAATACTGTACATACTGATCACATAAGATAGATACCTGTATTGTGTTTCTACATGCATTTGTTATATTTTCTTCTTTGGGGACATGCACATGCATACTGGTGAATGATGACACTGCTTACCAAATTGGGAGTTAATCAATATTCTTTTTCATTCTCCATATATAACTTACTGCACGCCACCCAGTAAATTGGTTAGTCTCTAAGGTGCCACAAGTACTCCTTTTCTTTTTGCGAATACAGACTAACACGGCTGTTCCTCTGAAACCTTTCCTTATAGGCTTTGCTAGTATCGGCTTTCACCATAGTATAGTATCTTAGTGCTTTACAAACATCCGTGAATTTATCTTCACACCACCTTTGGGAGGTGATGTCATCCTCATTTTACACATGGGATTCTGAGGCAGAAAGATAAGCCAAAAGTGTCAACTAATTTTAGGTGCCCAAGTTGAGAAGCCTCTGGTACTTCATTTTTCAGAGCGCAATACTTAGCGCTTTATATGTTCAGAGCAGAGCTCCCACAGACTTCAGTTGCAGCACAGGTCCTCTTAAATCAGACCTCAGGGATCTCAAGTGAGGAACTCAGAAAATGAGGAACACATATTGGCATGATGATATGAAAATTTTGATTTGTGACCTGCCTAGCATCCCACAGAAACTCTGTGGTAAAGACAGGGATAGAATCCAGTTCTCCTGCCTTAATCACCAGGCCATCCCTTCTGTTTTTGTAAGTCTTTGCCTCATTCACTACACATGTTCCAACTTCTGCAACAAAGGAAGTTCGGGTCATAAAAGCAAAAGCCTTCTGTGCTACACAACCCTGATTCAATCCCAGAGCATGGTCCATCCTGTGCTCTGAATGATGCTGGGGTCCTGTGGAAAAAATAGTGTGTGATCATGTAACTGAAAACTGTATCATAGGCACAAAGGGGCTGAATTAAGGTTGCACAGGAAACTTTAATTTTGGCAGTTCCTAACTTTTGTGTGTTTGACTTTGCAACTTTAATTTTATTTTAATGTGTTTATGGGATGTAATTTACTAAGATTTTAAAAAGCAAACTAAAAAAACAGAAATTTCATCATGTGAAATCAACTAGAACCCCACATGGCTCATGTGCAGGGTTGGGATTTTTAGATCTATAGTGCAATCATCTACCACTGGAGCTGAATAACCAGTGGTTGTAGAAAGCTGTTATCTTCTGTGTAGACCTGCCGATAAAGAAGGCCGAGATGTAGAGTTTGCCAGTGGGTCTCAAAGCTATTTGTTGTTTGAGCTGGTCAGGAATTTTCAAACTAAATGTTTTTATCAGAAAATGCAGATTCTTCCAAACTGAAATTTTTTTGCAGAAGTGTATCAGATTTGTCAGGAAGTTTTCTTAGGTCCAGGACGGATTTTTTGATCTGATAGACACATCCCAGAATAGCCAGTAGCACAGCAGTTGGGATGCTCACCAGGGATGTTGGAGACCCAGATTCAAGTCCCTACTTCAAATCAGGTGGATGAGTGCCCTGGCTATTGTGGTGTGGATCTCTGTTGTTTTTCATGAACATTTTGGTAGTCTTGGCTCCATTCCAATGCAGAATGGGGAACATTTTCTGTGGGATGAGAAAACTGTCCTGGCCAGCTCTATTTGTTACACAGCAGAGGAATGTTGAGAGTCTGGAATCCTGGGGTAAGTTCCAGATTTTGTTGAGGAGAATACTCTAGTGCTTATAGGCTTCTTTTGCTCTCCCCCTGTCTCCTGTCCTTTGGCTATCCCTCCCTGGTTTCTGCCCCCATGCCTTTTTTTCTGCTCTTGCCCCGTCTTCAGCTTCTGCCCATGTTGCCCCCAGGTTCCTTCCCCATTACCATACTCTGCATTTGCTCCCTTACCTCACCTATTTCCCCTCCCGTGTACATTACCTTCAGACTCTCTGCTCCTTCTCTTCCTCTATGATGCCTGTGTGCAAGGAGGGGAGGGGAGAGACGGTTTCCCTGCTCTCAGTTTTTGTGCCTGGTGCTACAGCAGCCCTGGTGACCTTTGGGAGTAACTGCAAGGGAAATACTGCTCAGCCCCAGAATGGAGCATGTTCAGTTGCTCTGTGGGGATGATGTGTACATATAGCCTGGTGGGCAGGGAGCTGTTCTGTGCAGACAGAATCTCTGGAGAATTTAGCTGCCAACCTCTAAGTCTCTTCTAATTAAGTGTGAATTGTAATACAGAGGCTTATAACTTGACCAAGCAAATTTCAAGGGAACAGCAAATGGCTCATCCCTGACATCAGGGCAACCGTGTCTGCCCAATTTCAAGTCCATGCTCCAAAGCATGGGGATGCTCAGTGAAATGGTTGTAACAATTTTTACAAAATGGGCCACACAAGTTTTTTGTCTAACCTTGTTCTCAAACAGCTGAGCCATTTTTAGCTTAAACTTTCTAAAAAAAACAAAAAAAAAACAAACCCTCACCTTTTTCCATCCATTCCAACCAGGATGGAAAAATTTCAGCCAAAACAGTCCAACAAAGTTATAAACAACTGAAGATGGTAATTGTCAGGGTTCGTTCTGAACTCTAGGGTACAGATGTGGGGACCTGCATGAAAGACCCTCTAAGCTTATTCTTACCAGCTTAGGTTAAAAACTTCCCCAAGGTACAAATTTTGCCTTGTCCTTGAACAGTATGCTGCCATCACCAAGCATTTTAAACAAAGAACAGGGAAAGAGACCACTTGGAAACATCTTCCCCCCAAGCCCTACACCCCCTTTCCTGGGGAAGGCTTGATAATAATCCTCACCAATTTGTACAGGTGAACACAGACCCAAACCCTTGTATCTTAAGAACAATGAAAAATCAATCAGGTTCTTAAAAGAAGAATTTTAATTAAAGAAAAGGTAAAAGAATCACCTCTGTAAAATCAGGATGGAAAATACTTTACAGGGTATTCAGATTCAAAATACAGAGGATCCCCCTCTGGGCAAAACCTTAAAGTTACAGAAAACAGGAATAAACCTCCCTCTTAACACAGGGAAAATTCACATAAAACAAAAGATAAACTAATCCGCCTTGCCTGGCTTACCTATATTGGTTGCAATATTGGAGACTTGGATTAGGATGGGTTGGAGAAGTTGGATTTCTGTCTGGCCTCTCTCTGTTCCAAGAGAGAACAACCATGTAAACAAAGAGCACAAACAAAAGCCTCCCCCTGCCTCCCAAGATTTGAAAGTATCTTGTCTCCTTATTGGTCCTTTGGGTCAGGTGCCAGCCAGGTTAGCTGAGCTTCTTAACCCTTTACAGGTAACAGGATGTTGCCTCTGGCCAGGACAGATTTTATAGCACTGTATACAGAAAGGGGTGACCCTTCCCTTTATATTTATGACAGTCATAGAGTAGAAAGTGTGGGGCAAATTTATGTTTAGGTGGTGCTGCTGCCTTCATATATTAGTTTTTACATTATAATACATTAGTTTTTAATAGCCTATGCATATCTAAATATGTTAAAAGGATGTGATGAAGGTTGATATAATCACAATAATCCTTTCTTTTACTATAGCCTTTGGCCTAATTCACTACTAGAGCTGGTTGGACATTTTGTGGATAAAACAGTTTCATCTGAAAATGCCACTTGGTTGAACCACAAATTTCTTTTGAACTTTTGCCAAATGACAGGCTGGTTTCCAGCAGAATCCTGCCTACCAGGGTTCTAATAGAACCCTGCTAACTCCTCTGGTAGGCTGCCTGGGGAGCTCTCCATGCAGGCTGCCTCAGAGCTGAGGACCCCAGCCTTGCATGGTCTGCATGAGCAGCCACACCCATAACAGAATTTCCAGGGTCCCAGCTCTGGAGTCAGGAACTTGGAAGAGATCTGGCTTGAACCTGGGCACTTGGGGCTTCCAGTGTCCATGGTAGGCAGCTTTGGAGCCCTGACTCTAACTGGGACTCACATTTTGGTTCTGCAACAAGGAACCTTGAAATCCCTGAGGGTTGTTGAAGTCCTGGGACGGTCTCCCCAGCCCTGCAGCTCCCTGAAAGCCCTGCCATATGGACTGTCCAGGGCCAGAGACCGCAGAACCTATAGACTTCTGGCCAGCTGGAACCCTGTGAGTCCCTGGAGCTGTTGAGTAACATTGAGATTCCGGCAATAGTAGAGATTAAACTCACAATGTCAATTTCATTCAACAGCTGCCAGTTCTGAAGAGCAAATTTTATTTCTGAAAATATTTTTTTTTGAAAAATTTCCAGTATGAGAAATTTTTGAAAGATTTGGTTTCATTATGATTCAAAATGCAGAAATTTCTCATGAACTGAAAATCCAATTTTTGGCCAGCTCTATTAACTATGTTATCTTCCAACTTCTGTAAATAAGGCAGGGGTTTTACAGGCAACAGTTTAATTGACTACACACCCTGGTAATGTCCTGTAAACTTAACGAGTCAGGAGTCATGTGAAAACATTAATATGTGATCATGATGCCTACACAAAAGGAGGCAGAATTAAGGTTGCCTTGCCAGCCTTAATTCTGGAATTCATTTGCACTGTTTGGTTTTGGAATCTTAATGCTCTTTTAAGAAAGTTTTATGGAATTTCTGATATTTTTCTAAATCTGAAAAAGCAAAGAAATTCTACAATATACAACTGTAATGATTCCATACATGGGTTATTAGGAAGGTTTGAAACTGGTACCTTCATATCCACAGCACAAACATATACCACTTGAAGTATGGTTTAAATGCTTTAGTTGATAGCAGTATTTTATTTAGCATGTGCATAGTCGTCTAGCCAAGTGATGGTATCTTCAGTGATGTGATGCAGTTCATCTAGGCCACTGCTAAATCTAGTTAGCAGGCATTCATCAACAATGTGCATCATCATCTGTGTTTGGGCATGCTGCTTTTGAGTGGCAGAGCTAGGAGTGAATTATGTAAGTCACTCAAAGCAGTGGGATAAAATCTTTATTACACCACAACATCATGGATTCTGTATGTGCCACACATGTTACAATAATACTAGTTTAGGAGTGTCTTTCAGAGTTTAAATCTTTCCATTAGCATTATTTTTTAACCGGTAAAGTCAGGTGCTTTAGTTACCATGAAACCAATTCTGTAGGGCTCAGAGAGATCCAAAAAAGCCTCTTAATTGACCAAAAATATATTTTCTGTCCATTAAAACGTCCTAATCACACAAATATCACTTTACTCTCATTTTACACACACACACACACACACACACACACACACAAAATATCTCTTTGGAAGGGCCTGAGATGTCAGAATTTAAATAATAATATTTTTATATAGAAAAATTTCAGGTTGATTTTGAGCTTTGGTCCATTTTAGTTATACTTTTTCTCTTTCTCAGTACGGCTTTAAAAAAAAAAAGGCTTCACAAGAAAAAAAAATACAAGACGGTCTCAAGAAAATGCACTCAAACTTTCCTAAAATATATCTTAGTCTTAAAGAATACATGATGGTCAGGAATAAAGGTTTTCACAGCATGAATTTGGGATGACCCGCATAACGAACTTGTGGCTAAGCACTTGTGAATAATGTTGGTATTCCATATTCACACTGATGAAATTTCATGTCTGTATGTTTATGTTTATGTAGTGTCTGTCTGTCTGAATTTATTGCACAACTGGGAGCACTGTGTACAGTAAAAGTTGCCCAACACTTCTCATTATAAGAGCCTGTTTTCACTTGCTTATAACTGTCGAAGTTTAACTGTTCGAGGTTGAAATTTCTTATGCCAGGTGTTTGCCTGAGGCTCTTTTGTTTTAGAAAAAATGCTTCAGCAGCTTCTGAAAACGAAGTTAGGGGAAAATACATTGTTATGCCTAGGTTAAAAAATTCTTACCACAGGACCACTAACCCAGGAACTTATCCTTGCAACAAAGCCCGTTGCCAATTGTGCCCACATATCTATTCAGGGGACACCATCACAGGGCCTAATAACATCAGCCACACTATCAGAGGCTCGTTCACCTGCACATCCACCAATGTGATATATGCCATCATGTGCCAGCAATGCCCCTCTGCCATGTACATTGGTCAAACTGGACAGTCTCTACGTAAAAGAATAAATGGACACAAATCAGATGTCAAGAATTATAACATTCATAAACCAGTCGGAGAACACTTCAATCTCTCTGGTCACGCAATCACAGACATGAAGGTCGCTATCTTAAAACAAAAAAACTTCAAATCCAGACTCCAGCGAGAAACTGCTGAATTGGAATTCATTTGCAAATTGGATACTATTAATTTAGGCTTAAATAGAGACTGGGAGTGGCTAAGTCATTATGCAAGGTAGCCTGTTTCCTCTTGTTTTTTCCTACTCCCCCCCCCCAGATGTTCTGGTTTAACTTGGATTTAAACTTGGAGAGTGGTCAGTTTAGATGAGCTATTACCAGCAGGAGAGTGAGTTTGTGTGTGTATGGGGGTGGGGGGGATGTGAGAAAACCTGGATTTGTGCAGGAAATAGCCCGACTTGATTATGTAAAGAGTTGTCACTTTGGATGGGCTAGCACCAGCAGGAGAGTGAATTTGTGTGGGGGGGCGGAGGGTGAGAAAACCTGGATTTGTGCTGGAAATGGCCCACCTGTTGATCACTTTAGATAAGCTATTACCAGCAGGACAGTGGGGTGGGAGGAGGTATTGTTTCATATTCTCTGTGTATATATAAAGTCTGCTGCAGTTTCCACGGTATACATCTGATGAAGTGAGCTGTAGCTCACGAAAGCTCATGCTCAAATAAATTGGTTAGTCTCTAAGGTGCCACAAGTACTCCTTTTCTTTCTGCGAAGACAGACTAACACGGCTGTTACTCTGAAACCTGAGACGTTCTAGTGTCTCCACACTTTGGAGGCGGGACTTGAAAATTGGCAAGGGGGCCAAGGCAGTGAATAGTCGGGGGTCTGTGTTTTGTGTTTCTTCGAGAAAAAAATCCCCAAATGTGACCAGGTTGTAAGCATTTGCAAAACATCTGTTTATGCATGCCCAAAAAAGACACAGTTTGCCTTTTAAAGTCTCTGACAACGCCATCTCCAAGGGCTGTAGGGGATGAGCAGGGTTTCCCCTGTGGTTGGTGCTCCTGAATGCTGAGGTGCCAGGCATGGGAATGGAGATTAACATGATTATCTTTCCAGGGCTCAGTGCTTCTTTTGCTGGCGCCTAGGCAGCGCGGAGAAGGAAGAAACTGCTGACATGAGTGTAGACGGGATAAGAACCAGATCTGGGGTGCATGACTGAACTATATTGGGATAGTATGGCCTAGTGGATACAGCAATGGATTGGGACTGGGAAGCTGAGTTTATTCCCAGCTCAGCCATTGGCTCACTGGGTGGCCTTAGGCAAGTCGCATCATCTTCCTGTGCCTCAGTTGCCCCATCTGTAAAGCAGGGCTAATGAATGCTTACCTCCCTTTGTAAAGTGCTTTGAGATCTAACGATGGAAAAATGCTATGAAAGCTAAGCATAATTATTAAAAGAATATGATCAGACAGTGTTTTTTCCACAGAACTCCTGCCTTTTTCAGTCCTGGGATAGACAGTGCTCAGTGAATGGAACAATATTTTGTTTTATCCTCATTGTTCAGTAGTTAGCCCATGCTTTGTTTGTTGTATGCTGCTCAAAACCTGCCCTGAAGACAGAACTATTAATTTTCTTATGGGCTTTAATATGGCACTTGTCATTATAGCGTCTGAGTGCTTCACAAACATTAATTTATTTTCACAACACCTCTGTGAAGTGGGGTGCTATTATCCCCATTTGAAAGATGGGGAACTGAGGCACAGAGAGCTTAAGGTCAAGTGCTTCCACTAATTTTAGTTGCCCAATCTGAGACACCTAGGACCTGATTTTTCAGAGTACTTAGCATTAAAGCTGATGAGAAAATAGTGGTTTCAAAGAGAAAATATATAACTTAATCAAAAAGTTGTTTCTGAAAACAGTGATTTCTATCTTTATTCAGTCTAATTATACTCTCTAATAAGACTTATGAGATGAATAGTTCTGTTGCAAGATTTCTCCCGTACACAAGAGTATGCACTGGGGTTTGTTTGCTTTATTGATATACATCAGCAGTAAGCGTGAGCTTCAGCAAGTTTATGGTGACTATCTTTTTCTCTACTTCCTGGGGAACAACAAAAACCATCTAACAAGTTACACCCGTCATCTTTCTCTGGTGATCTCAGGTCAGAAAACTCCACACACTGCTTTTCTTTAGGATACTAACCTGTCCATGCTGATGCCGTCTCAGACTTGGACTCTGTAAACAATCACATTGTGTTCCTATGAGTTCATAATATTCCAGTTTAGTACCCATCAAACATAATTCACCCAAGTATGAGGCAACCCTGTTGACTCAGAACCTTTAAAGGTTAGTGATGACATAAGTCCCGGCCTTGGAAATGTTGTTGCACTTAGCAGCAGCACATGCCTTTATATTGCCACACTGTACTATGACATGTATTGCTTTATCAGAATTGCCTTTCACCTTGTCTTTACTGTATGTGTTTACAATGCTTCCCCCTCACCAATTGAAGGAGACACAAAGGCTTAGAAGGCTCATGCACAGGGTTTATAGGTTGTCAGAACAAAATGATTTTTTATTGAGGAAGGGTCAAACAACTTGTGCTTTTTGTTGTGTCACACTAAACAGTATAAGAACCATGTTAAAAAAGCTCTGGACTCCCACTAGAAGGCAAGGGCTATGAGCAGTGATTTAAGGCTACATTATCCTGTTTCTAATTCCTTCTCTTTCTTCCTGCGGAAATGTAATTGCAAGAGGCTGGGAGAAGGGATTGGAGCATCGGCTTCTATGTCAGCCTTGAAGAAACTCATAAAGTCTCTTTTTATGAGTTTCTCTCTAGCCTAGTCCTACTTTTCCAAATTAGAGGAGACAATATGACAATCTTAGCTAGCTCTGATCTTACATCTTAATCTGGTAACTCAACAGCCATATCAGTACTCAATTTAAGCTGCGCATTTTTGAATTTAACTGATTCCCAATTGAGCTGTAGCAAAAAGTCATGCTTGTAAAAGTATGCAGATCATTTTAAGGAGCCAAAAGAAAAAAGTGTCCCTTTTTACTATTTATTAAAGACAATGGCTTCACTAATGCAGGCTAACCTTAGTCTATGACAGATTGAGAATTTAAAAAACCTAATATTACGTTGGATGACCCAAAGAGTAAATCTGAATAATTGACATTTTCTATATAACATGTAGCAGATACAGAAGTTAAAAATAAATACTCTTGTAAAGTTGTGACATTTGAAAGAGTGATTTCCCCCTGCGTGCCCCCCCCCCCATTCTATAAAAGGCTGCAAAGGAACTGCATAGACTTACTCAAATCATTTTAAATGTATTCTAGTTCTTTTTTTATTGACATAATGATATATCTGGTAAAATCATACCCTATTTTAAATAGTCTATTGTCCTAGCCTCACTTAATAAAGTGCTTGAAACTGCAGCATTCCACCTCTGCCATGAATGTACCTTGGTCATGACCTGGGAGGACCACCCACTCCTGAGGGGAAGAGGGTAATTTTGTCTCCATGCTAACTTGATTTTAGACCTCCTTTGAAGAAAAAGGACTTGTATCTGCCAGCCTATCCCAGTCTGGCCTGTGTTGCTCCTGTAATATGGATTTCAGTCTGTCGAAACCATGTAGCTTAGTATGGAAGTCAGACAGGGCAGTAGTCTTGTTGTACTCTTGGTTCCATTTCAACTTGAAGAAAGCTCATCTCTCATGCTACTGTCACTTGAAAACAGCTCAAGGGGAAAAAAGGTGTTAACTTCAGCCAAAATGATTCTTTGGCTAAGGAGATCTGACTGATCATTTTGAAGGAAAAAAAAAAGTAATAACCTATGACATAAATATAAATACAGTGGTTAAAGATCTAAATTTTATTCTTTGCACAAATACTTGTAATTAGGAACCAGAAATGCTTTAACTCAACAAAGAGAGAGTACATTTATTGAAGTGATTTTGCAAATCAGTTAATTGAGCCACAAACAAAGCATCAAATGAGGGAAATAATGTGGTAATTGGAACCCTGATCCCTTATTGGCCTACATTATGGGTTTGCTATCTTTTAGCAGTATTAAATCATTGCTTGAGAACATTGCCAAAAAAACTCTTCATTTCCTTTTAGTGACTTCTTACTGCCCTCAGCTGAAGTTTAATAGAAAAGGAAGGACATGATGCAGTTTTAATGACAGGAAACCCATGGCTTCCAAATGAATAAATTCCATCACTGGCTGCCACAAAGTGTGCTAATTATTTCCTTTGATAAATTAAAAGCTGTAAAAGTCCAGAGTATATAGCATGTGGCTTACAGTTATAGTCTGCCTGTCTGCATTATTGAAAGTTCATATAAACTTCATTCTTTTAATTTAATAAACATTATAATTATTTTGACACTAGTAGGCTGTATAGAAAGCATATGTGGAAGACATGCTTGTCTGACAGGATAAATATCCCACAAAAACCAAATAACCCAGTGAACCTGTATGTTGTAATAACTCGGTTTATATGATGATTTTGATTTAATTTACAGATTCATCTTTCTTTCAAAAAAGAAAATGGTGACCATTGAAACTGTAAATAGAGGAGTAAAACTAGAAAGTATCTGACTCCTATTGTAAATTGGTTGCACAAGTTCAAATGACATTTTTTTTAAATTAAGAATTTAGCTAGCCTGTGACTAATTCTTCAGTGAGTTCATAGGAACTAACCAGAATAGTATATAATAGAGGGAGGAGATGGCATGATAGGCCAGAATAGGAATGCAGGCACAAAACTATACAGCAGACTGCTAGGACCAGTGAGAAAATTAACAGAACTACAGTGAAAGAGTTGTTATCTGGCATGTTGGGGGAATGGGGTGTGCTGGTTAGTCAAAAATTCTGGTTATTAAGAGTTATACTTACCAATGGATTACCGATTTTCAAAGAGTTAGAATACAATAAAATGAATAAACTTTCCTATTCTCACCCTTTTCAAGACAGGTGCAAATATCTATTTTCTGTTTTAATGTCAACACAACTCTTTCACATCTTGCCTTTGCTTTTCCGTGGTATTTTGGATGCCATAATGGTAGGGTGGCATTGATATTTTACAATAAACACAGGACAATACATTGAGTAATAAACCAACCAATCACAATGGCGGATACAAACCAAAAGACAAGCATTCAGCTCTCCGCTAACTTGAGCGTAGTCCTACTGCTCTCGGAAATCCTCAGGTCCCGAATAGCTTCTCCATTGATTCCAATTAGTTTTGTCATTGGTCCCAGTTACTAGATTGAAGATTTGTATTGGGAGATATCAGAAATGCCAGTTTCTAGAGCTTTCTGGTTGGTAAAGTGCTGAATAACACAGCTTTTACTGTATCTAGAATTGAGAATATCAGAAGATGCAAAGGACAGGCAATCTTCTTTTGGAAGTTCTTAACATTTAAAACAGATGGTCTTGGAGCAGTCAGGTTAAAATAAAATAACTATAGTAAGAATGTAGGGCGGGGTTATCCACAGAAGTACTTACATGCCTAAGTCCTGGTTTTAGGCATCACTGCCATCCACAAAACTCCCAGTCAGCTATCACCTAAACTGTCTTAGCACCTAAGTTTTCTGGGTAAAGGTTCCCTGGGCACGTCTGCCTCTGCCTCTGAACATGCACGCTGTGGCCTCACTCTAGGCATCTGGGCACCTATCTCCTGACTAAGTCCCAGAGCAATTCACAAACTGGGGAAGATAGGTGTTTGGCTACCCAAATCCCGTGTGGGACCTGATCTGGTGGGCAGGCACAGAGCCCTGTGTGAACTCGCATGCAAAATGGCCAGTTACAGGGTGGGAGGAGGCTGGACCTCCCTTATAACATTTAGCCCAATGGTTAGGGAACTCACACAGGCTGTACGAAAGCCCTGGTTCAAGCCACCCCCCACCCCCAAACCTGATGAGAAGGGACTTGAACAGGGATCTGTCACTTCTCAGCTGAGTGCTTGAGCCACTAGGTAATGTGATATTCTGATAGGGTGGGATGGCTCTTGTTGAGGTTGTACCACTTTAACCAAATAATTTACTAATTAGGCCAGAGAAAGTGTTAGAATGGCTCTATAGCATAATGGTTAGGATACCCATCTGAGAGGTCACAGCTGTCTGTTCTAAGCCCTTCTCATCAGGCAGAGGAGGGTCTTGAACGGAGGGTCTCTCACATCCTGTGAGAGTACCCTAACCACTGGGCTCAAGATTATAAGGGAGGTGTTCATTCTCCCACCCAGAGCTGTTTTGTGTGGAGTTAGGCAGCCTCTGAGCATACCTAATAGTGGGCCTCACATGTGACTTAGGTGGCCAAATGCCTGTTTTCCCCTGCTCTGTGAATTACAAGTTGAGCTAGGTAATTCTCTGCATCCTGGATTTAGGCATTGAATTCCAAGAGGTGTGGGGCTAAGCACACACTCCTGTCATTGGCATTTCCCACTGGCTAGCTTAAGAAGCTCCGTGCCTAACATAATGGCTTTGTGGCCCACGTTCTAAGGCACCAATCTCTCTCTCCATTATTTATATAAGAAACCTAGACTTCTAGCTCAGGTTTTGTGGACTGCAATGCTATTCCAGTGATTTTTATAGGCACCAAAAAGTCAGGCATTGTCATGCTCAGTGTCACAATGCCCAAGTCCCTTTTTGTGGATCTGGACCATAGTGTTTTTCATAGAATCATAGGACTGGAAGGGACCTTGAGAGGTCGTCTAGTCCAGTCCTCTGCACTCAAGGCACAATTAAGTATTAGCTAGACCATTCCTGACAGGTGTTTGTCCAACCTGCTCTTAAAAATCTCCAGTGATGAAGACTCCACAACCTCCTTAGGCAATTTTTCCAGTGCTTAACCACCCTGACAGGAAGTGTTTCCTTATGTCCAACCTAAACCTTCCATGCTGCAATTTAAGCCCATTGCTTCTTGTCCTATCCTCAGAGGTTACGAAAAACAATTCTTCTCCCTCCTCCTTGTAACAACCTTTTACATACTTGAAAACTGTTATCATGTCCCCTCTGTCTTCTCTCTTTCAGACTAAACAAACCTAATTTTTTCAGTCTTCCCTCATAGGTTATGTTTTCTAGACCTTTAATAATTTTTGTTGCTCTTCTCGGGACTCTCTCCAATTTGTCCACATTTTTCCTGAAGTGTGGTGCCCAGAACTGAACACAATACTCCAGTTGAGACCTTATCAGCATAGAGTAGAGTGGAAGAACTACATCTTGTGTCTTGCTTACAACACTCCTGATAATATATCCCAGAATGATGTTCGCTTTTTTTCAACAGTGTTACACTGACTCATATTTAGCTTGTGGTCCACCATGACCCTGGATCCCTTTCCACAGTACTCCTTCCTAAGCAGTCATTTCCCATTTTGTATGTGTGCAACTGATTTGTTCCTTCCCAAATGGAGTACTTTGCATTTGTCCTTATTGAATTTCATTCTATTTACTTCAGATCATTTCTCTAGTTTATCCAGATCATTTTGAATTTTAATCTTATCCTCCAAAGCACTTACAACCCCTCCCAGCTTGGTATCATCTGCAAACTTTATAAAGGTACTCTGTATGCCATTATGTAAATCATTGATTAAGGTATTTAACAAAACCGGACCCAGCCAGAACTGATTCCTGCAGGACCCCACTCGTTATGCCCTTCCAGCACGACTGTGAAACACTGATAACTACTCTCTGGGAATGGTTTTCCAACCAGTTTTGCACCCACATTATAGTAGCTCCCTCTAGGTTGCATTTCTCTTGGTTTTTTTTATGAGACGGTCATGCGAGACAGTATCAAAAGCTTTCATCATATGTCTCCTAGCACTTTGCAAAGGTAGGTATACATAGGTATCGTAATACTACAAATAGGGAAAGTGAGGTATTCTGTGACTTGTGCTGGGTGTCATAACAAATCACTGGCAGAACTGGGCTGAAAACTAGAGCCGGACAATCATTATTATTTTTTTTGGGGGGAGGCAAATGGTAAATTCACCAAAAACTGCATTTGGGTGGGGGGTGCTGAAACTATTCAAAATTAGTGGGCTCATGAAAGCAACTGCAAACTGCTAGACAAAGGTAGATCAAAAATACACTGTTGCATGCAAGAATGTCTCTTGGGAAGGCACACTTTCTTTAGAAGAAACTAACTGCCAGGTGAGATCATTGACCATTAAGTTGCAGACCTGGAATTTGAACAGATAACAGATGGACTAATTAGAGATTAAATTATTTGTGAAATAGCTGATGAGATAAAAACAAAAAAAATATGATAGCAAACTACAAATAAATGAAAATCTGTGTGTAAGCCTAATGAATATCAGCTAATAGTTAAAAAGCCTATTGCCAACGTGTTTGGATTGTTGTTACACATGAGAGGAAAGTTGGGAAGCACCCACATTTTTAGTTCTTGTTATAGTCATTTTTATGATTTTATTTTTGGTTTTAAAGACATGCTTATGCCATCTGGAAAAAGATGAAATCTGTTTGACATTACTTACAGACAATCCTATTTCCATATCTTGTGTGGGGGTGTGTGTGTGTTGTCCCTCCCCCCACCCAATTTTGTACTCCTAGGAATAGCTGTGTGAAAATAGGATTTCTGCTTCTACAGGGCTTAGTTACTCCCTACTGCTTATTTCTTACTGACGTCATAACTATTCTTAGTTTATGACATTTAAAATGATTTCCATTGTAGCTAATTTTATTGTCACTGATTGAGGGCTATAATTATAAAAGTAGAATAAGCACGAAGAGCCTCTTATTGTACCTGTGACCCTAACAATAAAGGAGAACTGAAAAAGTGAAAATTTGTGATAAAAGCAGAATTGTTTCTATGCAAGTTTTCGTGTGAGACATCAGTGGGACGTTTAATAACTGTCGATATCAGCAGCAGGAGGATTTTTTCCATTTGCATTTTAAAGATGTATTTATCTCCTTTCAACAAATTTTGGATAGTGGCTTGTATCTTTGTCTACTGCATTTTATTTTAAATCTGATATAACAGTTTCTATTATTACTTTGAGTGTTAGTATGACTGGCAGTGTACAGTAAGCAGAGGAAGTCCTTGTCCATAAATGGCATATCCTTCACATATTGGACACGAAGAAACAAATCCAGCCTCATTCTCTGCTGGTGCATAGGGCCTTCTTGCAGTGGTGTTGTGCTGAGCTTGGGCTCTCTGAAGTGCCCTTAGTGGCAGTGTGCAGGAGATGGAAGGGGAGTGGCCATCACATCTCCCCTGTGGATGGGCAAAGAAGGGCCCATGGGAGCTACTCCAGCCATTTCATCACCCTCTGCCCATCACCAGGTCTATTACTGTGGCCAAGAGCTGAGCTTAGTTTTGCCCCTCAGTGAACAGTGTTTAAGTTGGATATATTGGAAAAAAAGGGGATGTGATTCTGTTTGGTCCTGCAGGAGGCCAACATGGTCCTTGTGCCAAGGACTTTCTCCCTAGTCCCTTGTGGATTGTTTAAAACCCCTACGCTGTATCACCATAGCATATGGGGCTCAGAGCAGAGGGCAGAATCCTTACAGGATATGAGCTAATTTAAATCTGTGTTCAGATCTTTTGTTTTTGCATAACTGCCCACAGCCCTAAGTCGAGCTTCTTCCAAACTATAAATACACCATCAGAATTCCCTGGAGGGAAGTTTTGGCTCTCCTTGATTTGAGGATAGATAAAAGGGACAGGGCTGACTAATACATTCTCTGTGGGACAAAGTTAATGTCTGTGTTCAGTTAATCATTTGTGCCTTTGTGGCTTTTGGGCAGAAAAGTTAATTCCGAGGGGCATCAAATTCTTCCTGCTTTATACTGATGTAGTGTGTTTTCTGAGTTTCTCTGATAGGTTCTTTGAGTGTATGTCAACTGGACTGCGTATTAAGGGAGCCTAACCCACCCTCCAACTTGGGTCTGCATGAGACATATGGGGTGCAGGAGGCGAGAGTTATTTTTAATTTACTCTGCGTGCTTTATTGCTGACTGGTAGAATTCGATGTATAGTTAGCACATTATTTTCTCATTTCCAGATGCCACAGCCAACATGAGGGCCAATGTAAATCCATAGATGTAATTGCTAGTGGAAGAATATCAGCTGGCTGTATTGGCTGAAACAGCTTTTATTGTCACAAAATTGTTGGCCTCTAAGGTGCCACAAGAACTCCTTTTTCTTTTTGCAGATACAGACTAACATGGCTGCTACTCTGAAACCTATCTACTTTTATCTGGCTTTTGTTCGTATCAAGTGAGTGAGCCACACAATAATATTATGTTATGATATAATGTTTCCGTTTCCATTAGGTGGAAAAGCAGCAGACCTAAATATCAAATAGTTTCCTTAGAGCTCTAATTTGAAATCCCATCAAGTTCACTTGTTTACAAGCAGAAATAGTTAATTAGTACACAGCCTTTAAATTACTGCTTATCACAGCAGTGCTGTTCACTCTACCATGCTTAAGAACTTGTCAGCATTTCCACTGGAAAACCCTGTTTTCAGAGGCTTATGACTTTATCATGAATATTTTCTCTGAAACTTGGCAAATGTCATCTCAGCCTGGGAACAGATTATTTCATTTGTTTGAGGGACAACTCCATTTGAAGGGGAATAAGTGAGCTTTCAAATGGCTTTTGGGAGCTGGAAGAGCTGAATTTATTGCTTCTTTTCCAAGATAGTCAAGAAATATTATACAAACCTTCAATTTAAAAATAATGTAAATGAGGAGCATGTGTGTGTGTGTAAAGGGACAAAGTAGGGTAGAGTGTAGGTGTTAGTGAATGTATTTGGTTTAGCAGTATAATATGTTCTATGAGTATAACAATGCACATTACAAAATCTCATTTTTGTTGTAAAAATACTTGCGAAAGATGCAGCTCTTAACTACCTGAATTTAATTCAGCAAAGCATTGTTTCATAGGGGGGAGGAATAGCTCAGTGGTTTGAGCATTGGCCTGCTAAACCCAGGGTTCTGAGTTCAATCCTCGAGGGGGCCATTTAGGGATCTGGGGCAAAAATTGGGGATCGGTCCCGCTTTGAGCAGGGGGTTGGACTAGATGACCTCCTGAGGTCCCTTCCAACCCTAACCTTCTATGATTCAGTTCGCTACCCTAGCTGATTTACCATTCTTCCTAACTGTTAAATCACACTAGACAGGATTTAGGAGGCCTGGGTTTGGTTCTTGGCTCTGATGCAGACTTCCTTATGGTGACCACCTTTTCAAAAGGTAGAAGTAGGACACATGCAGAGCCCTACCCCTTTCCATGGTCCCACCCCGGCTCTTATTCTTACCCTTAGGCCCCACCCCTGGCCAGGCTGGAAGCTGGAGCTGGGCCATGGTAAGAGCTGTCCAGAAAGCCCAGGACCCTCCACCTGTCTTGGGCAGAGGGCCGGGGGGGACCGAGAGCAGGCCATGTTCCTGTCCCCTGGGGCATGCAGGTGGAGGGTCCAGGGCTTCCCATAGTGACCCCAGATTCCCTGAGCAGCTCTAGTACTACCTGGCTCCAGCTTCTGGCCTGGGGCAGGGCCTCAGGGGGGAGAGGAGAAGCAGGGAGTGGGGCCTTGTGGTGAAGAGGGGCTAAGGCCCACCTCAGGCCATCCCCACTGGGAAGAGGCTGGAGCTACCCCTGAGCCTCATGCAACTCCGTGTCTGCCCTGGGACAAATGCTGTCCTGGAGTCATTCAGTCCAGGACCAGGGCTTGAACTCTGTATTTTGGGACTGTCCCACCCAATTTGGGACGGGTGGTCACTCTGGACTTCCTCTATGGCCTTGGGGAAGTCCTAATATCTACCCTAGGTCTGAGTTCCCCATCTGTAACATTGGGACAAATCTCCCCTATTTCACAGGTGCATTTTATCCTTACAGCACACTAACAAATTTCTGCAGTTTATCAGTCATCTTGAAAGACTGAGAATCAACAAATCACGGAATTCTTATCAGGTAGTACATGTGCTGTACTAAAACTGTGTACATATAATTATTCTGGGTGGATAGCAATCTTGAATATCAGATGCTTTTTTTTCTAGTGCTGCATCAAAAAAACATGACAATGTTGACACGCACTGCATTCAAGAAGATGCTCTAAAACTACTGACTGGATAGATTCATTACACACTTTTGTGAAAGCTGTAAATCTACCAGTAGAAAAAAAATAAACATACCACAGTTGCATAAGTGTAGCGTTAGCTATCTCTAGTAACTTGTATTTTTGGAGGCATTTTCAGCTGGCCAGCCTTCATATAGTAGGTGCAATTTTTTATCCACAAAACTCTGTCCATACTTTTTAACTCCCAATTGAATTATGCCTACCATTCAGGGAACTTGTGCCTCTCGCTGCTGGATTGCAGGTGCCTGTGCTAATGCTCCGATTTATGCCAGTGAATTATTTCTGCTGGTGTAAAATGGAAGTGCAGATTTTTCAGGTGTCTGTTGTACATACAAAAGAGAGGCTCGGGCCTAGTCCAGCTAATATATATGCTCAACATAATGAACATTATATATTCATTTTATATTCTATTCATCTCACTCCCCCTCTCTCACACACACACTTTTATTTATATATATATAATATATATATATAACATTTAAAAAAGGCACTGAAATAAATATACAGCTTCACCAAATATCCACATATATAGGGTAAGGCAAAACCATAATATGCAGACAGAAAGTCAGTAGCTTCCAAATTAGCTTTTGCTGGAGTTACCTTCAGGACAGATTGAAGGGTAAATATCACGTATGTTGGACAAGTCCTAAAATAACTGCCACTCTCTACTCCTTTGTTATCCATATTTCTTTCTTGCTATTCTCCCCCCAGCCCTGTTTACATCACCATGCTTGCTGGTGGAAAAGGTGCATCCACTGGTGCCATCTGAGTATAAGATGAGTGCAACAGTAGAAGATGAGAAAAAATAGGGCGGCTGGCTGCTGAGCCTGCGGTCCTGTACATACTGACTGTTGACATTAGGGTCTATCCTCAAGGAGGGAGGAAGGTGGGTGTCTTTCAAGAAGCCACCTACTACTTTTGTCTGCAGCCGTGGTGGCCTATTCACAGTGAACAGGAAGGATGGATCTATGCTTCTTCAGTTTACTCCACCCGTGCTCATCCTAATCTAGGTTGGCACCTCTTCTTACTAAACAGCAGCTTTGATTCTGAGTCTTCAGCATGGATCCATGGGCACAGCAAAGAAGCCAGAGTTCTAGACCCCAAGAGCAAGGGAAAGTGGTTTTCGGAAGTGGCCCGATGATGGTTTTGTATTTGTATCTCACTATGGTTCATTTGCCTGTCTGTTACAATTTTAAAGGGTAAGGTGGATTGTGTGGAAAAGCATTCAAAGGCCAAGGGGCCTATTAGTTAAAGTGTTGGGACTGTTAGAGGTGCAGCATTGTATCATTGATTACGATGTTACAAAGAACATTACTCTTTTAACCACTTGGCTGCTCCCTGGACATCCATGTGTAATGCATCTTCTGGGCTCTGTACACACCGTGTACATGATAACATTCCATTCAGATGAGCGGAGTAAGAGAATCGATGCACCAAAGTAAATGTACTTTTATTCCAATACAGCTGTTAATTTATTAGACCATTTCTGTCATTTACATGAAGGAACCATGTGTGGCATTCATGCCCTTGATTGCGTAGCTATCCCCAAAAGAGGAACGTTACTTCAAAAATTATCTATCAGCCACAGAACAACACAGAGCACCTGCACAAGTGCTCTTAATTAATGAGCATTAAGGAGGGTTGTAACAGGTCCATGATTAGCTCTAACAAATATTTTGACCTAGCGTGCACATACAATCATAGAAATGTAAGGCTAGAAGGGATCTCGAAGTCATTAAGTCCAGCATCCTGTGCTGAGGGAGGACCAAGTAAACCTAGATCCACCCTGACAGGTGTTTGTCCAAACAGTTCTTAAAAACCTCCAGTGATGGGGATTCGATTTGGAAGTCTATTCCAGTGCTTAACTACCCTTATACAGCAAAAGGCATGTTATCCAGCATGTTGGGAGAATGGGGGGGTGCCGGTTATTCAAAAATTTTGATTAACTAAGTTATACTTACCAATAGAGGGAGGGAGTTTGGGTGTGGGAGGGGGCTTGGGGCAGGAGTTGGGGCATGAGAGTGGTTTCAGGGTGCTGGATCCAGGCAGCGCTCACCTTGGGCGGCTCCCCAGAAGCAGCGACATGGTCCTGCTGCTCCTAGGTGGAGGCACAGCCAGATGGTTCTGTGCACTGCCTCCGCCCACAGGCGCCACTCCCGCAGCTCCCATTGGCCGCAGTTCCCGGTCAATGGGAGTTGTGGAAACAGTGCTCAGGGCAGGGCAGGGGGCAGTGCTTGGAGCCCCCATGGACATTTCTGCCCCAGGAGGAGCAGGGACATGTCGCCGCTTCTGATTAGCCACACAGAGCCAGGTAGGGAGCCTGGCAACCCGATTGAAGATTTATATTGGGAGATATCAGAAATGCTGGTTTCTAGAGCTTTCTGGTTGGTAAAATGCTGGATTACACTGCTTTTACTGTCGCAAATTCCCCCACCCCCCCAACATCTAACCTAACCCTCTCTTGCTGTAGATGAAGCCCATTACTTCTTATTCTACCTACAGTGAACATGGAGAACAGTTGATCACAGTCCTCTTTATAACAGCCCTTAACGCCTTTGAAGACTGTTATCATGTCCCTCCTCAGTTGTTTTTTTTTCTGAAGACACACTTTTTTTAACCTTTCCTCATAGGTCATGTTTTCTAAACCTTTTATCATTTTTGTTGCTCTCCTCTGGACTCTCCGCAATTTGTCCATGTCTTTCCTAAAGTGTGCCTACAATTGGTCACAATTCTCGAGCTAAGGCCTTATCCGTGATGAGTAGAGTGGCACAATTACCTCCTGTGTCTTACATACCACACTTGTGTTAATACCCCCCCTTAATATTAGCTCTTTTCACAAATCCATCTCGTTGTTGACTCAAATTCAATTTGTGATCCACTATTACCACCCAACCCTTTACAGAAGTTCTACCACCTAGCCAGTTATTCTCTATTTTGTAGTTGTGCATTTGACTTTTCCTTCCTAAGTGAAGTACTTTGTACTTGTCTTTATTAAATTTCATCTTGTTGATTTCAGAACAATTCTCCAATTTGCCAGGGTAGTTTTGAATTCTAATCCTAGCCTTAAAGTGTTTGCAACTCCTTCCAGCTTGGTGTCATCTGCAAATTTTATAAGCTTATTTTCCCCTACATTATCCACAGCATAAATGAAATTATTGAATAATACCGGACCCAGAACTGAACCCCTGTGGGACCACATTAGATACAGCCTCACAGTTTGACAGCAAACAATTGATAATTACTCTTGGAGTCTTTCAATCAGTTGGTTACCAACCTTATAGTAATTTCATCTAACCCAGTTTATTTTTCCCTAGTTTGCTTATGAGACGGTCATGCGATACTGTGTCAAAAGCCTTACTAAAATCAAGATATATCATATCTACTGCTTTCCCCCCCCCATCCACTAGGCCAATAACTCTGTCAAAGGTTGGTTTGGCATGCTTTGTTCTTGGCAATTCCATGATGGCTATTCCTTATAATCCTATTAACCTCTGGGAGTTTATAAATTGATTGTTTAATTTTAGAACAGGTGTCATGGAGGGCCACGAACAGGTTAATCTTCAGGATGTTTTGCAGTTATGAAATGACAACTGGATATGTTTCTTCAGTGTGTTCCACTAACTTGAAAGCATTCTTTGTGTTTGGGTAACACAAGTACCTTGTGACCGCTCACTTACATTTCTGACTTCTCCAAGTTCAGGCACCCAAAGTGTTCATGATCATTCATAAAAATTCAATATATAGAAAAAGAGGCAACCTCTGGATGATAGTTACTTTACAATTATTTGCTCAGCTTCAGTAAGATTTTTATACTCCCACATGTATCCTTTCTAACTGAAAACACACCCAACCACACAACAACAAACATCCACAATATTGACCTAGTCTAAAAGGTGGCCATGAAAGAAAGAAAGAAAGAAAAAGTGGCAAGTACTGGACGCCTACTCTGTAAAAGCAAAAGTAGATATTAGTGGCACTGTTATCTCCTCTCCTCACTATGTAGCCATTCCCTGGATTAGAGCAGGCCAAGAGGGTTCCATCTCCGTTTGCTATTTCTAACTCTGGAAGGGAGAAAGACTTGTACCGCCCCAAGTTCTGAATATCAAATGATGGCCCTATTGTAGGCTTGGGTGCTGCTGCCTTTTATGTCTTTTCCTTTCTTCCCTGTCTTATATAGCAAGTAGTACTTACTGACCTTCATGTTAGTGTCTGGTTTCCTTTTTACCCTTCTATTAATCTTACTGTGTGATTCAGTCAATATGTTGTACACACTTGACTTCCTACTTTTCCACTGAATAGCCTAGGACCACCCTCATCAGATGTCATTGTTTTAAGTGCTGTTGTTGCTAATGCTTCTTGTGCTCCTAACTTAAGTACTCTTCCATACAGCACTACATAAAGAAAAGTGCACAATCTGAATAAGTATTGCAAATGTTGTCCATAATTACTCATTCAGATTTTGGAACACACTTATTATGACCCTGTTTGTCACTCCTTGTGTTCATTTTCTATTAACATTATGCATTAACACTCATCCAGTCAGGGAGCAGAAAAAATGTCACATGACTTATGTAACCAGTCCCAAGCAACAATATTTGATTTCAAATAGAAATGAAATTAGATTTGTGAATAATTTCAAATAACAAATATATCTGAGGAGTTCATGATCATTTATAAACATTCAATATACAGAAAGAGGCAACATGATGATAGTTACTGTACAATTATTTGCCCAGCTACAGTATGATTTTATACTCCCCTATGAATCCTTTCTACCTGAGGAGGCTCCCCCCCCCCAACAACAACAAACATCCACAGTGCTGTGGATTTAAATCACGCACACGCAAGCAAAGAAATCCAGAGCTCTGGCTGATACTCCAGACTTATCTTGTTGAAGCAAAAAAAAAAACAAAAAACAAAAAAAACCCCAAAAAACCCTAATAAAGATAAACCCAACATCATAATGACACAAGTTAAGCTGGAGTGTCACTCCATATTTCCAAAATTAACTAGAAAATATTATTTCAGACCCTCTTAAATACAGAGTGCAGGCTGTATGTGTATAACTTTCCCTATGGTTTTTTTTTTTAAATCTCATGGTTAATTTAAATAACTGTAAATTAAATTTCAAAAGCTGCTGCTTTTCTTCAAGATGATGGAAATGACAAAGAACTGTAGGTTATGAGACACAATATGTACAGAACATTAGCCTAAAATTGGTATGACTAAAGCTTCTTGTATTTGGAATATTTAATCAACATTTGGGTTAATTCTATGCATTTGATCTTGGAATAGTTGTTTGTAATGAATTCTTCTTGACTATATATGTTTATATAACTTAATAAAAGCTCTTTTATTTTTGGGAGTTGGATACTGCTAAACTCCAAAAAGAATAAGAGATGGCACTTAACGGAGCAGAAAAGAGAAAGTATTTTGGATGACATTTAGTTTGACTTCATTTGGACACAAGACCTTGAACTTCTTCAGCTGGACATACTAAGTACAAATTTACTTTGTTCTTTCTTTTTCTTTCTTAATTGAGTTATTTTCAAGGACATTCAAGTGGTCCCAGTTCAGTCTTTCTTTTTAAAAGAGGGGAAAAAATCTAACCCTTGAGACTAAGTCCACTCTGTGCTTGGAATGATAAAATCTGATCAATCTGTGTTTTGTTGTTGTTTCTTTCTCTATAGCCACTTAAAAATAAATCCTTCAGGCAAACATTTCTTTAGCTTACTTTTTCATTATTTCCAGAGGCAAAAGCTGGCAAGGCAATTTATAATTCAATTTTTGCTAAATCCACAACACCTAATATATATGTCAGGCATTTCAACGGCAGGGTACTTTGGGGATAGGTGATAAATTGTACTGATTATAAGTGCAAGCTGTTCTTCCAAAACATCATATCAAAAAGAAGGCAAGTATTATTAGGAGAATGTAATGTATCTTTAGAATGTCCAGAAACATAAGAGATAATCACTTCATGTGAATATGTTCTCCCTCGAGTTTTACAGCTAAATATTAAGGTCTTACCATGTTTTTGATAGCACTCATCTGGAGCAGGGAGGAGGGAAGACCCTACAAAACCAACATAGGTTGGTAGTCTTTCAGCAGCCACCTAGTTCTTAGGCCTGTAATATTTCATTTCTGCCAAAAAGAAAAGGGCTTACTATGAAACCTAAAACATGATTGTAATAATTTTCTGGCTATGTTGGTGTATGTGAAAAGTATAAATATTATTTTATAAAATAATCTCTCCTGATCTTTTAAGCATCCTTTCAGTGTTTCCATATATTTTCCTGTGAGGTACATGTAACTTAGTGTTTATCAATAGTGCTGAGCAAGACAAAAAGCCCTTTAGGTAAAGCTTGACTGTAAAGCTAATCTGAAACTCGGAAATAAAGATAATATAGGTTAAAAATACAGACATAGGCAGAGTGGAGGATCTGCTAGGGTGATATGCTTGGAGAACACATCAACTACAGTAATTAAAGCAATAATTAAGGAACACAACTGGATATTTAAAGAGATTAGCTAATTTGATACAGACTTTCACCTCTAGATCATTGGTTTGAATTTAACTTTGTTGGTAGTGACTAAATTTCAGTATTACCATCTGTTGACTGGTTGGTCACTTTAGTCCAATCTCTCACATGTAATGGTCACCGGACTTTGCCTATTTGTAATACCAGCTACAAGCAGTGTCCTGCCAACACCTCTTGAGGATGGACAGTTTCCATGTTCTGTGCTTCTGACCTAGTAACCTAGCTCAGATACCCTCCCAAATACTTCTGCATCTCCGTGTAAGTTAGAAGCTCATTTTTCCTTGTCTCTGACCTTGCTTTCTTTGCTTCCTTTGAAGAATGACCATTGAATTCCCCAACAACACTCCACAATCACTAATTTGATTTTAAAAATTATTAGAAAAGCCATAGAGAATCACATTAAAGCAAAGATAGCTGGTACAAAACACACCTAAATCTAAGACTAGGTAAGCCAAAGCCCAAATGACAAGAGAAAAGTCATAGAATAAAAATGCATGACCTTAGAATTTCTGTTTGTGTCAGTTCTACCTGGCTTAGCACTTTTTTGCCTCATTGCATTTCTAAGCTTCTGACATCAGTATGCCTACCTCTCATCTGTGACATATCTTCTGAGAGGTGCCTGCTAATTAGTCCTTGAGCTTGTATAATGTGTCAGGTATTTAAAAGTCTGTATTAGAGCTGGTCAATACATTTTCATCAAAATATTTTTAATACAATAAATTTTATTTATGGCTTCTTGATAAAATATTTTTTGTGAGAGTTTTCATTTTCATCTAAATTTTGGGCAGTTTTCATTGAAAATCCCCACAGTCTCCAACCTTTTAGTTTAACTGGGAAAAAAAATTATGGTTTGTGGATTTTCATAGGACCCCACTCTTCTCCCCCCCACCCCGAAAATCTGCTAAACTTTGACATTTTTTCATGCAAAATAAAGTATTTTTCTGACCAGCTCTAGTTGGTATCCACTGACTCCAGTGACTAAAGTTACAGCCTCCATTAAATGAGATATTAGTGTCCATTTCCTACTAGATGCTATCCATACTACAAAGACTCACCTCAAAGTTGGCACCTGATGAGGAAGGCTTGACTGAATGAAGATGATAGAAAAGGGATTAACTTTATTTTCAGAATCCTTTAGGTCTGAACTGAAGCAGTTTAATGGAGCAGTGTAGGGAAACTTTTATTTTTGCTAACTTATCTGATTTGTGGATAAATATTTAAAACTTTTAGGCACCTTCTATGGTATCTAAACTCGCTTATGAACAGAAACAGAAAAAAAAAGTCTACTTCTGAGCCAAAACAACTTCAGATTTGCCCACTTGTCTGAAAGACTGATGAGAATAAGTAACGATCTACTTTGACAGAAAAAGGAGAACCAATTTATCCAGAACACCCAGTAGCTCATCTGGCAGTGAACTAGGGGTCAAAATGTCAATCTTCCAGTTCTGCCTCTTGCAGCATTTAAAAATCTATTTTTAAAATCTCTAACATTTACTTATAGTATTATGGGTGTTTCTGATAGAGGAAAAGAGAAAATAGACAAAGGGTGGAGGTCTGGGTAAGAGGAGAGAGAGAGAGGCATATAAACAGGGAAAATAAAACAAAGAAAGTAAAAAGAATGGAAGAATCAATGAGGTGAGATTAGTTTGACTGAATACAATGTAGCAAATTGCATGGAAGAATAAGAAAATGGAGTGTAGATACATAAAGGAAGATCTGAGGAAATTCTGAAGAAAGAATGGCAAAAAAGAAACTAAAACACTACAAACTAGTAAAGAAGATATTGTCTGCTTGGTGGTTTTACTCCTTTCTTTGGAGACTCAGTAATTGCTTAAAAAATGTGGATGAAGTTCTCTGAGAATGATCTGCTTGTGATTATTTTACCAGGCAGGCATGGCTTGTTACACATAAGTGATCTGTTTGGGTACATTTCTTAGGCACTGAAGAACAATGTGTTTTTTAATACCCCACCAGATAAAGACATGCTTAATATTTGTAAGACTGTTAATTGAACCTAACTTCACATTGGCAAAAGCTGTTACTACAGGAAGCCAGGCTGAATCAGCTATTAATATGCAAAAATGCCATCGTTTCCTAAGAAAAATCCATAGAGATGCTTGTAAAAGTTTCATACAGCTAGAAATGGGTATAAAGGCTTTTAATCTTTTGCATCATTGTGAGGAAACACATGGGAGCTATCTTAACTCTAACTTCATAACAATATTTTTATGAGGGGGAATATGACTTTCCTATGGCTTCTCCTGAGCTACAGATGGTAACCTATTTCAAGGGCAGTCACCTGTATCAGATGTCTGGCTACATGTGCTATGTGCATATGTTCTCATTGTAGGCTTAGTTCTGCTGCCATTGAAGTCACGGTAAAACTTCCATTGACTTGACTTCAATGGGTACAGAGTTAGGCTAAATCTGAGCTTCTTTAATGTTCCACCCTATAAGGATACCTTTTCAAAGATGAGTATGAGTGGTTTCTTCTGGGTGGTAAATGCACATTATTGTGGTATCTGGACACAACCAAAATTACAGAAAGTTGATCAAGCTATTTTTAGTTATCTTCTCCTCTCCAGCCTTAAAAGTTCTTTAACTTGCAATTTTCAGGGAAGTTCATTGGGGGAGGGAGGAAAAGCTAGTGTATAGAAATGGGTCTTACCATTTGGTCAGGAGGTCATTCATCTTTGTTCATGTTCAGAAAATCATCATCTTTTCACACAAGCTTTCCATTAACTCCCAAAAACTGTAGGTTAATGCCTCCCCACGACACCCACAAACAAACAAAATCAGAAACCTAACTATACACACATTCTTGGACTTGGACTTGGACAAGACTGGGGAGAGGAAGTATTTCAGACTGAAGGTTTGTTTTTGGAAATGCTGGTTATGCCGAGATGCCACAGTGATGGAATGTTAGAAATACTTAAACATAACCTACATTCATTAACTTGAATGGAGAAGGAGCTAGATTTTGTGTATAAATATCTAAGGGCCTGGATGAAAACCCTAGATGTGACTGCCCTGAATTATGCGAAGATTCAGGTGCAGATACTAACGCTGTGGCTGAAGCCCGTCCTTGGGTTAAATGTACGCACTTCTTTCTTTTCAAAGTGGAGAACAAGTTGTTTGTTTAATTTTTGAGGACTGTAGTGATTATCTAATGGATTTTGAAAACCGTGATTTATTCCCATCATCTTTTGTGCATGAATTTCTGCACATTTATACAGTATATATATTTGAAGGGCTAAAGATAAGCAGTTTTCCTAATGCTGCTAAGCTATTGCAAGCTGTAGAGAGATGGGTGAACAAACATTTTTTGGTTTTTGTTTTCTGAGTGCTCCCTGAAGCTGTGTCATTAAGAGCTTGATACTGAGAGTAGAACAATTGCTTTAATAAATAAAAATAATTCTGTAAATATTATAATCATATACAATATTCAAATGATTCATAATCAGGGCCAGCTAGTTGGATGGCCCTGTGTGGATGTGCAAGAGTGAAAAGAAGACACAAGGAGCCTCTTTGTTATGACACCAGTCATGATCCCATTCCAACTTTAAAGTTCTGGGAAAGTCTCTCTGGGTCTAGACTGCAAAGTTGGAATGGTGGCGCAGAGCTGAAGTAGTGAGGAGCACATGCTGCATGCTTTTCAAGGTGTCAGTAGTCCCTGAGAAGTCAAATCTTCAGGAGTTGAGGGGCATATACTACTACTCTTCTCCCAACTCCCTCTTCCACGGGCTGAGTCAATTTAGGAAGTAGGACACGGGGGTCTTAACCTCAGAACATGTAGTATCAACACCACGCAAGTGTAAGGAGAGAGCATGTCAGGAACTGTGTAATGTTAATACTGAAAGCTACTAGCACAGTTCCTACTGTGACAATAGATTTAGAGCCTAGCCCAGCCCACTGACCTCTCTGTAAGCATGATTGGACTGACTTTAAATCCAGATGCAAGAAAATCGCCACTGAGTAAGTTTGAATGTCCAAAGTTCTAAACACAGAAACTTAAAATATTCTAAATGGTATTTCAATGAGTGAAAATCCCATGAATAATGCTATAGGGATCTCAAGGATATGTTTGTTGTCAGAAGCAAAAATGTACAATTGTTTTCCTTTTATTTTATTATCCTAAAGTATGGACTAATCTTTATCTGATTTTAATTAATGCAAAGGCTTCTGCAATATTTATTTTCTATTATTTCTCCTTTCATACCTGATGTCATGCAGAAAATAGGTACGCTTCCTTCTGAATATGGAATGACAAGTTGTTCCATATAAGATGCTTTTAGACTTGAAATGTTCTATAATAAAAACAGTTAATTTAAAGTTGATCAATGTGAAATAAATATATTGGAGATTTCTGTTATTGAGGGTAGAAGTGGGGAGAAAGAAAAAGCAGAGCTGCAATTGTCTTTAAATGCTGAAAGAGTTTTAGTGAAGTTAAAATAAACAGAGTTCCTAAGCAAATGGAAGACCAACTTTAAATTATTCTAAAATAGATTCTGGCTTGTTCTATCTAGCTGACACTTTGATGTGTTTAGATCTCTGCAGACACTATGTAAGAACTGAATCAAGGCCAAATACACTCCCTCTGTTTTCAATTGCAGAAACAGTGGTATCTGAACAGTAAGTGGACCAGCTCTTTCAAGGAGGAAATTTGTAAAGATAACATGAACAGTGGCTGTCATTAAAAGTCAAATGGCTACTTTTAGATGGTGTAGGTGAGAGTTATCAGAAGGAAAATATGGCACAATAGATTATGCAACCTGCTTTAAGGGATTTGCTATGTTTTCTTGTCTTGTGGGCAGCACCTTGCACTCTTAGATACAACACAGAACATGTTATAAAAGGCCTGATTCAGGGGATGGGGGTGAGGAGGACACCAAAATCCAGCATTCATAGCAACAAAGTAGGCTGTATTTGTTTTACTGTTTGGACTACCAAATGATCTTAGACTTGAATAAACAAAGAGATCCCTTTTAACATATGAGCCTTTAAGAGCCTATTGCTAAAATCCTAAAACTATACACCTGTACAGGAAGTCTTTAAGATTTCTAACTTTTACAGAAATATTACTGCTTAATTCCTTAGAACAGACCATACACTTGGAGCTGGACAAGTCACAAAGGTAAAGACTGTTCCTGCCCCCAAGAGCTTACAATCTAAGCGCTTGAACCTGCAGTAGTAGTTCCCCTGAGAACAGGACACAAAGATGACAGAAAGCACTAGGAAATCCAGGGTATAATTGCAACATTTGTTTTTAATTAAGAACTCCTTGTAGGCATTGTGGCATAAATTAATTCTAAGGAAGGAATGGAATGAGGAAAGCATGGGGGCTTGGCAAACCAATTTTCCAGATCATACAAGTAGGAAAACGAGACCAACCAAGGTGATACTAAACAGGGTGGATAATGAAGTATTTCCCAAAGGGTAAACACAGGGTTAGATGTTATCAATAAAGTCCTAGCAATGGAGTTTTATAGGGTGGGATCCAACAAGGTGGTCTAAGGCTCAGAGACTGCAACTATTTATTTACTTAGACTCATAATGCCCATTCTGGGGATTGTATAAATGCTTAAAACTGTACTTAATAGATCCCAAAAGCCATTTAAAACTATTTTTTTAAGTTTTCTTGTGTATCGAGTCATTCTATGAAGGAGAGAATTATTAGACTTTCACCAAAAGAGGGTCCCATATTGTATCTTGCAGTGTGATTTTTTTTTTCTTCTGAGGTAAACAGGTATCTGTTAATTTCCCCACAGACAGAAGTCTTTGTCAGTGCCATGAATTGTATTTCCTTATGTTAGATAAGGCAGCAAAAAAAAAAAAAGCTTTTTGTGATTTAAATATGGTTGATGAACACTGTGACCTTCTAACACATTCTATAAATGCTCCATTATGCCATAAACATTTATTTTTAAATAAAGTGGTCTCTGATTGATTTGTAAGTCAATGCAGAGGGGGATCAGTCTAGAAACGGTTGTTATCTTAAAAACAATTGACTTCCAAGTCTGTCTGTGAAATAGCTTTAGCAATGAAAAATACACTGGAACTGGCAAGGACAACCACCAGACAAGAAACTAGGTTTAGTGCAACAAAACAAGGTTTTCTAAACACTCCATTGTTACAACATATTCCTCTGCTGCATCTATGAAAAAAGCATTTCACAGGAAAAGCAATGCAAGAGCAGAGGGTTGGGAAAAGTATTATAGACGTGGAAGAATACACAGCTGCTATGCACAAAAAATAAGTGTTCTTTATGCTTCAGAACAGGACACATTGCACAGAGCTGCAGAAACAAATAAAACTTAAGACACTATATTGGTTGAGCACTGCCCAAAACAATGCATATCCCATTGCTGAACCAAGCTGAGTATAATTGTAGGATTCTAACTGACATGTTGTGCAAGTGTTATTAACAGTATACGTTTAAAAAAAAAAGTCACTCATTTTACACAGCAAAAATGCAGTCTAGCATACCCTCATGATGGGGAGTGCAGATGTACTGATACGGCAAGGAAGCCTATGTTTGAGATTAGCTGAATGCCTAACGGGTGTCCAAGTGGGAGGAAGCTGTGGTGAGACAAGAAATGAGAGAGACAATTTATTTGGTGTCTGGCATGATGACGATGAATTTCTTTTAAAATTGTTTCTGTATTTTGTGTAGGTTCTGGGGGTTTTGTCTTTCTTTATTGCTGCTACAAAGAAGTACGTCTTTTTGCTCAGATTAAATTATGATCACTTCAGTTCTGTGACTATTAATCAACATAAGGCATTTGCAAGCCTTTCTCAGCCACATATCCTTTGAGAGTTTCAAAATGTATAGAATGCAGTTTATCTGGCATTGTAAGAACTTGCCAAGTTCCATGATGCAATGACAGCTAAGTCATATTCTGTAGCTGACACTTTCCCACTGACTTCAGTCTGTTACACTGCATGAACAGAAGCTATTATAAATTAATATAATTCTTAAAGAAGTGGTATTCTGAAAGTAGCACTGTGTGAGTATATAGCAAAACAAAGTTGTTTGCTATTATTTATATAGCATTAAAATGAGCAAGGTGCTTTTTTCAGACAAATAGAGTCAAGATACCTGCCCTAAGAAGTTCACATAATAAATGGACAACATACTTACCAGGGTTGCATTAGATTGCAACAAAAAGCAGTGAAGTTTATTAGTGCTATGGTTAGACTGTACTCTCAGGCCTCAATCCTGCACACGTTCATAGACATGCCGAAGCATGAGGGTAGACAATGGGCCTACTGATATGCTTGAAGTTAAGCATGTGCATAAGTGCTCACAGGACAGGCGTCCATATTTGTAGATGCAGTTGTTTTAATAATGAGTCAGTCAGGGCAGCTCGAGTTATATTTGGTACCTATTGATGTTTGTGGGGTTGAGATTTTGTTACTTGCACTTTTATATGTCCAGGGTAAGACCATATGAACGGCCACAGTGGGTCAGACGAATGATCCATGTAGCCCAGTATGCTGTCTATAACAGTGGCCGGTACCAAAGCTTCAGTGGAAGAGTAGAGAACAGGACAATTTTGGAGAGCTGCCTATGTCTTCCCCTTCTGGCAGTTACAGGTTTAGGGTCTCCCCAAAGCACTGTGTTGAATCCTTGACCATCTTGACTAATAACCATTGATGGATTTATCCTCCATGAAATTATTTAGTTACTTTTTTGAACTCCGTTATACTTCTCGCCATCTCAATATACCATGGCAATGAGTTCCACAGGTTAATTCTGTGTTGTATGAAAAAGTATTTCTTCATTTGTATTAAACCTGCTGCCTACTAATTTCACCTCTCCTGTTATCCCATGACTATTTATTTTCCTGAAGAGCTTTTAGTGAGGAACCCTGTCAAAGGCTTTGAGAAAGTCCAAGTAAACTATATTGACTAGATCACCCTCATCCACATGCTTGTTGGCACTCTCAAAGAATTCTAATAGATTGGTGAGGCATGATTTCCCTTTACAAAAGCCACTTTGGTTCTTCCCCAACAAATCATGCTTATCTATATGTCTGATAATTCTGTTCTTTACTATAGTTTCCACCAATTTGCCCAAATTGAAATTAGGCTTACTGGCCTGTAATTGCCAAGATCACCTTTGGAGCCTGTTACATTAGCTACCTTCCAGTCATCTGATACTGAGGCTTATTTCAGGAATAGGTTACATACTTCAGAGAAAAGGAGTACTTGCGGCACCTTAGAGACTATCAAATTTATTTGAGCATAAGCTTTCGTGAGCTACAGCTCACTTCATCGGATGCATTCAGTGGAAAATACAGTGGGGAGATTTATATACATAGAGAACATGAAAAAATGGGTGTTACCATACACACTGTAACCAGAGTGATCACTTTAAGGTGAACTATTACCAGCAGGAGAGCAGGGGAGGGGGAAAACATTTTGTAGTGATAATCAAGGTGGGCCATTTCCCGCCATTGACAAGAACGTCTGAGGAACGGGGAGGGGGGAAATAAACATGGGGAAATAGTTTTACTTTGTGTAATGACCCATCCACTCCCAATCTCTATTCAAGCCTAAGGTAATTGTATCCAGTTTGCAAATTAATTCCAATTCAGCAGTCTCTCGTTGGAGTCTGTTTTTGAAGGTTTTTTTGGTTGAAGAATTGCCACTTTTAGGTCTGTAATCGAGTGACCAAAGAGATTGAAGTGTTCTCCGACTGGTTTTTGAATGTTATAATCCTTGATGTCTGATTTGTGTCCATTTATTCTTTTACATAGAGACTGTCCAGTTTGACCAATGTACATGGCAGAGGGGCACTGCTGGCACATGATGGCATATATCACATTGGTAGATGTGCAGGTGAATGAGCCTCTGATAGTGTGGCTGATGTGATTAGGCCCTATGATGGTGTCCCCTGAATAGATATGTGGACACAGTTGGCAATGGGCTTTGTTGCAAGGATAGGTTCCTGGATTAGTGGTTCTGTTGTGTGGTATGTGGTTGCTGGTGAGTATTTGCTTCAGATTGGGGGGCTGTCTATAAGCAAGGACTGGCCTGTCTCCCAAGATCTGTGAGAGTGATGGGTCGTCCTTCAGGATAGGTTGTAGATCCCTGATGATGCGTTGGAGAGGTTTTAGTTGGAGGCTAAGGTGATGGCTAGTGGTATTCTGTTATTTTCTTTGTTGGACCTGTCCTGTAGTAAGTGACTTCTGGGTACTCTTCTGGCTCTGTCAATCTGTTTCTTCACATCAGCCACATGATCAGAGGCTCGTTTACCTGCACATCTACCAATGTGATATATGCCATCATGTGCCAGCAATGTCCCTCTGCCATGTACATTGGTCAAACTGGACAGTCTCTATGTAAAAGAATAAATGGACACAAATCAGACATCAAGAATTATAACATTCAAAAACCAGTCGGAGAACACTTCAATCTCTTTGGTCACTCGATTACAGACCTAAAAGTGGCAATTCTTCAACCAAAAAAACCTTCAAAAACAGACTCCAACGAGAGACTGCTGAATTGGAATTAATTTGCAAACTGGATACAATTACCTTAGGCTTGAATAGAGACTGGGAGTGGGTGGGTCATTACACAAAGTAAAATTATTTCCCCATGTTTATTTCCCCCCTCCCCATTCCTCAGACGTTCTTGTCAACTGCTGGAAATGGCCCACCTTGATTATCACTGCAAAGGTTTTTTTTTTTCCCCGCTCTCCTGCTGGTAATAGCTCACCTTAAGTGATCGCTCTCGTTACAGTGTGTATGGTAACACCCATTATTTCATGTTCTCTATGTATATAAATCTCCTCACTGTCTTTTCCACTGAATGCATCCGATGAAGTGAGCTGTAGCTCTTGAAAGCTTATGCTCAAATAAATTTGTTAGTGTCTAAGGAGCCACAAGTACTCCTTTTTCTTTTTGCGAATACACTAACTAACACGGCTGCTACTCTGAATACTTCAGAGAGTAGTTCTAAAGTTCATATTTGAGTCCCTTCTGAACTCTTGGGTGAAAATATATGGTCCTGGAGACTTATTACTGTTCAGTTTCTCCATTTGTTTCAAAACCTTCTCTATTGACACCTTAATCTGAGATACTTCCTCAGATTTGTCACCCAGAAAGAATAGCTCTGATATAGGTATCTCCCACACAACCTCTGCAGTGAAGACCAATGCAAAGAATGCATTTAGCTTCTCTGCAATGGCCTTGTCCTCCTTGAGTGCTCTTTTAATACCTTGGTAATCTATTGGCCCCCACTGCCTGTTTGGCAGGCTTCCTACTTCTAATGTACTTGCAAAAACTAATAGTATTTTTTTTATCTTTAGCATGTTGCTTTTCAAATGCTTCATTTGCCTTCCTTATTACACTTAACCTGACAGAGTTTCTACTCCTTCTTATTATCCCCACTAGGTTTGGACTTCTAAATTTTAAAGGATGCCTTTTTGTCTCTAATGGCATCCATTACTCTGCTATTGAGCATGGTGGCACTCTTTTGGTCTTCTCATTGTCTTTTCTAATTTGGGGTATGCATTTAGTCTGAGCCTCTATTATGGTGTTTTTTAAATAATCTCCATGCTGCTTGCAGGCATTTAGCCCTTGTGAATAGGACCTTTTAATTTCCATCTAACAAGCAACGTCTATTTTGTGTAGTTCCCCTTTTTAAAGTTAAATGTTACATTGGAGGGATTTTTTGGTATTATCTCCTACAAGGCTATTAAATTTATTACTTTATGAGCACTATTTTTGAGCAGTTCTGCTGTAGTTACCTCTTGGACCAGATCCTGCACTCCACTTAGAATTAAATTAAAAGTTGCCTCTCCCTTTGTTGGTTCCAGGACTAGCTGCTCCAAGAAGCAGTGATATGGTGTCTAGAAATTTTACCTATGTATCATGCTCTGAGGTGACATTTACCCAGTCAATATGAAGACAGTTGAAATCACCCTTTATTATTGTGCATTCTGCTTTTGTAACCTTTCTAACCTCCCTTAGCTTTTCACAAGCATTGTAACCATCCTGGTCAGGTGGTTGGTACCATATTTTTACCACCACTGATATTCAAGCATCAAATTTCTATCCATTTAGATTCTTTGGTACACTTTGATTCACTTAATAGTTTTACCTTATTAAACACTATGCTTTTACCTTTCCCTACCAGGGTAACTTACTCCTGTCATTCTTTTTATTTTGTACCCTGGGATTGCTGTGTGCCATTGATTATAATCATTCAACCAAGTTTCCATGATGCCTATTACATTCTCATTTAATGCGGGGCACTTTAGTTCTCCAATCTTAGTATTTAGACTTCTAGCATTTGTACATATGAACTTGTACACTTTAATATTCAGTTGCTTGCCTTCATGTTAATATTTAAATTAGGCTCCCTTTCATTTGACTGTTCCTCACTAGCTCCTATCTGTGCTTTACCAATTTCATTCTTATCTTCTTTCCTCAAATATAGTTGCTTGTTTAATAAATTCATTCCTGAGGGCAGTCTTTGCCTGAACCGTGTGCTTCTCCTTACCTGTCAGTTCCCCCCAGCCTTAATGTAAAAAATCCTCTATAACCATTTTTATTTTGCATGCCAGCAATTTGGTTTCATTTTGGTTTAGGTAGAGCCCATTCCTTCTGTATAGGCCACTCCTTCCCCAAAAGGTTCCGCAGTTCCTGATAAACCTAATCCCCCCTCCACACACACACATCATTGTCTCCTCCATTCATTTAGACCTTGCAGTTCTGCCTGTCTTACTGGCCTTGCGGAGAGCTGGAATCATTTCAGTGAATGCTACCATGGAAGTCCTGGACCTTAATCTCTTGCTTATCAGCCAAAATTCAGACTCCACCTCTCCTACATTTCCTTATGTCATTGGTACCTACATATACCAGTACCACCGGCTCCTCCCCAGTATTATCATTAATATAATGATATCTAGCCTATCTAGATGTCTTGTGAGATCCACTACATTTGCACCCAGCAGGCAATTTACCATGTGATTCTCCCAATCATCACAAACCCAACTATCTATATTTCTAGTAACGGAATCCCCCACTACTATTGCCTGTCTCTTCCTAATAATTGGGGTTCCTGTCGGAATATACTCAGTGCGAGAGGATACTGTAACATCATCTGGAAGGAGGAGAGGGCCCCTACTCTGGGATCATTTCCATGTGCTCCAGATTGATCCTTTCCTGCCCTGAAACTTGCATCTTCCATATCAGGACAGGGGCTGTCAGACAGGGGATGGGACGGCTTCATGAGGTCCCTGAAAGTCTCCTCTCTGTACCTCTTTTTGTCTTTCTTTGCTCCTCCACTTTAGCCCCTCTGGCCTCCAGAGCCTGTACTCTGTCTCTGAGGGCCATGAGTTCTTGCACTGCATGCACATGTATGCCACCAGCCCATGAGTTTATATTTTATTACTGTTCTGTATTTGGTGAAGATTGTTCTAACATAGTATTTAGACACCTTTGTACAGTGTTTTGATTTATAGAAAAGTGTTGTAACAGTCACAGCAAAACTTCACCCTTATAAGTCAGCAGGGTTTGAATTAACCAGTATTTGAAGTACTTGTGGATAAAGTTGGTCAAAAAATTGAATTTTTTCCCCTCACAATTTTATTTTGGCACGGATGAGGGGTATTTTGTGGAAAACCTGTTTTTAAGACTTTTTTTTTTCTATTTAGCTCTACTTGTTTGTAGTAATACCAGGTGCTTTTATACTGGTGCATTGCCATATTGTTTGTTACCATTGTATTTTGCAATTTATCTCATCAGTTATTTTCTTAATAATTCAACTGGATACAAAGAAGTGTATTAAGTTATCTCTTGCAAACCACTGTGTTGCTCAGCAGCCTCTATTACGAGTCTATGGTTCTTTCTTCTGTGTACAGAAAAGCAGTTATTTTGAACTACCACAAACTGAGCTGTCCTGTGATTTGAACAGCAGGAACTTGTTCCTGCATTTTGAATGATCAAAAGCAGCAGCCTAGTATAGTGTTGGTAAAGGATGAGTCACTGCCTGTGCTCTATATATCCACAGCCCAGACTCATGTACAATCACTAATTCATAAAAGTCACAGAAAAGATTATGCTGTTGATTCTTTATGGTCAATTGAGACCAAATGGGAACAGAAAATTCACCAATCCTTCACTTTTGATCCTGAAAATGGCATCTTTTTAAAATATGAAATAAATAAAAAGCTTTTTATTAAAGAGGAGTGAGGAGGTGGATTCTCCTTGAGGAATCTTGGCCCAATCTTCCTCTGTTTTTATAGATACTCTCCTCATTCCTCAGAGATCTCTTTCCAGGAAATCAATATGTCCCTGGCTTATCCGCAGTCTCCATCTTCTAATTTATCAAAATAAAAAATGATATCTTCTTAACTAAGTCTGTTTTATCCCTCAGATAGGCCCCAGGTGCCTAAGCCTGCAAGGTGGTGAGCACTAGAGGGAGGTGTGCTGTGTTTTCCACTCTCATTGACTTTAACGGGTGTTGAGGGTGCTCAGGGTCTTTTGGGAGCACTCAGCATCTTGCAGGATCAGGTCCTTAATGAGAATTTCAAAATCCCATCAGAATATGAGTTCCCCTTTACACATTCTTGACATTTGACTATCGTTACTCAAGTCTCCATTATAATCCTCTTAGGCTATAATCATGATAGTTTATTTCTTGGTTCATGTAGACACCATTTATTACTGATGTTTGGCCTCAAGGCAGGATTATTTTAATGTCTCCAGAGGGTACAATGTCTGGCAGTTAACATTGTTTTCAAAAATTTAGCAACATATATATTTCTCCTCCAGTGATATCCTTAGGTTGGTTTCCTAGTAATAAAAATCAGAGTGAATAAACATTCTACTGGCTTGGGGGTGGTACTTAATCTTGATCCATAATCCAATAACCAAATTATCGATGACTGAAGTATATTTTTATCTCACATATTTTTTTGGCTTTAGAGTCATATCCTCAGCATTAGAAAGGTTTAAATACAATGATTCCCAAGGCCAAGATGCTACAACTGGATCCACCAGGGTAAGCCTTGCACAAAGCCCCAGTGAAGGCATAGGTGCAAGTGTCTGCCTGTGTGGATTCAGTTACTGACTTCAATAAACCTACTCACATGTTTCACTTTAAGCCTGTGAATAAGTGTTTGGAGGGTCAGGACTCAAATCTGTAAGACTCTTACTTATGAAGTTAATGCCACTCCTTTCACCTCTTAAATCTCAACTCTTAAATCTTTATTTTCGTAGTATTCCAGTATTTTGAGTGCTTGATCAATTAACGTGATCTTGCTAATCTATTTTTAGTGCTAATTGAATAATGTTCACTGAATAATAATGTAGTTGACAAATCACTTTATTTTTTTAAAAAATATTGTATCTGAAAAATTTTACTACATAATTTCCTTAATGATACTGTTGGGCTGATACTTGGCTGAGTAAATGATCAGCCCATCTCTATATTTTGGGAGAATTATGTCAAATTGTATTTGAAAGGTATTATGAAACTTGTTTAAATTTCACAATATTTTTAAAAATTATTTAACATGTATATAAATAATTATTCACCCAGCTCTAGTCTTCAGATACTTTCACTTGAAATATGTTGCTATGTTAGTGTATTTTATTGTAATTATGAAATTCCAGTTGTAACTAGAAAAGCATTTGCTTCATATTCAACAATGCAAAAAAACCTGATGCAAATTAAAAACTGAATCATTTTTGCAAGATGATGCCTATATTACAAATGGTGAAATTTCTATATTTATAACGTAAAAACAGTAAACCTATATTATGCTTAAAATGGCAATTGTCTCCCACATTTTCTGCTGATGAATCTCATCAAGACCAACCATACCAATGTATGCCCACTCCCCCACCTCCATACACCCTCCCAGTGCATGCCAATCTCTGTGCTTGTTAATTAGTAGTGTGTCTGGTGAGTGTGGCAAGTTCCTGCAGGTAATATTCTACAGGCAGAATGACTTTTATATATTATGCATTTGGCGTGCTGTGAAGAAAAAATAGTCAATGAAATGGGTGTGGTTACTGCCTGTGCAATCATAAAGTTCCTGAATGTATTGGTAGTATATGTTAGATACAGGGAAGAATAAAATGGTGTTGGGAGAAGATAACTGACATAATATCCTGACTGATAACCATGTCAGCTGCTGGTGTCTTGTTATTGTAAATTCAAAATCCATGATCTGTTTTTCACTTAGGTGTTTAAGCCATAGATGGATCTTTACTTTCTCCATGACCCTTTCATCCTTTTATTGACATTTATCCTTCTTTTTATGCAATTATCCCAGAATGAAAGCTTCTGGCAAGGCACGTCAGCTGTTGTCTGCCAAAAAACAGACACACAAATCTTGTCACATAGCTTTTATTTTTGTGGTCAGGAACCCTCAGGCCTTGTATTTAGGCAACTTTGGCTTGTGTGGAACTTCACTGTCTCCTGCACACTCTGAAATAAGATTACATGATAGAGAAGATCAATTTACTCAGGACATTTAAGCTCTCAATACTGAGCTTTTTGTCCAATCACAGCTCCTCTCTAGCTGTGTAGCAGAAAAGCCAGTCACAGAAATCTTGACAAATTAGATATTACCACATCTACTTGTGTATATTTAAGCTTATCAAACTGAATTGTAGCATTGTTACTGTACTATTATGTAGACAAGGACTCCATTTAATAAATGTGGTGCCATTTAATAGTAATTAATCACCCAGCTAAAATGTCATATTAAGGTCAAAGAGACCAGAAGACAAAAAGAGGAGAACATTAAATTCAGCTGACAAACATAGGAAAGGAGAATGCAGAGCCAAAGAAAGTTCTGAGACATTGGCATTAGTGAAACATGTAATCCAAACTTCATCTTAACTTTCAGTTCAGTTGAGAAATAATCACATTCGCTTGGTTCAAAACAAGGTCATTTTTGTAACTTTTTTTTAAATGAGATTTCCTCTGTGCATATGCAGCCTCAGCTCATAGCAAGCTTCAGTTTGCTGGTGCATTTTACAGATGTTGTTCTATCTGCATACACTGTCTTATTCCTTTTCCTTTTTGTTTTTGAAGATATCCTTCACTTAGTAGAATTTTCTTTAACATACCCTGAAAACAGGAAAAGTTTCGGACATGTAGATAATTTGGGATGGAGCTCAATGGATATAGACACACTAGAAAAAAGAATGTAACTACGTAGTTTGAACTAAAGCATGGAAGTATTTTTGCAGTTTAAAAATAAAGCTGCTAATAACTTTTGTGATAGGAAAATTTCAAGTTCTGGCAAAGTGCATAATGATAGAGCACTGGTATTCTACTCCTGTTGCTCCTTTGCCTAAGGGCCACATCTGAAGCTTAGTAAAATCATTGGAAAATCTCGGACCATAACTAATTATATAACACAGAACTTGATTTTCACAGAAAAAGTAGCTTAATGTTCTGTAGCAAATGGTTGCAGTAGGTGAGCTGACTGGAGTAAGGATGCATTTATCTATAATCATCCACATTACACTTATACAAACAGAAACTCTTTACTGTGGACTCCCTTTAAGAAATAGAGCTTTGGCCACCTTCAATAAATTTATTGAGCTCTTTGTGGTCTCTCTCATATCTATGTGCAATGATACAGTAAAGGTAAATGTCCATTGATAATGGTGCCCATTGTATACAGTTTTAAACAACTCCAGATATGAAAGTTTGTAAATTTATACATGGCCCATTTTTTATTCTCTTATACAGTGTCCTTATCTATGTATGTTCTCTTTTGCTTGTTTTATAAAATAAGAAAAATTAGCATTTTAAAAAAATCCTTTGAATTGCTCTGGACTATATATACTAATTTTTCTGCTCAAAAAAGAGGAGCCAGTGAAGGCAAGGAAGCATAAAAGTACTTCTTTTACCACATATTATATGTGTTTCAGAATCCAGTCAAACTGCTTCTAAATATATTCATCCTCTAAAGAATCCATCATTTCTCCTTCCTGTTCCAGAGTTCTCAATTTCATATCCAATAATTGCTTTAGTATTGTGAAAAAAATAGAATTCTTCAAACATTACTGTACATTTGGCAAGATCTATCCCTATAACTTCTGTCAGTGTAAAGAATTTTGGCCTCTTCAAAGGTTAAATATTATCCTTCTAAATTGTGTAAACTTGACTACATCAGGAAATGTATCCATCCTCCCAAATAACCTTTCTTCTTTTGGTGAATTTAATTTGTAGGAGAGCTATTTGAATAATGGGGGAAATAACTTGTAAATTTATTCAAAGAAAAACATCAAAATACATCAGATAACTTATTTGGAATTCATTTCCCAGACACTGCTATGTGGTAAATGTTAACTTAATGGTGACAACTGAAGATGCATGCAGAACACACATTTCCATGCATGTGATAGAACCCGAATTCCAAATTTTGGGGCCCATTATACCTAGACAGTTGAATATTAATGGGGGTATTGCTGATATGGAATTTGACAGTGGATTGTGAGATGTGATGTTAATGAATTTTTGAGCCATTCTTGTAGGGGCGTATGACTCAAAATGCAACATGCAGATAATAAACATCTGTTTTTCAACAGGACTCCTGCTTTATTTGGTGAATGAGTTATTCAATTCAGTTAGTCTTTATCCTTCACTCTGTTGTAGCGGCAGGGCTAGTATCCAGTTATCCAGGGCAGCAGTCAACTTCCTTAGCCACAAGACCATCCTTTCTTCTTCTACAGTCCCCTGCCTCATTCATTACACATGTGCCAGAGTCTGCAACGAATGATGCAAGGTTCCAACAGACAACACTGACTATACAACCCTGACTCATACCCTGAATGAAGCAGGTGAAAAAAACACAGTATGGAGCCATGTAGTTAAAGGCTTATAATGCACAAGTGGAGCCAAATTAAAATTGCATAGGCTGCCTCAATTATGGCCCTTCTTAGCTATTTCATTGCTTGACTTTGAACCTTAAGGTTCTTTTAACACAGTTTTTGAGATGTAACTTCCTGCATGGGTGGGTGTATGTATGTGTGTTTAAAAAGCTAACTGGAAACCGCCACCCCTCCCCCCAGTTTTATCATGTGGACCCATACTAGTTGCCAACATGAGTCAGTGGCAAGGTTTGTTCCTTCATATCCATGGAACAAACCTCTACTGTTTTAGGTAATGGAGTAACTGGTAGCAATTGTGGGCTGTTATCCTATTCATCCCGCTCTGACACTAAGGGGGGATGAAATACACATGTTGCTAATTGAAGAGGAATGTAGACACTCAGGAATCCTGGGTTCATTTCCAGGTTCGGAAATGATATAGAACTTTTTGCCCCTGCCACACCACCCCAGTCTGTCTCTGTCCCCACTGCTCCTCTTGCACCCCTTCTTCTTTGCTCCTATCTATCTTTGGCTCCTGATTCTTCTCCATCCTCTGGTTCCAAACAACCCGCCCCATTCTGCTCCTCTCCACACTGGTTTCTGCACATATACCCTACCCCTCATATCACCCTCCCCTCTGCCTCATTCCTCACCCAGTCAGGCTGCTTCCTCTTTCTCTGCACTACCTGGCTGCCAGCAGCGGGGACATTGAGAGAACAGGAGAGACAGTGACCTTGCTCTCAAGGTGTTGTGCCCAGCAGCACAGTGGCCCCCAGCTCAGCCCTGGACTGGCGCATGTTCAGTGGAGACAGAATCTCTGGAGGATTTAGCTGCTAAACTCTAACTGTCTTCCACTGAGCATGTGCAAATTGATTTTATTGGAAGCTTATAACTTGGCGAGCTTGGGGTGAATTTTCACAGGGACAGCAAAAGATGCATCCATGGCAGTATGGAGCCAAATGTCAAGTCCCTGTTCCAATGCCAGGAGGTGGCAGAGCTTCTTAATGAAACATTTACAAGATTTTATAATGGACAAAACAATGTTATCTTATATTTTGCTGTCCTGGAGTAATCTGGAAACATGCAAGTTTTACCCTATGGCAAGCATCTTGGGGAATGGGTGCTTTTTTTTTTTTTAAGATTCTGTGAGTTTAAGAGGACTTTTAGAGAAGTTTGTTTGTGAAGAAGAGTTATTAAGCTAAAAGTTATATAAAATTTTGGGGCTTTTTTCAATGCAACCCAGAGATGTTTGGCTTATAATGCAATGATCTATGTGGCACTGTCTTGTTTATAGATTTTGGATTTCCTTATGCAACAATATGGCCTGTTAATAGAGAGGGGAAGTCTCCACATTCTTTGTATGGTTTCCTTGGCTTCTGGAGCAACTCATAGTGGAGCCCTGGCCAGAAGCTCTGGGGCTTTATAAACCTAGAGTGAAGAAACAATGTGAACTGAAGCCTCTGGCTGTTGGGCAAATGGAATTTAGTAGCTAGGTTCCTATTTTGTTAGTCATTGTTTCGTGAATGGTTAAAGGGACACTGTCAAACTGAATATGCCCCCAAATTTAAATTAAGACTCTAAGACCAATAGCTCCGTTTTTCAAATTGTGGAAAGATTTCTAAAGTAATTGTATTTGAATAAATAAACATATGCCTGTTTTTGAAATGGAAATATTCCAGTCGTGAGAACCTAAAAGTGGAACTGACTATAAAGGAAAGTGAAATGGAGGACTTGTCTATGTTTGGGAATTGTCCCTGTTTGTCAGTGATGTCCAACCACAGGTATAGCTGCACTGGTGCAAACCATTAAAAGCTGCTATTTGCACCAGTGCAATTTATTACAGGTTAAGTTCCACAAGTGCAAATAGCAACATTATCTACTCTAAAGGGTTGCACAAATGCAGCTATGCCAGTGGCTGCCCACTGCTAGCTGAAATTGGAGTAACCTCCCATACCCCCCAATCAATGTAGGCGAATATTAATTTCATTGGCTTTCATTGGTCATCTGGAGCTTAATACAATAAATCAATGGTGACACTATTAGTAAAAATACTTTTTATTTTTAAAATCCTTACACATTTAGCAATCAATAGTATTAGTGATCTAGGTGAAGACATTTTGTTTGATTACAACATATGATTAAGTGGATAGTATGCCTTTGATGTATTCCTCAGTGAGATCCCAGCTTCTCACACATGCATTCCAGCTATTTCTGTGATAAGATGTATATGGGAATCAGAATACAAACTGTACAGTCTGGTTTGTGAAGAAACACATGGTATGCTCATATCTTCACAAAGGCTCTTTCTTTATGAGCAGCTCTTCCACCTTCCAAATTCTACCACAAAAAAACATACTATTCTGAGCACTTTTTATCGTCTTGAGGAATAGTTTCCAGAGAGCCCAGCCTGCACTAGAATATGTTGTTTCTTTATTTGTTTTCTTTTCAAGATACCAATAATACACCCCTCTCAAATGTACAGTTTAGTGAGATGGATCACACTTAGGTAACTGGCAGTTCAAGGAAGTCTTACCTCAGGTTGTTTACATGAACACGTTTTAGAACAGCCATTTAGCTTCCACCAACTTCCACCCTGCTGACCAGCTGTAAGTGTAAAGGCCGCCAGTGAGCCTATAGGTCGCTGATAAACTAAACCCCCATTTGACAGGCAAGGAAGCCAGGATGATAAGGATGTTGATTTATGTTTTATCTGTCACTACATTTTTCAGTAAAGCTGGGCAGCCAGCCTTAACAGTGTAAATGCTGTTATCACCTCTCCTTAGTTTAAGTGAAGCAGATTCTTTAGTTTCTCTCACTAATTCAGTTTCATTAATTGTTAGGTTAAACAAGACTTACAGTACTAAAGCTAGCAGCAGTTAGTTCAGTCTGTAGTTAATACAAAACCAGCACCTTGCTGGAAAGAGTTCATATTATCGTTAGGAATTTCTTAGACCAATTTATGTGAGTAAAATATGGTACATGGACCAAATTCAATGGCTGGCATAGGTGGAGACAACTGTTGTCATTGCTGATGCGAATTTGGCCCTTCATTCTTATTTTTGATACTCATTCTCCTATTGTGTCAACCGTAGCTACAGGGGAAATGAATGCTCTGTTTCTCCACCAATACTTTTGCCAACTTTTTTTTTTAAAGCATAGCAAGTTTTTACATATAATGTTAATAAGAATCAATTTTTCAGTTTGGAGAACAAGTGCATGCCTTCAGCAAACCAGAAATGACCACAAAGAAAAAGGGGGACGAAACTTTCAACATTAAAACACCAGTACTGCTTAAGAAAGTATCTGACCACCAGAAACAAAGAGAACTTAAAAATCTCCATAATCAATACTGTTTCAGACATTAACTATAAAACAATCAAATGGAGCTCTTCTCATTTCTTTTTGCCCCCTTCTCTTCCCAAATATTTTCAATGTTTCCCTTCCCAGGCTTGTTTAAAAATAAAAAGAGTCTATTCCTGCTTCTTCTCCCACTGAAGTCAATGGGAGTTTTGCCATTGACTTTAATAGATCCAGGAGCAGGCCCAAAGCAGTATTTTATAGCTTGCTTTGTTTGCCTTAGGTTTTATTTTGAGTAATGTGTCTTTTGTAAGATTGCTCTATTTCCATAGCAAAAACACCATAATGATAGTGTGTAAATGCTCCAGCCTCCTATATATACACAACCAAACTCAATTCTACACTTTTATGCACTTTTAAGAAAAGGAAATACAATTATATAAGAGACTATAACTAGCATTATGGGCAGATCATGATTTCAGTGCTAGTTATAGTCTCTTATATAATTGTATTTCCTTTTTTTTAAGTGCATAAAAGTGTAGAATTGAGTTTTTGTTTGTATAATGCTGTAGTTTTTTCGTATGTAATGCTTGTTCTGTTCCTGGTTTTATCCTGTATTGATTCTCAGACACCCGGCAAGACAGTGAACAGAAACTTTGTTCTTTCCTGATTATTGCAAGTTTGCTAGCTAATAAAATGATCCTAATTCATGATTAGTTAAGGAGGCACAGGTTATGTGTCTTTTCAGTAGGCTAATGATACCACCTTCATGCTCTAGCTAGTCTGACTTGACAACTGTGTTGAGTGGCCCAGTGTCCAAATGGGTTTAGAATTTGGATGATACCTAGCTGTCTGAAGTTGAATCTAGAAAAAAAAATGTCTGTAGGTTGACGGTAACATGAAATTAGTGAGACTATATCAGTACCCAGGACAGTATGTACCATTCATTTGTTACACAGTGGGGGAAAATGATGGAGGGCATGTTTAGGACTCTCTATTTTTGCCTTTTATTGCCCATTGCGATGAGGATTCCCAAAAGGACACTTCACAAGATAGAGTTAACTTATAGCCAGAGGCCACAACTTTATTAAGTAAATAAACAAGAATGCAAATAAATGAAAAGTGGATTAATGCAATTTTTCAGTAAAGGGAGGCTGTAGCCCTTTGTTCAGACCAGGAGCCTCCCTTTTTCCTGATTGTCAGACTCCAAGGTCCAAATGGATACCCAGTTGAGTAAACAGTCCGGCCCACCCACACCTGGAACCGAGGCTTAGACCAGAAGAGACACACTCTACCACTCTCCTCTGCAATACCAAGCCAATGCTGCCAGTGATCACCCACAGCAACACTGAATCCCACTATTCTGGGTCAGATATACCCCTTCCTTCTGATGTAGCCCAAATAGCCAGCTAAACTCACATTCCTGCAAAGGCTATGTTCCATCCCAAAGTTGCAACATAACATCCTGGAATGTATTGTAAGGAACCAGCTGACTCATTACTGGGTTCCTTTCCTCCAGTTCTGTCAAGATGGAGGGAAAGAACCTGCCCAGTGGAGTGGTGTTACTCAATTCAACATGTAGAGCCAATGTAGACTCAATAATCCCTAGAGTACAGGAAAAGGAAATACCATATGAAAGGATGAAGCTCAGGAGACAGCTGTAGGTTTTGTGAGACCAAGAGCAGCAGGCTACAGCGGTAGCCTGAGAGCTTGTTGCAAGGGACAAGGTTAGATAAAAGGTACCCTGGGAGGAGAGCTGGAACTAGAAGACTGAGAGCAGTGCAGATATGTAGCTGGGAGGGGCTAGCAGTAGTTGTAGCAGGAGGATACAGGGCAGCAATCTACAGGCAGGCAACTGTGAGGACAACTGTATGTGTGCAGCAGGAAAATGGTGTGTAGGGAATGTGTATCTATTTGTTTCGGGCAGCCCGAGGAACTCAAAATGTGGGAGTGTTTATGGGAACCCATTGAAGACTAGAGCCTGCAGAGCCTACCTAATGCCTAGAATGACTACAGTTTCCTTAAAGAAAAGGAGTATTTGTGGCACCTTAGAGAGTAACTAATTTATTTGAGCATAAGCTTTCGTGAGCTACAGCTCACTTCGTCAGATGCATAAAAGTGGAAAATGCAGTGAGGATGTTTTTATACACACAGATCATGAAAAAATGGGTGTTTATCACTTCAAAAGGTTTTCTCTCTGAGAAAACAGTTTCCTTCCGAGCTTGTGGTGCACAGAGTGTGGTACCAAACCTGTAGAGGGGAGTAGTGTCTCACCCATACCAACACTTTGCGGAGGTGTTGGAGGGTATGGGGGAGGGGGTGGAGAGTGTTTATATAAATAAACCCAAGTACAACTGTGAAACTGAAAAGTACACAATGATTAGTCAACATGAAAACATACAATTGGCAATTAACTGCCAATACAGTGTCCTTAGGAAAAGGACCAACTACTATCCTAAGTCCTGGCCTCCAGTGCAGAGTGGGAGGGGAAGCCTGGCTGCAGCAGGATGACAGTTTGCTACACAGCGTAGATTAGAGCTGAGTGAATAATTCACAGGGAATCATTCATTTGATTAATATAATTTAACTTCTTTTTCTCCTGGTAAATAGCCCATGAAGAGACTATGCTGTTCTCCAAAATATTTGCTGTTCAAAAGTATTTGCCAAGTGCTTTCTATGAGGATTTAATTCAGCTCATTGTTGAATTGTGTTAGTAAGTTAGTTTTTTGATTGAAGGTCACATGGTATTTCTTAATACCTGAATGAGTGCAACTCTTAAGGTCTGTAGTGTGAATACTATGTTTACAAAAAAAATCAGTTCAGCTTAACACTTGCTGTTTCCACAGGGTTTCCTGCCAGCAAACTGGTTATTCATGGAAAACAAACACAAAACGGGTGCAAATGCTGCTGAAGCATTTTATCTGAGTGAATATCCATGACCAATTTTTGAGGCATTTGCCGAGTTTCCATGTACATAAATGAAACAATTTCTGTTTAAAAAAACTGAAAATTTCATCAACCCTCTCATACTTTTCTGTGCTGAGCAGTCTTTTAAATTTGTTCAATTCTGTTACACATTCACACTACCCATTTGTTTGCCCAAATACAATTTACCAGTAGCTGGCTCCATAGCTGCTGCCATGCCCCAGAACAGCTGCTGGTGCATCACATTTGTGGCTTCCTCTTGCCCTATGATACTCCATAAAACTGTTTATATTCACTGTAAAGGTATTTTCATTCTGTTTATCTCGTGACCGTGTAAGACGGGTTTTTTTTTTACCACTATAAGCACAAAATGAAAATGTTTACAATACTGTTAGCGCCAGTCCATATAGCACCTAGTATACTAAAGAAATGTGCAGTAGCATGTGCACATGGGCAAGATATTTGCTAATCTCTGCTTAATCTTTCTGTGCTGCAACAGGGTGTCCATGTACAGTTAGAACTACATGAAGATTGCATGCATTTGGTGTCTGCTGCTTTAAGTCTTTGAAGCATATTTATGGCCAGTGGAAGGTCTGACATGTGAACTGGGCAAACTATTTTTGAAGATTTTTTGTAGTTCTGGCTGTATCTAATTCTAAAGCATTTGTTTATGGCTCTAAGTGTACTCGTTTCTTTTAGCTCAGATCAGCTTTCTGAGCCCAATTTTCCTGCACTATTTTAATATCATTCAACATAAACAGTTTACACATTTCTCCCTGCATTGTTGTAATCTGCCATGTGCTCAGAGAAAGGGCTTGCTCTACAGCTTTTGTTACACTGACACATTTAAAAAAACAATTGCTTCATTATTTGGAACTTGAATATGAAACTTGCATGTAGAGACACTATGCTGATACACAGCAAAGAGATTAATTCATTGAGTTAATTTCAGCTACCCTAATAGCATGAAATAATACATACATAGACTCGCTATACACACAGTGTAGTCATGTTGCTTAATGCACTACAGGAAGGTGCTCAGATGCTATGGTGATGAGCACAGCATTAAAAGCAAGATAGAATAGACCAGTTTAGTGTGTCTCACACATAGACTCACTTCTAGTTTCTTGTGTGAATGATGCCATTCTCTGTGTGGATGATATTGCCATACCCATGCAATATACATGATGTATTGCTAAGCAACACTTAAGAACCTTCACCCTTTATTTTGTTAGTTTCATTCAGTATCTCACATACAGTAAGAACTCCCAATGCCAAATCCGCTTAATCTTATTCACAAAAACACAGGCTGTGATCAGCTGCCAGTGGGAACAAACTGAGAAGGGGGGAACTCTCAGTGGAGAAAAGCTTTGCAGCTGGACAAGGAGTTTTCAAACTTCAATTCCAGCGGCAATCACTTCCCAGCTGATCTTATCTACTACACCACATTGGGATTTAGGATAAGACTCTGTTAACTGGGAAGCAGATCACTCAGAACTTCAAAGATTGAGAGAACTGACCTTCAATTTTTTTTAATACTCACAACTAGTTTTACTTAGAAAATTTATATGATGATTGTTCCTTTTTCTTGGGAGACACGGCTGTTCTTTCATCCCAATAGCTGGGTTTCTTTTATAGCTGTGCACTACTCCTGATGTGTGTGTGAGCAAAGTGGTGTTTTGAAATGTGCTGGTGTTTATCTATATGCTGTATCAGAGTCGCTTCTTCTCACATGTGCTCCTCTTTTTTTTTAAATGATCTTTCAGATCAAATTAGTTGAAGTTTTAAATATATTTGTTTAATCTGCCAATTAAGAACATAACACAGTACATACTGTGACAAACACAGTGGGCCAGAATTCTGCCTCTTCCTGGCATGGGATGTGTAAGGGATGAAGGTGAAAGGAGCTGAGTTGTCTTTATTAAGACACAGGAAGGTATGTGTTTCACAACTGAGTTACTTTATTTAAATACTACTTAACTCTGACACTATAGCAACCAGAGCCTACTACTGACTGACGCCTACAGCTCCCTGCACTCCAGAGCCCCATCTTCCAAAAAATGAAGACCTTTGGTTTCTGCAGGCACTTCCTTACATAATAATAGTGGCTAGTCCATACAAGAAACAATGACTGGGCACACAAGAATTCTTAGGACTGCTTCCGCTGACACCCACAGGGACTCTAGTCTCTGGGTATGGAGGGGACAGAGCCAGGGCCTCACTACTACACTGCACCAGTTCTGGTGTGTGTGGGGGAGTGCATGTTGCACCCTTTTCAAGCACAGTGCATGTATTGATATGTTTTTATGTTTTCACAATTACTTGCAATACACTATTCAGCCACTAATAGAGATGACATGGGGACGACAATTCCTCAAACGTTTCCATGAAACTGTTATGTCATTTTTTGTTCCACACCGGAATTGTAACAAGATGGCTTATCCCATGGGAGGGAGAGCCTGGGGGTAAACCAGCCTTGATTTCAGGATGCGCTCAGCTGAGAAGAATCTGGCGATTCCTGTATAAAAGAAGCCAGGTGTAAGTGCTGACAAGGCCCAGCTGGGGAAAGTCTGGAAGGAAGAGACTGCAGGGAGCAAGAAGACTCCTGCAGAGTGTGAAGGGGCCCGCTCATCCCATGTGAGCCTCCTTGTGGCTGGGTCTGGGAATTATTTGCCCCATCTGGCAGCCACTTCTGTTGGTTACTCACGGTGTGGTCCTTCTCTCTGTCTCTGACTTGGGGAGCTGCTTCTTTGTGATTTGGCCCTCTGGGCAGGTCACTATATAGTCCCCCATTCCTCCCTTCCTTCCATATGCCATCTCAGGTAGTCTTTCTTCCATCTCCAGGTCCTGTGCCACTTTGCTGGAGGGGCCCACGCACTATGCTGGGTTTCAGCTGTGGGGACCCTATAAAACCAGCATCCAAGGTCTGCACAGTCCCACTCCTTGCTGCTCTTTGCCTCGCTGCCTTCCCCACAACTTGTTAAACTTTTGAATATCTTATTTTTTAATTGTATTTGTAGCCCATTTCATGACTTTGATGTATAATTTGCAAGCATGATTTATCCCTGACACATAAAATGATAAATTTGCATGCTAGGATCTGTAAATCTGTATTTACTCATGCAATATATAAACAAATAAAAAAAGTTTTTTCCTCTGGCTTATAGAACCTTTTTAATTTTAAGGGTTTTTAATTTTAGGAGGTTAGTGAATAATGAATCCACATACAGTATACCTGAAACGTATTACTTCAAACATTCTATTTTCCCTTTTGTCGCTAGCAACAAAAACAGTACCCTGAGCCCGGTCCCCCTCCCAAGCCTGGCACCCCAGGCGGTTGCCTGCCCCTAAATCTGGCCTTAGCAAGGACCAAGTTTATAAAATGGTTAGCACATGATACTTCTACCCTATATTTCCTACCGCAAAATTCAAACTACTTGTTTTTCAGGCATGTCTCTAGTTTTTAATTAGATCACCAATATTCTGGCCTCAAAAGATTTGGCTTCTGTGCAGTGAGGAAGCCAGGAATATTTTGGTCTGAACCTGGTCTTTGGGAAGTAGCCAGAACAATCTAAATACCCCAAATGCAGAGGGACCTGAACTTGTCCAAAGCAGGTTAATCTCAAAATCTTCTTTCCTACATGATTTATAATATGTCTCATAAACAGCCCATCCATAGCTTCAGGAATAACTCAAAAATTTTATTTAAACCTGTAGATTACATATGTTTTAGATTAGTTTCATTTTTGTTTTTGTAAGTTTTATGAGTATTTTCTGAAATAATTTTCCTGTTTTCTGAGTAAATTACATGCAACATCTGACTTAAGTTTAATTCATCAGCCTCATGAAGGCAAAAGTCAAGACTTTTTTATGAGTGATAGTCTAAAAATAGATAATTATCTTGTTTGTTTTAGCAGTTTCTATTTGGGTCTCTGAACAGTATTCTTCCATTAGAAAAATACTATTTTTATACTTGTTCTAGACTAGTGGAACAGTCAGTAATCACATCAGACATAAATATAATAATGCTCAATTTAATTAGTAATACAGCTTGATTTAAAATATGTAGAGTATTTACTATGTAAGCATAAACCTAATTACAAGCCTGTTGCATGCTTGTCTATAATATAACCCTCCGCCCCATAAACTAAAGAATATAATTCATTACCCCTGGATTAGTAATAGTACTTATGAAAGTGCAACCAGAATATATGAAAGTGTGTATAGAGCAACGTATACAAGATATATTTGTAGTAAAATTCTACACCACTATTTGCACTGTGTATCTCTGCTCTGACAGTCTACTTTCCCTGTATGCACAGCTCTCCCCTTATTGTCAATAGAAGTCCCTTCTTTAGGCAGATGAGAGTATTGGTACTAAGATCCATCAGTGTTTGTTAAAAGCTTAATTTAGTAGAAGAGATCTGTGGCCTAGTTCAGCACTTGAGTCTGCTGAGCCATTCTGTTTTGCAGGCCATGCCTCACCTTCACTGAGCCACTGCCAAATTGAGCCACCATATGATTATTCTAACTTGGTAGCAAATATTCTCTAGATTTAAAAAAAAAAAAAACTATTGCTTTGTTGAGGAGCTTTAAAAAAAATTAAAACAAAAAGGTTTCCTGGGACCTAAACAAGAACCAACCTGGGTATGTAGTAATCACACACCAAACTACAGTCATTAAACAAAAATTTTCCCCTCAGCTCTACTTACTCATATACAAACAACTTATCTTTACTTGTATAGGAAACTCCTTTTATTCATACCTTCTCCTCAAGCTTCCACAGCCCTCTTGCTAAGGTAATAAATATTCCTACTTCTCATATACTGGGCTCAATGTCCTTTCCCTAGATTGCAGGGGTCACCATAAATGTCTTTGCCCATTGGCTGCAAGGAAGGGTTCACACCTCTTCTAGGTACTCTCTGGCTTGCTCACCAGCATTTTTCCTGAGCACCTCTCGGGCTCCTTTCCTGAGCTCTTGATAAGAGGGATCTATCAGTCAGAACTGTTCTCTTTCAACTGTCCTGGTGGGACTACCAGTTTTCCCCAGGTCTTTCACTGAGATATTGGCTTGGCTTCCTGTCCCAACATGCCTTGCTGTTGACTTGTCTCAGATAGTCCCTACAGGCTTAAAATCCCAGAATGCACCTCCTTAAAGGCCCAAGACTAATAATAACAGGACAGCTGGGCCATGCCTATCCTTAACAGGCCAGTATGCCCTGTTTACATAAATGTTGCAATTGAAATGAAAACCAAATAATCCAAATGCCAAATAAAAATACAACCACATTTTGTCAGAGGGATGAAACCGAGATATTTTGTTCTGAGGGCTTTGTGTGTGTTGGAGTGGAGTGCTGGAAGGAGGAGGCAAAGGTTTTGTGTGTGTGCGTGCGCACACACGTGTATTTCAGTGAAGAGAATCTGCATTCTTTTTTTCTGCATATATCAAGGGATACAGAATTAATTAACTTGGATCTTGCTAACCAGTGCCAGTAGCACTGGAAAATAATAGTTGTGCTAAAGCTTTAACTGTCATTTAAATCCATAATTTTAAATTGTATTTAGCATGAACTTTGTGACTTGTTATAGTTTTTTCTATAATTTTATACATAAATTTTGTGTACGTGTAAAGACTATACCAGTGGGAGAATACTCTTTCAGTGGTAGTTGTAGGCTGTTAGTCATGATGTTAAAATGCCTTTAAGCTCTTCATCAAAGTATTCTATAGTACCAAGTAATTCTAAGCAGAAACCTTACACACTGGATTTTTCCTCTTTCTGTTTGCAGAATGCCCATGTGAAAATCTTGATTCTACATATTTATTTCTGCAGATATATTCAAATATTTAAGTAGGGTTTTTTTGTTAGTGGATTGCTGTGGCAGTTTGCAACTTGAAACTCAAGCTTTGTTGGTTAGGTGTGATTGATTACAGAAGCCGTATGATATTTGTGTTCCTTGATTGGGTAAACATAACACTTCTTAAAACTCCCCTCCTGATTAATACATATATAGAAAATTTTAAAACTTTTCCTTTCTGGGCTTTGCCAAAGGCAGCACTCCTAGAAAAAATAGGCTACTAGAAGATCTATTGGTTGTATGCAGAATTGATATTTTATTTTCTGTCATTGCATTCACACAAAGTAATCCTAGTGTGATCCTACTTGTGAAGGCTGGAGGCAGATCCTTATTTGTATTGTTCAATTGTACCAAGTCTGGTGATGGGTTTGGGCAACCTTGTCGCCTACTGTGGTTCTCCATGTCCAATATATCACATTTAATCCTCTATATTTTTCTGCCATCATCACAGATACTTCAAGAAGGAAACTGCATATGTATGTGCAGTCCTACTGATAAAATGTGCAGCCAGATCACTGTATCACTGTTTGACTCGTTTAATTGCCTCTGTGCCAGGCATTTGGTACTAAATTTTGGGAATGCTCATTTCTTCTTTATAAAATACAGAAAATTTGGGCCCAACGAAGGTTTAGTGTGGGCAAATCCTGTACATGTTTCCTCATGCTGCTCTACTGTCATAATGCACCTCTGCCTCACCTTGCAACATCCGTAGGTGTGCCAGTTCAGAGTCTCCGAAGTAGATTGACAAAAGCATCTAATTCTACAAGATAGTTTCATGTGGTGGATAGGACTGTTGAGGCTACTATGTGGCCCTTACTGGATTTGAAGCCCCGTCTCCATAAATTGAGTAACAATTATAGACCGATATATCTTTGTGCTGAAGTACGTGATCCCTTAAAAGTGGATATTTTTTATTTAGAAATGACTTCTAGCAGCAGACTTAGTTTGGGGAAGGATTTTGAATCTGTTGCTCTGCAGATATCCAAGATCATACTATCAGGGTACAGGTAGGAGCACGGTCATTTGGGGTCTGATTTTTAGAGGTACTGTGCCTCCATTGCACCCATTGACTTCAGGAGTTGTGCGTGAAAATAGGGCCCTCACTGCACTACTTCTAGTTTGAAGAACTAATATTGACTGCAATCCCAAATGAGGATGAGTGTGGATATTTAGAGGAAAGAAGGTTCATCTTTTGCCTTGAGAGTAGTTGTTAGAGTAAAAGGACACAAGAGATTCTTAAAACGCTGGTTGGAGAAACTAAGGGCAAATTTCTTCTCTCAGATCAGCACAGTCATGCTCAGCTTCAGCATTCTGCTCTTCCTGTGCATGTGGATGTCCCATTAACATCAAGGGCAGCAAAGAGAGGGGAAAAACGCACTCACGTACCTAGGAAGAAAGACCACCAACCCCTTCGCTCCACCAGTGTATAAATCCAATATAAGCCAAATAATATTTTCTATCATATTATTTCTGAAAGAATTAAGTGTCAGAAAATATCACCATGCTTTTAGCTGTGCTGCTTAAATGCCGATATGAAGGTGATCATATAAGTAGTTTAATGATACTTCCACTGTTTGCCCAGCTATGTATATTAAAAGAATGTTGTGAAAAATACTAGAAGTGCTAAAATCCTAGGGCTAACAGCTCATACATTAGTGGTGATTCATTATGAAAAAAGTCATTTTTCAGGAGAGTCATAAAACAGCCTTAAAAACAAATGTTTCACTGTTTGCTTCAAATGTGGCTGTTGTCATGTGACCACCGTTCATCTGACATCATTAGTGACACAGTTTTTGTTAGTATGATATCTGATTAAGGTTCCCAGCCATGGTGGAGCCAGACTAAGTAGTTTGAGCTAGGAGGCTGAGGAAAGTTAATGTGTCAGTGTTACTATAAGGTGAGAGCGTCTGCTCAATTTCCTTTGGAGAGCTAGAATTGAAATTGTTGATGATGCAATCTTCTGAAACTATTTGAAGATTTGGTCATAGTTAAAGATATGATGAACTCCATTGAGTTCATACATCTAAGTCGTTCAACTGAACGTGAAGGTACCATACCACTTGAAGGGAAAAATTTAATGAAGAAAAATCATTATTGAAAGATACAGTAAAATATGAGCCTTTTTTCAAAATGAGGCACATGAAATTGCTTATATACATTTGCACAAATAGGTCCAGATCATGCATTTGCATAAATACCTGGTCTGTGCAGGCAGTCTGGGTGCATGCAAATGTAGGTATGGCATTGTATATGCCTAGTTTGAAAATCTGGGATCTGGATCTTTTCTAAAATTTCAAGGGCTTCTGCATCTGCACCTCTTGTTACCTGAGCATGAAACTATTTTCAACAGCCACATAAAAAATACGCAAAAAGCAACTTCCACCTGAGACCAGCTTGGCACTGATCATATTGGCTTGGTTAAAAGAGGTTCCTTTATGATCAAATGATAACGCTGCCGTTTAAAAAAAACCACAAGGTCCCAGCTGAAGTCTAAGCTGCAAGGCTGCCACAGTATGCAGCATGTATGAATATTGAATGCAGCCACCTAATGGCATTAATATAATTGTCTGTTCTAGTCCTCCACGGTTTTTTGCACAGGCCATGGCTTCTAGAATTTACTATGACTGGAAATACATCTAAGCCTATAGAAAACCAAGTGAGAAGCCTGGATAAAAGGGGTGCATTTTACAAGCCGTCATACAAATACCCCTCCCATCTGTAAGCGGGGGAATAGTCCCGCTCTTGTGGGAAACTTTCCTGGCTTCTGCACTACCCCGGTGAAGTGGGCTAGCGAAAGGATCTGAGTCCTCGCTCCCACTTCCTTTACCCAGTGGCCTCCCTACCCTTGAGGACTCCCCTTCCACTCTCTTGTCTGGCAGAGTCCTCGTAATCCCAACAAGGCTGGGCCCAGGATTCCTGGGGGGCTCGACCCCCAACCCTGCTGTGGTCACCTAGGACAGGGGCTAGGGTGTCCCCACACCGGGGTACTCTCTCTGCACTGGGCACTTTTCTGACCCACTGACCACTACATACAATTTAAAGCAAATGCAAGTTATTTAATCAACAATTTAATTTTAAAAAGAATAAGGAAAAATGGGAAAGGTTAAAAGAAACACATCAACCCGCTCTGTGGCAGGGAACATCACAAACAGTGTCTCTGGAATGTCAGGACAGTTCACAGTCTGTTCCTTGTAAGTCCCAGGCCTTCTTCTCAGGCCCTGGCTGTGCTGTAGGGACGCTGTGGGTTGGACACTTGCTCTGGCGGTGGCCACATGCTCTCAGGCTCTAAGTGGCAGGACCCTCTGTCCCAGTGTCGCCGCCGCCCTGTCGGGGTTACGATCCAAGCCTGGCCTGCAGAGCCTCTTGGCTGAGGCGTCTCTCTGTGCTGGGCCCGCTGCCCAGGGTCCCCCTCGCTCTCCCCAGCTGCTCACTGCACCCAGCTCCAGCCCCAGCTGCACCACGCTGTCTCAGCACTGCTGCTGCTCTGCCTCCAGCTCCCTGGGCTGCTTCTTTGGCCCCTCTGGTTTTGGTTGCTGCAGCTCTGCTCCCAGGACAGGTCTGCTCTCTCTGGACTGTGCCTCTGGCTTTGGGGCTGCAGTTCTGCTCCCAGGACAGGGTCTGCTCTCACTGGATCTGGCACAGCTCAGCTTGGGCCCCTGCTTTCTCCTTAGCTCAGCCCCACTCTATCTGACCCAGGCAAATCCAGCTCACACGGAGGATGGGACCTCCCTGGCCTCCTGACTCCCTGATTAGCCTGCCCGCCCTGTCATTCAGGCTGACCTGGAGCATTGGCCTCTCCCCATTGTTCGTGGGGACTGTCAGTCTCGGGGTCATGATTCCCCATCGACCCTTCCCCCTTTTTAGTACTGGGAGCTAGCCAACCAAAACACCCCCACTGAATGTTAGTAAGGGGGCAACAGTCCCCTTACACATTAACTCTATTGGCAAGGTTTGCTTTGTTTCTTTCCTTAATGCTGCAGTGCAGTGAGGTGTAATGGGTTATTTCTTGTCTATGAATGTGATGTGGTTTTGCTTTTATTGTGTAGATAGCATAGTGTCTGTCACCTTGTAAATGTTTGTAATATTAAATAATAAATGCTAGTATTCTCTACCATCTGGGAGAGCCAGTACTTAACATAGAGACATGGTAAGTGGTCATCCATCGCAATAAAGCTCCAAAAGCAAGAAGTTTGAAGAGTTTTCTTCAAAAGTTTGTGTATTAAAAATGTAATTCAAGGGTTCTTTACCTCTGTGTCCTTTTAGGGATATCAGAACTAATCTGGTGTTTCAGAGCACATGCAGACTGCAATTTTAGTGCCTGCATAACTTTTTGAGTAACAGCAATGTTTGGATTTACCTGTATTTTAAATATATAACACACATATTTTCAATGGGCTTCTCTGGGGACTTTGTCATCTGAAAAGGAAAAGGAATGTATTTCTAAGGAAATCTGTATGGTAATGTTTACAAGAAATATGATGGGTGGTAGATGGGCCTCTAAGAAAGACTGGATATTTGTTTTGGATTGCAAAGCCATGCTCTTTTAATAGCTTGTCGAATGGGACTGAAATCTCACAAGACTAGTGATTTTTATTGTGTTCTGGCATTTCTGGTTCCAGATCTAGACAGAATTTAGAAATGCAGAAGTGTTCAACAAAAAAACAAACCACAAAAGAAAACAAAAAAAAGAAACCTTTGCTGAAAGTCCAGGGAGGGAAATCTTATTTTAGATTAAATGATTTGACCATCTCAACATGATCTAAGAATGAGCATAATATATCAGCAGTTCCTGAGTTCTAATCCCGGTTATGCTACTAACTTGCTATTTGACTTTGGGCAAGTTACTTCACCTTTTTTGCACATAATTTACCACCTCTAAAATGGAATATGATTTATGTTCTTCACAGAGGTATTTTGAGGCATACTATATCTACTGTGCTTTGAACATATAAAATGTTGTGTTACTTTGGGGACTGAAGCAAGAACCACACAGCTGATATTCTGAGCCTTTTTAATGTAAACTAAAAGACTGTGGTATGTTTTAAAAAATGCTTAAATGACTTAAGAGCTGAAATCCAAGTCACATTTTCAAAGGTGACTGAGGACATTAAATTCCATTGACTTTCAGCTCCCAAGTACTCTGGACCCCCGTGAAAATAGGATTTATGGTCAAATTTTCAAAAACACTTTATTCTGATAGGTGGTAGCCGAGAATTTGGCACAAGGGAAGACACATTATACACACAATGAAGAGCAGATTACATCAGTGCTTGAAGTGTTTTTTTAATTCAATGGATCTATGACAATATATACCAGCTGAGTATTATAATACTGTATGTTCCTGAATACTATTATATTTCACCTCTCAGTATTAGGAGTTACTAAATAGCAAAAGGTGGTAAGAACTAGTAAGGTGAAAGAGAAATATTTCATTGTAATGTGTTTTTGTGAATGTTGTTAACTGCTCATTTAAAGAACAGTGCCTTCTGTTTATTTTAAATCAGCTCCTATTCCTTCCCCATTACAAATGGATGATTGATTGGTGACTATGGGGTATATCGCAGCTTGTAGAAGACATCATATTACCTTACAATAATATTTGAATAAACACATTTTCAGTAATACTTCAGTCGGAAATCTTCCATAGCCTCAGATTTCATTAATGGCTTAGATTTAAGCAGAAACCTTTAATTGTCACTGATCAAATTACCCGATCAAATTATCCAATCAAATCCACCCAAAGTGATTAAAATAAAAAGATGATGTTTTTAATACAAACTGGTCTATGAGTTTCTTGATCAGATTAATTGTATAAACAATTTAACAGCAATGCAGTGAAACAGAGGTCCAGGTAGCTGTATGCCATCATTATGGTATGTAAAACCACCAAATTCCTACCCAAAAAGTGTGTGCAAGTTACCAGCAACATGAATTTAACAGTTTGCAAAGAATTTGGGTCATTTGAAATTAGCTGTAATTAGCAATAAACTTTATATGTGGAATAATTGTTTACTTTGTCATGATATTTTAGTTCACATTCTCTAAATTTTTTTTTTAACTTTGGTGAGATGATTGAATTTGCATGTAAATGCTTCAAGAAAACTGAGTTTTATCAGCTATCTCTGGTCCCTTTGTATGTTACACTAAAGTATCAATTGAAAGGCATAAATGGCTTTGTTTTATGAAGGAAAAAAGCCTAGGACAACTTTGATACTTCTTTATTTTAATTTCAAAACGAAGTTAATAGTTTTCATATTTCAGCTAAACTCTGTCTCTTTCTTTCTAGACATAGCTGAGTACCTACATTCAGCTAGACAGCTAGACACATTTTGCATTTCTTTATGCATGGCACTTTCTCCAGGTGGTATAATTGCTGGTACTACTAAGCAATACGGCACAGTACTAAAGTCTAAAAGTGAAAAATCCCAATTGACTGTCGGTTCAAAGAAAATTATTCTAGTGAATCGTTTTACTTCCTAATTAAACATGCAGGTGGAAAAATAAGTGTTTCAAAGAAATACTAAAATCTCTAAGGGCCAGATTATGCCACCCATACTTAAAATGATTAAAATCATACTACTCAAATATTCCCATTGAAATGACTAGAAGTATGTGAAGAGTAAAGTACTATTATTCAGTGTGAGTAAGATTAGCACAATCTGGCCCTGTATCTCCAAATAAATTCTACTGTAGATTTTTTGAAAAAGAGATTTCATTTCATTTAGAATGTCTGATTGTAAAAAAATAAATCACCCTCACATTATTGTCTATTAAGCTGCTTTAACATCTCAAATGACCACCAATAGCTAATCTGTTTTATTTAGAAAAGAGCCTAAAGTGACAGAACCATATGACATTAGACTCAGCAACACATTACTTAGATGAAATTGCACTTCTGAAGTGTAGTGGACTGAACCTCAGTAGTTAGCTGATAAGACCCAAGTTTTCACCTACAGGACAACAGTTCAAGTAATCTTTGAATTTCTTAAGTAAAATTAATTTAGTTATGTCAGCTATGTTGCCATAAAATGATAATCCAAGCTGTAGAGATGCCAAACATACTTTTTCCTTCTTTGGCTAGACTGAAACTGCACCAGAAGCATTGTGGTATGTAGAATTCATTTCAGGTGCATTCAGTGAAGGTGGTAAATTGGAATTTTATCCAGTGTGCGCAAATAACAAAAGAATATAAACAGAACAGGGTTCTAGGATCTGTAAGTGTGTTGCTGCTCAATTCTGCAGAGTTACAATGATGTGTACACTTACTCATCTGTGGATTTCCACTAAATCATTGACATCTTACATTTTAGTAGGAAAAGGTCTGGAGTGTAGACACTGATACTATAGGAATAATATAGCTGCTTCGCAGTAGGTACACCCCATAATGGGGTGTTGGATTATGGGGTTATCAAAATGGCTACTTGGCAGCCCAAATGACCTGGAGGTGGGTGGCGGCCCTGCAGTTCAGGGCTGTGTGGCCCAATCATCAGAGCCAGTGGGGCTGTCCTGTGGTTCAGGGCAGCAAGGCCTAGTGGCGCAGTTCTCTATAGTGGCCTCATAATTCAGGACAGTGTGGCCCAATGGCTAGAGTCAGTGGGGCTGTCCTTCTGCTCAAGACAGCACGGCCTAATGGCCCAAGTCTCTATAGCAGCTCCGCAGTTCAGGGCAGTATGGCCTAATGGCCAGAGTGTGTACGGCTGTCCTGCAGTTCAGGGCAGCAAGGCCTAGTGTCCCAAATTCATGTAACAGCTAAGTTCACCTGTCTGGGCATTGGCTACCCCAGTGGCAGGGCAGCCAGGCTAGGAGGCCCCAAGCCCATCTTTCTCCACGAGGTCCCTGCCCAAGGCCCTAAGGAATCGACACTTCCGTAATCAGACTTGGTCTCTTGATACTACAGTCTCATTTCCTGGGCCACTTCCTTTCCTTCCTTACGGCTCTGGTAGGTTCATGCCTTGGCTGTCTTTTCTCCGTCGGCATCAGAGGTTGGTTTGGGGTCCGCTGGTGTCTCAATCCAGCTGGCTTCTGTGTCCTGGAGCTCCGGAAGACTCCTGACAGGAGCCTGTAACACGTTTGCTCTCATCAGTGGCCAGGCCACACTGAGCTGAGCTACTCCATTTTATACTCTGGTCCCAGTTGGAGCATGCCCAGGATGGGCGAGGGGCCATGGTTTCCTCTGCCCAGAGTGTGGTTAACCCCTGCTGAGCCAGTATGTGGTAGGTACAATCCATCACAATAACATATATGCTTATATATAGAAAACATAAACATTTTTTATCAAAAGTGATTCACTGAAAAGATCATTTTAGCATTCCTATGACAATTTCTTGTGTATTGAAATATCCTCAAGAGCAGTGGGTCTCAAACTAGGGCCGCCACTTGTTCAGGGAAAGCCCCCAGTGGGCCGGGCTGGTTTGTTTACCTGCCAAATCCGCAGGTTTGGCCAATCGCAGCTCCCACTGGCCACGGTTTGCTGCTCCAGGCCAATGGGGCTGCAGGAAGAGCAGCCAGCACATCCCTCGGCCCGTGCCACTTCCCGCCGGGGGCTTTCCCTTAACAAGCAGTGGCCCTAGTTTGAGAACCACTGCTCTAGAGGGTATATATGCAATGTAATAATAGCTAGAAGGTGTGAATGTGATTAACAATAATACAAATGCAACTAAATATAATAATAATAATTAATTTATATTACCATAGCACCTAGGAGCCTTATGCTTGGACCAGAATCCCATTGTGCTAGGTACTGTTCAAACAGAACAAAAAGAAGGTGCCCGCTCTAAAATGCTTACAATCTAAGCATAAGACAAGAGACCACAGATAGAGCAAGGGAGCTTACAAGGAAACAGTGAGACAAAATTGGTCAGCATGAGGCAGTGGTCTCTGCACAGCTGCAGCCTACGTGTTGTAAAGTTTTTTGTAGACCTTATAGCAAAGGAGAGTTTTAAGGAGGAATTTGAAGGTGGATAATGAGGTAACTTTGCAGATATTTATTCGGAGCACCTCCCAGGCATGTCAGGAAGCATGGGACAAAGCACAAAAGTGCATGTTTGAAAATTTTAATAAGTGGGCAATGGAGTCTGGAGATGAGCATCGACAGCTCAATAGTGAATGAGAGATGATAGGTAGGGTGGGGGAAATAGACTACCTATTACTGTTTATTTGATTATTTGAATCTGCTAAGGAAGAAAACGAAGAAATAATTTATTACTTTGTTTCTATTGTGCTCATTGAATTCAATCTGTCAGTTCAGTCTTTCACAGGGAAACAGCATAGCTCTGCTAAAAGATGCACAGTATTAGAAAACTTGCCATTGCACTGTCATCTTTAAGAACCCTATGACCACAGTGGGAGACAAGTATTGAAATCCTTATTCCCTATTAAAAATAAATGAAACATTAACTTTCTTGAGTAACTTCTGGGCTGGTATTTGGTTGACACGATTCACATTACTGGTAGTAGTGCTTCATTTTGGCAATATCCTCAGTGATGATCAAATTTCTCAGGAATGATGGTCAATGGTACTTTAGAGCTTGTAAAGTTTTTATATTTATAATAGAACAAATAATCTGGTGAGCAGCCAAGTCTTCAGTTTCTACTGAAGGATACTTAAAAAAAAATTCAATTCCTGGAATACAATGTAAATGTGTTTTCTGTGATACAGGCAAAGTTCAGATGAGTACATCAGACAAGTTCTTTGAGTGAAATATTGTGGTTTTTCCCCCTTCAAACTCAACTTAGTCTTTCAAGACACATGTGCCCTCTTTAATGACTTGAGATGCTTTTATAATTATTAAACTCAATTTAACTACAGTATAGACCCTTTCAGACCTCTGAAAGCAAATATAACATATACAGCACTACTAATGATCGTCCACAAACATGAGTTTTAGGTCACTGAAAGTACTGCCTGAAAAACTACTTGAGATGTCCACACCAACTTCGTTCAACTAATAGTTTGGGTGATAACCACTGCTGAAACTGTATATTAGTAAAGCCATTTGACAAAGTAGTGGTGGGCCATTGAGTACAGCATTCAAATTTTAAAAGTAAAAATTCCCCTGTTACATTTCTATAGTATTAAATTCACGTCTGATTTAAGTGAAATATTTTTCTCTGAAATGCAGTACATTACCTGAGATTTTTAGTCACATCTTCAGAGTTGGAGAAGTGAAGGGCTTAGGTAAAAAATACTCTTGAAGGTGTTATATGTAAGGTGAATTCTTCAGCACTATATGGATATATAATACTATTGCAGATTAAACATATAGACTTCATTGTCTACAAAGGCAGAAAAATCTGTGTGAAGTGTGCTTACTTCTGAAGTATTCAGTAGGTAGCTATGGTTTGCTAATTAGTAAGCAATTACTACAAAGCTTGTGTCAAGAAAATTATTTTTGAGTTTTTGATTTTTTGACAAACTTAATGAATACTTGTTTTGTGAATTGTAGCTAAATTAGTAGATAAACAATACCTGGATACAGATAATTGGCATCTTCTGTGTGAGACAATGAGGTCCATTCATTTGTCCATGCATGTAGTTCTTATTAGTAACGGAAGATATACTGTCTAGTGCTGGGTGCTTCTTCAGTTCCCATCCAAGTCATACTCTGTGCCCTATGAAGCAGCAGCTGCTGTTACTACTCTGGCGTGATATCTAATTCTGCAAGACTGACTCTGCGGGCAAGAGAACTCTAGTTGGATTGTAATTACTTAGGAACATAGACCAAATCCTGAGATATTCTTTAGAATGTCTAGTATAGATGGCAAAAACTAAGGAGCTCTCACTCCTGACTCTTAGGCTGTGCAAGCACCAAGAACTTAGCTGCACCCTTGCACAGATATGCGAAGGAGTGGAAAGACCCCTTGTGTACTTATCTCTCCTTCCCCCTTTTTTTTCTCACCTACACAGATACAATTAACTTTTTGCGCACTTCGTAGCTTCTGCAGGCTGAGTGAATAGCCCCTGCCTTTTCCCATTCCATTCCATGAGCGCCGTGTGTGCCATACTCCTATTCCTCGTTATTTCAGGGAGTTCCTGCAACCCTTCCAGCCCTATCCTCATGCCACAGGTTCTGTGTATCCTCCATACTGCATCCACAACACCCCATCTGCCACAAGCCAGGGGCTCTGTGTGTGCCCCTATTCCCCCATGTTGTTCACCCTTTCCCCTCCATGTCAGGGTGTCCCATTTCTTTCTCCACCATGTGCCAGAAACTTGGTGTGCTTTGGGTAACTAGATAGGAAGGGTGAAAAATCAGAACCGGGGGGTAATAGGAGCCTATATAAGACAAAGTCCCAAATATCAGGACTGTCCCTATAAATTCAGGACATCTGATCACTCTAGGTGTGCTCCCTGATTCCTCCCTGTGGCAGGGTCTCTGTATTCCTCCCTATCTCCATTTCACACACCCTGAGGTCCCCGTTTTTCCTTTTTCCCCAGAGCCCTGCTTTCTGCTCCCCACCAGGCCCTTACTTTCCTGTCCTAGCTCCAGTTCCCCTGATTCCCTGCTTCCATGCCTACCTCTACTATAGCTCCCCTCATCACCACCACTTCTCCCCCCTACTCCCCTTGCCCTCTATCCACTTCCCCTACCCCCCATTGCCAAATCCATTCTCCACACCACTCCCTTCCAGGTCCCTGCTTCCCCCACCCATTCACCCTCAATCCTCTCTTGGTTCCTGCTTCCTCCTTCCCATCTTCCACTCCCCCCATTTGGGTCCTTGCTTCTGCCACTACTACTGCCTCATCCCTCCAGTCCCTGCTGCGTGCCCCTCTCCATCTGGGTTCCCACTTCTCCTCCCAATTTCATTCTTCCTCCCTGTAGGGCTCTTATATATGTTAGGCTCCAGGTAATCTCTCCATGCATCAAATTAAGCTGCTGCCTCTGACATATGTAGGCAGCAGTAGCAAGGGGTAGCAAAGAGATTTTTCTGCCTGCAGCACCAGGCAGTCTGGGCTCCTGACTTTCCTGTAAATCAGACCTTTTCAGTGTGCCCATTGATGCCTAGAATGTTCCCTGAAATTTTGGAATTGATCTGATGCAGTATTCCAAAGTTATCGTGTTACCAGCAGAGAGACGCCATCAAGTCTAGATAACCTCCTGAGGTTTCTTCCAACCCTAATCTTCTATGATTCTAAGTTGAGTGCAAAATCCCGCTTCCCTTAGCCAACCAGAAGCTAGTCCAGTGCGATCAGAGACGCTGCCTTTGTTGATTAAGTACTACATGAGTTCCGTATGGATTGCCTTATGTGGCCAAAAAGAAACATACTGTACATCTGTGCTCAGGTATTTGTTTTACCAAACTCCACCCTCATGATGGTGCACCACACATACTAGTACTTTTGCTGAGCCCTGTTCAGATACGTCTTACCGCTTACACCCGGAAAGAAAAGAACATATGCACTGAAGTACCAGAAAATCAGGACTTAACACTTCATCATAATATTGATAGTACAAGATTTAGTAAATATTGCCTGTCATTAAACACTATAGTAACCACCATCCCCGGGAGGTACAGCTTTCACTTTGTCATTTCATAGAACTCTCTGCCAGGTGATCAATGCAGAAGTTTAAACAGCCATGTATCTATCCACTGGCTAAAAAAAGTATTATATTGCAAATGTTATGAGTAAGGTGATTTGAAAGGTGGGAGCAGAGGGGAGGAAGAAACCTACAAGATGTATGGATGGGGTTTAGCATATAGGAAACGTTACTTGAAAATATCTTGGCTCCAGCTGGTTGTCCTTTCTTAAGCTGCCTCATTTAATAGTTTTTGTGAAATTTAACACACTATAGAATGTTATGAGTGGAATGGATACAGATCAGTTGCCAAGGAAACTCAAAATGGAGATTCTAGCAGGTTTTCTAGAGAGGAAAAAAATCAGTTAAGCCACACTGGGTCAAAGCTTGGCTGCTGTGGAAGTGAAGTCCAGGACATGTCAGATGTGCAAATAGAAGTGCATATAAAGCACACAGAATACTTGGCTTTTAAGCTCAGTTGCCCTTTCCAGAAAGCTCAGTTGAGGCCTTGACTGCCATAGCTGCTGAGGGGGAGCATCTCTATTTCTCAAAGATAGGAAAGTGAACTCTAGTAGGACTCTGATAAGAAAAATAGGCCAAATTCTGCAAATTTCTAAGTATCTACAACTCCAGTTGAACTCAACTCCTCAGAATTTAGTCCACACTTCCCATTTATATTTAAAGCTCTTTTCTGTTTGTTTTTCATGTGTACGCAGAATGTTGAATCCTCTAGTAACTTATTGTTCTTTCAGACTAGAGTCAGTTCTTTTTCTCCATAACCCATTACTAGTTTTAAACAGCATACATAAATGTAATCTTATTTGTGCACCCCCTTTTTTGTGGAGGCTACCTTGCTTTTTAAATAAAGTAGTAAGGTACTACAAAGAAGAATACACTCTCTAATGTGACTACCTCTGTAGCTACTTAATATCAAAAGAGGATTAAAGGGAACACCCTTAGCTTCAGTTAAACTAAACGTTTAAAATAAGAGTGACAGAAAAACCCCAAGCTATTTTTACTCGGTAATAAGATCCATCAATTTCTATTGTCTAGCTGGCTGTTTGGTTAGCATTTAAAGAAATCCCTGCTAGGTTCTAAAGTCTAACTTCTAAAAAGAATGAAAGAAGCTTATATCTTTTCCACTTCAGACTGGAGAAAATTGTCTGCAAGATGGGGTAAAAGGGACAAGTGTACATTGATTTAAGGGAAGGCTTTTCAATGGATGGCCATGACTCAGAATTTATTGAGGAAGTTTAAATTTTGCAGAAAACAAAGACTGCTGAAGAGCCCTAGAAATGAGATTCGGCAGCTTCTTTGCTCTTAATATTGTCCCTCATTGAAAGAATTTAGCTCAAAATGTAAAACTCTGTTCCTTGACCCTTTATGCCTGTTTTGAATAAGAGCAGGTACAGATGTAATATTTGGGTGTCCAACTTAAATAGTTAATTAACTACAGTCTACATCACTAAGCTACTGTGTGTATTTGGTACAAGCTTGAACAAGCTCCAAAAATGGATTGGGAGAGTGAAGGAGGCAGATTTAGATCAATGTTAGAACATGAGAGAAAATCTTTTGTTGCATCTTAATGCAGCAAATCAAATTGGTAGATGCATGGAAAAAGTCATGCATTTTTCTTAATCTGAGAAAATGTATATTTCTGCGTTAGCAGTACATGGGTTTTATAATCCCTTTCCTTGATCAGAAAGCCACTGTTTCTTGATCTGACTAATGGTAATAACTTAAAGGACATGTTATATATCAGGTCAAATTTTCAAAGGTGCTTAAGTCACATTTCAGAAGTGACTTAGGCACTGAAATCACTAATGCACTTTTGGAAATTTTACGTTTTCTCCCAAAGGATCTCAAAGCATTTTACAAATTAATTTACAAACTAAGTATAAGGGATGAATTACTTCACCCACCAATGAACTTCAGCCAGTTCTCCCTCTCAGATGAAATAAAGCAACTATTTTATAGTGCCATCAACGTTACATGACCATTCAGGGCAGGAAGGGAAGAGGTGAAGTTGCAGTGTTGCATAAACTGATAGAGAGAAAAACAGAGCACTTTCATGTCCTAACTCCACCCTACATGTCCAATTCATCCTTTCTTTGACTTCCCACATTTTCCAGTGGTCTGCAGGTGCTAAAAAGGATGTTTAATTGTGTTTTTTGGTCCTGTAGCTAATGAGAAAAGTCTGAGAATTACATAGAAGTACATTACAGTGACAGGGTCAGACATGCTCCCAGAAGATAAACAAAGTGCTAAATGCCTATAACTTCTGGGTAGGGAAGGTCACAGGAACTACATCAGGCCACATGAAGTGTCTGTCATAAACTGTCAGTGAGGAGTACTTGTGCTAGGGAGGCCTCTTGCCTATATTTGTTTTTCATCAGAACCCCATCAATTCATTGTATAAGGTTAAGAAAAAATCTACACATTTCAAGGTGTTTCCTTCAAACTTCTTTGGGGTTGTGTTTATAGACCGTAATAAGCTGCTCACTGAACATTTCAGACACCCTATTGCTCTGTGTATTTTGTACTGCACTGAATTTTCACCTAAGCTGCCTGCCTATCTATCTATCTATCTATCTATCTATCTAACATGATTATAAAGTAGTTCTGTACTTTTAACTAAGTTTATCTAAACAAAAATGTTGTGTTTATAATATAAATCCCAGGAGTCTATCACAAAAGGAAGACTTGAATCATCTTGGCCCTCAGCGCCAACATATTTAATCCATTTTATCATTGCTTGACAAAGACTAACCCCCAAGTCTGGTTAAAAGGAAAAGGAAGCTCATCTGTCTGATCTTCTTGGCCCAAGATTCATTTTTCTTCAACTTTTTACAAGGATATCTGTGACCCTTGCTCTCATTTTGTCTTCCTGAACATCATTTGGCTGTCTTCAGATTCTAAGACATTTCTCAGCAGTGTGTTTCTGTTGAAAATGCATATTAATAATGAAGTTGAAAGAAGTGAAGACTAATACCTTAGAATTGCAGCAACCATTTATCATGTTTAATTGCCACCAGGTCTACTTAAAAGATAGTTGATTTTACCTACTCTGTATTACACTGTCCAGTAATGTTACATGGATTGTTTCAGATAAATAAAATTATTATAGTAGGTGCACATTCTAGTTAAGATCAAGCTGAGTTCTGTTATGAACAAATAAATAAGGGAGTTATAACTTTCTGAAACAAACCTTTTTGGACCAAAGATTTCCATGTTTTTTTATCTCTGAGCAATGGTGAAAAAATAGTGAACAAAAGCGGATTGGCTGTTTTAAAATGTATTTAGTTTAAAAATAACCCGCTTCTTCTCCATGTGTTCCAATCAAAAATATTATCTATGCATGTCAAAATCAGCCAGATTGATTCTGTTCAAAGTTTGCTTTTTTGGTAGATCCCACTGGAATAAAGTATAGACACTATGGCAGACATCACATAGGCTGGTTGTCAGACATCCCCTTATCATAAGGGTGGGTTCCACGCTAATTTATCTCCAACTCATGTCATTTAAAAGGCTGAATGGCTCTCTTGAGAAAGGATAGCTAAAGAGCAAGGGCAGGAAAGTCAGATGAGCAAAGCCCTTTTATATTTGAAAGAACAGCCTTATCTTAGAGGGTTGTTACTTTATTAAAAATCAAGGCAAACCCCCTAAAGGGAGAGAATGGTTGGACAATATCCTCTTGTATATGGGAACAGAATGGGGACCCTGGTGTAGAATCATAGAATATGAGGGTTGGAAGGGACCCCAGAAGGTCATCTAGTCCAAGCCCCTGCTCGAAGCAGGACCAATTCCCAGTTAAATCATCCCAGCCAGGGCTTTGTCAAGCCTGACCTTAAAAACCTCTAAGGGAGGAGATTCTACCACCTCCCTAGGTAACGCATTCCAGTGTTTCACCACCCTCTTAGTGAAAAAGTTTTTCCTAATATCCAATCTAAACCTCCCCCACTGCAACTTGAGACCATTACTCCTCGTTCTGTCATCTGCTACCATTGAGAACAGTCTAGAGCCATCCTCTTTGGAACCCCCTTTCAGGTAGTTGAAAGCAGCTATCAAATCCCCCCTCATTCTTCTCTTCTGCAGGCTAAACAATCCCAGCTCCCTCAGCCTCTCCTCATAACTCATGTGTTCCAGACCCCTAATCATTTTTGTTGCCCTTCGCTGGACTCTCTCCAATTTCTCCACATCCTTCTTGAAGTGTGGGGCCCAAAACTGGACACAGTACTCCAGATGAGGCCTCACCAATGTCGAATAGAGGGGAACGATCACGTCCCTCGATCTGCTCGCTATGCCCCTACTTATACATCCCAAAATGCCATTGGCCTTCTTGGCAACAAGGGCACACTGCTGACTCATATCCAGCTTCTCGTCCACTGTCACCCTAGGTCCTTTTCCGCAGAACTGCTGCCTAGCCATTCGGTCCCTAGTCTGTAGCTGTGCATTGGGTTCTTCCGTCCTAAGTGCAGGACCCTGCACTTATCCTTATTGAACCTCATCAGATTTCTTTTGGCCCAATCCTCCAATGTATTTGTTCCTTGGATAAACAGAGGACTTTGTTTTTCACAACTGTACAATACAGCACATTTTGCAAGCACTAAATTCATTAAAAATATTAAGATGTTTAAAAAAATATTTATCACAAATAGATTTGCCTTTCTGCAATCTAAGGAGTGAGTTTGTGTGGCAGAGAGAGAATACATGGGAAATAAGGGAAATAAGTACATGACGTTCTGCGAAAGTGTTTGCTATGTATACTCTGCCTCATTGCTGGGATTCAGAAATTATCTTGTTTGAGGGGAAGCTTTCATAATTCAGAACTGATAAGATCGTGAATTATCTAGAGCTCCCTTTTATGAGTAGGATTACCCATGTCTCTCAAATGATCATAATATATTTTATTTGTCCTGCAGGAAAATATAAATCTTTCTTGCTCTCATATTCTAGGCAATGCTATTAGTCCCTGATCTTTGTGAGCCCCTAAGAATTAACTATATTTCACCACTTAGAGGTATCACTTTTTAGGAGTGGCACTTCTGGGAGAAATGTGAAAAACATGAGAATGTACCAGTGTGGGTAGTGAAACATCTATCTCATCTGAAGGTTATTGAACATATGCCAACCCTCACACCCTGATTAGGAAGGAGTTACCAGAGCTATGCAAAATGTTGGCAACAAAACCTAAAACCACTTTAAACCCACCTAGTTTCAGATTTTATTACAAATTTGAAATGCAGACAGGGCTAACTGAAAGCTTTTCTAAGTTTTACAAATCTTTCAGCTGAACCTAGGACCTCTTAAATTGAACCCAATTTATGGTTTTGCAACAAAATCATCTAAAATGTGTGGTTTTGCCTGGTTTTAAAAAAAGACAGTGTAATTCAGCAGTTGTGAATTAGTTTTGATTTGAAATTTTGTGTTCACTTGAACCTGTAACTTAAAATGAAACTTGGAAGATGTAAAAAAATGTGGATCAAAGCTGAAGTAAGAGTGCAAGCTCTCTGTGCAGAACTCCAGTTGAAGACAAGTGGTCTTTAGGATCACATGCAGTGTATGAGCGAAGCCCAAAAACATAACCATTAAGATCTCATTGAGGTTGGTTTATCACTTAGAAAGCTATTTTGACACTGTTTAGTTCATAATGGGGACAAATCTTATCAGCATTCAGCCCAAATAAGTGAGGTGGACACAGAGAAATTATCCAGGGAGCAGAATGGCAGCAGAGCTGTTATCAGATAGTCATACAGCTTAATGACTCGATGGAGATAAGTTGTTCTCTCTTGCCACAGAGGGCAGGACAAGAGGCAATGGGTTCAAATGACAGCATAGCAGTTTTAGATTAAATCTCAGAAAAAACGTCCTAACTGTAAGAACAGTAGGACAATGGAACAGACTGCCTAGAGATGTTGTGAGATCTCCTTCACTGGAAGTTTTCAAAAGAAGGTTGGATAGCCATCTGTCTTGGGTGGTTTAGACACAACAAATCCTGAATGTTGGCAGGGGTTAGACTAGATGACATTTGAGGTCCCTTCTAATTCTATGAGTTCTTAAGACACTTTTGCTCCTGTCTCACCTGTCCATGCCACATCTCCAACCTCTCCTGTGAGAAGAATGCAAGTGTCCCTCACAGAGTTGGTTTTTGTGCCACACTGGGGATGCATACTTAGGAAATAGTCTTCTGTGTTATGTTCCAGCTGTTAGCTTCCTTTTAACTTCTTATCTATACCTAGGTAGACTGACTTACAGCAGTCCAGCCTGGAAGTAATCAACACATGAACAAATGTGGCCAAGTTATTGTTCAAGTAGTACGGATGATGTCTTCTTTCTAGCTGGAGCTGGACCAAGGTGACTGTTTCTCTTTGAGCTTTCATCTGGTTATTATGGTTGTGTGGTATCTTAACCTCCTGGTAGACATACACTCTCAAGTGAGAGCAAACATTTTCTTCTAACCATTTCCCTTCTCCAGTTTCTTTAGTAGGAAATAACACTTTCTGTGCTGGATGAGAGGGTGTATAAAGATCTGACACAGAATCATAGAAATGCAGGCCTGGAAAGGACTTAAAGAGATCACCTAGTTCATTCCTCTGTAAGGAGGCAGTAAAGCCCGTCCCTGAGAGTTTTGTCCAACTTGTTCTTAAAAACCTCCAGTGATGGGGATATTATGTCCTCCCTTGGTAACCTATTTCACTACTTAGAGTTAGAAAGTATTTCCTAAAATGTAACCATATATCATTGACATATAACTGGTATCATGGACTGGTTTTGTTTTATGGTATCTAATAAGAGTTGTTAATAGAGGCTAAGGAAGACTGGTAACAATACTGAGCCCTTTGGGAATGTGTATAGCAGAAGAAGAGAAGCTAACTATAATGGATCTTTGGGACCTACTGGGAAGGAATGAGCATAGCCATCTGAGCACAGTTCATACTACCACCATTGCTCATTGCACAGCTATAACTTCTTCCAGTTTGTTATCTACTCCTGACTTCTCATGTCCTGTTAAATTACAACATTGTTCCTCTTTTCTGCTTAATATTTAAGTCTTTTGTTTCAGCATGTCTTCAGCAGAGTTGTTTAAATTCTACAATAAATGTTCTGCAAATATTTGCTAACATTTCACAATAAATTATTCTGGCAATGTTTCCACCCATCTTGTGTTCATTTTCCATGTATCGCTGACACAATGCTCATGGAAAGCAAAATTAAAAATATATGTACATGAATAGTCATAGAAACCCAATGTTAGATTTACACTGGAAGGGCTTGAGTGATTATCCAATTGTCACAAAAACAATACTAGGGGACTTATATTCACCAGTTCAGCTAACCAACACAGCTTTAACAGTCATGAATATTTGTAGAGAACTGTCAATCCACCCACTTAAAGAATTGATCTAATAACCTTAAATAACAAACATCTGAGGAAATTTGCCATCATTGCTGGAATATTTCATGAGCAGGAAAATAAACTACATTAATTTAATAAATTATGAATTGCAAGTTGTCATGTTATGGGAGTTCAAATCCAGACCAGTGAGGGATTGTGTCACCATCTGCCCTGTAACTGTGGGTGCCTCTCAGTGCTTTGCTCTTGTATCTCCCAACCTGGGCCACTCACAACCAGCCTACCAGCATGCAGGTCACACCCTGAATGTCCGTGTGCTAGACACCTCTGGGTCAGCAGCTCTGACCCCAGTAGCCTGTCTACACCCCAACTCTGGTTTTCAACCAGCAAGATGACCCCTACACATTCCCAGTCCCAATTTTTTCAAAATTGTGTGCTTTGCAATGTCCAGTCCTTTCCTGGACATTTCAGAGAAATTATCTGGTTGGTTTGTTCCTCTAAAGACATACTGTAGTGGGGTGGCTGCCCCACTCCTATACTAGATGGGGCTCCAGCAGGCCAGAGAGGCTGTGCGGGTGGGCGGCCAATCAGAGAAGGCCTGCTAGGGAGCCAATCGGAGACTGAGTAAGAGGTAGCCAATCAGGGCCAGGCTCAGCCCTATATAAAGGCTACCCAGGCCTTCAAAGGGTGAAGTGCTGTCTCCTGTGCGAGGGGACTAGCACCAGGGACAGCGCAGCGCGGGGCAGGCGAGGGGAACAGAAGGGAACTCCAGCCTGGTATCTGCCAGGCTGTAGGCCCTGAGGGGAGGGCCGGGCTGGTGCAAAGGGGCCGAAGGGGAAGCGACCCAGGGAGAGAGGCGGACAAGGGGAGAGAAGGAGGACAGGAAGGCTGCCATGAGTAGAGGGTGGGTCTGGGTCCCCCCTTCCCCCTTGTACATACACCTAGCCGTTGGACGTGGCGATAGAGGACTGCACCAGATCCCTGGCACAAGGGGTTAGACTTTGGGGTGAGGTTGGCCGCTGTGGCTGGGCGAAGTGAAAGACTGCTGATAAACCACCACCCCTGGAAGGGGGTGAACGAGGACTAGGGGGCACTGTTGGAGGGCAGTGTCTTGAAGAGGACGCCGCAAGAAGGGAGAAACTCGGGTCCAGGCGCCAAGAGAGGGTGAGAGATGGACGGGATGCCACCAGTGGAGGGTGCGCCACACTGGACTGAGCTAATTCCCTGACGAGTCAGCAGGAGGCACTGAGGTGGTGAGTCCCAACCCTGTCACACATACCCATCATGGTTGTAGGACCCATCTTTTTCAGCTTGCAAGAGCTCTGTTCCCTTGTGTCTGTCTAGTGATGGATGCCAAAGATGACTTCTGTCCTTGCTTATATCATCCAAAGTTCAATGACTTTGCTTCATGAGGCAGGAAGCCTTCATGTGTGCTCAGCTTGCTGTGTCCACCAGAAAGCTGACTTCATGCTGTTCTTCCTTTCCTGTAGGTTTCCCATCCCCCATATGTAAATAGGGCTTCCATTGTAGGCATAGCCTTCATGCCTCCAGCTTCCATCCCAGACACACCACACGATCCATTGTCTACAGCCAAGTGCTGAGGTACAACCACATTTGCTCCAACCCCTCAGACAGAGACCAACACCTACAAGATCTTCACCAAGCATTCTCAAAACTACGATACCCACATGAGGAAATAAGGAAACAGATCAACAGAGCCAGACAAGTACCCAGAAGCCTCCTGCTGCAAGACAAGCCCAAGAAAGAAACCAACAGAACTCCACTGGCCATCACATACAGTCCTCAGCTAAAACCTCTCCAACGCATCATCAGTGATCTACAGCTCTTCCTGAACAACAATCCCTCACTTTCACAGGCCTTGGGAGGCAGGCCAGTCCTCGCCCACAGACAACCTGAAGCATATTCTCACCAGCAACTACACACTGCACCATAGTAACTCTAACTCAGGAACCAATCCATGCTACAAATCTCGATGCCAACTCTGCCCACATATCTACACCAGCAACACAATCACAGGACCTAACCAGATCAGCCACACCATCACTGGCTCATTCACCTGCACGTCCACCAATGTAATCTATGCCATCATGTGCCAACAATGCCCCTCTGCTATGTACATCGGCCAAACTGGACAGTCCCTACGTAAAAGGATAAATAGACACAAATCAGATATTAGGAATGGCAATATACAAAAACCTGTAGGAGAAAACTTCAACCTCACTGGACCCACAATAGCAGATTTAAAGGTAGCCAACCTGCAGCAAAAAAACTTCAGGACCAGACTTCAACAAGAAACTGCTGAGCTTCAGTTCATTTGCAAATTTGACACCATCCGCTCAAGATTAAACAGAGACTGTGAATGGCTAGCCAACTACAAAAGCAGTTTCTCCTCTTTTGGTGTTCACACCTCAACTGCTAAAAGAGGGCCTCATCCTCCCTGATTGAACTAACCTTGTTATCACTAGCCTGATTGTTGCTTGCATATTTATACCTGCCTCTGGGAATTTCCACTACATGCATCCGACGAAGTGGGTATTCATCCACGAAAACTTATGCTCCAATACGTCTGTTAGCCTATAAGGTTGTGTGGGCCCCACACTTCAAGAAGGATGTGGATAAATTGGAGAGAGTCCAGCGAAGGGCAACAAAAATGATTAGGGGTCTGGAACACATGAGTTATGAGGAGAGGCTGAGGGAGCTGGGATTGTTTAGCCTGCAGAAGAGAAGAATGAGGGGGGATTTGATAGCTGCTTTCAACTACCTGAAAGGGGGTTCCAAAGAGGATGGCTCTAGACTGTTCTCAATGGTAGCAGATGACAGAACGAGGAGTAATGGTCTCAAGTTGCAGTGGGGGAGGTTTAGATTGGATATTAGGAAAAACTTTTTCACTAAGAGGGTGGTGAAACACTGGAATGCGTTACCTAGGGAGGTGGTAGAATCTCCTTCCTTAGAGGTTTTTAAGGTCAGGCTTGACAAAGCCCTGGCTGGGATGATTTAACTGGGAATTGGTCCTGCTTCGAGCAGGGGCTTGGACTAGATGACCTTCTGGGGTCCCTTCCAACCCTGATATTCTAAGGTGCCAAAGGACTCTTTGCCACTTTTACAGATCCAGATTAACTCTGCTACCCCTCTGACACTTGACACATTCCTTTTGTTTAGGATAGACCTGTTTAATAACTCATCCTGATGTACCTGGATTACACACACTTTAGTTATATTCCGGATATAGTCAGAACTCTTAATACCAATCCCATTCATACATCATGCAAGAATATTACTGATCAGTGAATTATTAGCTTTCAAATGATACCTCACAAGGTATATTTTGTACAAAGATTATTACATTATTATTCTGGGTATGAGTTACAGTTATTTCCTCAGAAAAGCCCATAACTGAAATATTTTGTAGAAATGTGGGACTGGTAACTTTAATGCTCTCATAACTTAAACCAACATCCTTTCAAATTTTACCATCTACAATGGCAAAGAGAACAAGAAGGGAAAGTAGGAGGAATTTCTTCAGCAAGCAATATTCAGTCCTTCAAATTACCCTTCAAAAACGGCAAGTGAAAGGCATTCTGGATCACTGAAAAGCAATTGCTTTCTCTCTTTGTTAGTCTTTTAGCTGAAAAGTGAGACTCTTTAGTTCCCCAAAAATATAAATTTAGTTTCCACAAAAGAATGTAAAAATGTCTTTGGTGCCATTGCTATTTATAGCTATATTGAATTTCTCCAGTTGAAATATATGGCTGGATTAAAGCCTTAGTTTTATATAGGATTCCTGCTTTCCACAGTAAAATATTTGATCAAATACAAAAGGTCAGATCTTTCCTGCATAGAAGTCAGTGGGAGATTTTCCACTGACTTCAACTGGCTCAGGATTTGGCCCAATGGATTTAAAACTAGGATTTAGTAAGCCTGTTTGGATAAAACAAAAACAGATCCTGAAACATCACCCAAAACTGAAAACAAACATTGTGGTTTGAAAGAGTTCAGATTTAATATGTATTTTATTTTTCATTTTCAAGTCTCTGTACTTCCAGAGTTAGGAACAGGGCTAGAAATAAAATGGCAAACTTCCTCAAGAAAAATCTGTTCTTGTGATATTTACAGGAAATCTTGAGAGGGAGTCTGTATTCCCATGATTCTTGCAACCCATTTGTGAGGACTTCAGTGGTTTAGCTAGTACACATAAACATCCAAACTTTTAGGTGCTTATTGGAACTGAACCTCTGAATCTTTTGAGGTTCACCCATCTCCAATTTAAAAATCCCCTTGAGAGAAGAGATATCCAGCTATAAGCTTTACAGAAGCACACCTGGCAAAATAACATCTGCCTGAGGATGATTTAGTGATCCTTAATAAAAGTTAACATATTTGCACATACAATTGAACTGTATAGCAACAATGCATTTTGCATTAGGACGTACACTGGGGAATCCTGACTCCTGAAGAATAACCTCATGGCTTTTACACTTGAAATTACAGTGAAGCTTTATCCACAGATTGTGCAAGCAAAACACGCGCTGTTACACACACATGGGAGCTAAAGGAGGTTATTTTCATGATTACCTATTTCTAATTTCCAATATTCATCTTAATGCAGTTGCTGCAATTTGAGATTAGCTCTTTCAGTGGCAGTTAAATCCAGCTGCTGTGGTGTCTGATACTTTTGTGATCAAAAGTCTGCAAGCTAAGGTATTGATGCAGTGGGTTTTGTTGACACTTCAACATTATGAAATACATTCCCTCTCCTTTATTATGGCTTCCCTCTCTCAGGAGGTCTGATGATCAGATTGTTGTGGTTCATTCAGCTAAAACAGATAGACGGTGAGTAAGTTAGATGAGTTACTTTAAGATTAGTCAGCTGGAAGGCCAGCATCACCAATGGTGATTTATAATGTGGCAAATGGTCCTGTTTTGAAGATATCAATAATGAGGTTAGTCAATTATTTCTGGAGAAGTAAACTTTAAATGTTCAGGTTCTTGAAAACCAATAAAAAAGCTTGAAACACAGTGAAAGAAAGGACTAACTCTTGCAAGTGTTTACATAGCTTGTTTTCTTACATTAAACATTGTTTTAAGATTTTAATGAAATATTTCATTAAACGTTTGCAAATGGCCAAATTCTGACATCAGCACACAGGCCCAAGTAGCCAGTGGGATCTCGGTGTAGGGGCAGGAGGGAAAGAATTGCTTTCCCTTTTCAGGCTATGGAACAGAAGCAGAGCCACTCTGTAGTCTCCGCCTCAGAGCTGTAGTAGCCCCCGTGACCAACATATGATCTCTTTTTGTGGAGGAAAGCAGATGTGTCCATGTAAGCATGGCTCCAGCAGCTTATTCTTGCTCCTCCCGAGCCTGCCTGTCTTCATGTCGCATAGCTCTGCTCATTGGAATGAGACAGATTCTGGTTTACCATAGCCATGGAGGGGAAGGCTTAGGCCCATGTTAACTGAATATAATGAATACTGAGGAATGGCAGGGGGGGAGGGCGCTTATAAGGGTTACAGAGATCTTTTATGTAGTACTAATGGCCCTAATGTGGATCCATAGTTTCATCATTCCCTCCCCCCCCCCGCCTTTTTTTTTAACTATCCCATTTCCTCCAGCTATTTTTGGCAACTACTGCTCATGGACAGTGATTGTTCTATCATGTGGGATTAACAGCTAATTAAAATTTTTATTACCACTCTGAAAGCAACTTCAGATGGCCCAATAATGAAGAAAAATCAATCGGAATGGAACTCCTGGGAATATGGGGCAGGAGGGACAACCCATATATTGTCTTTAACTTCTTTTACTCATTCAGGGTGTAGAATTTAATTGTGTGTGTTTGTTGCCAAAGACTTATTTTGACATACTGTGTAGTATATTTTGGTATACTGTGCACTATAAGCTATTCCCATTAATACATTTATTAAACTTCATGTGCTGTGGGAAAAAATTGCATCTCAGTCTCTAATTTCAGTACCTTCACCTGAGAGTATTCAGTTGTTTCCAGATTTATAAGTATCTGGATGTACAAAGGTCTAATGGTGCTGTTGAGAAAGATTCTGCTTTCATTTCTCTAACACAAGTTAATAATAAGCAATGGAAGTAGAAGGCTCATTTCAGCCTGAGGCTATTTGTAAAGCCTGGAATTAACAAAAAGTTCACCATCTCAAAAATAAGGCTTGGTTTGTGAACTGTAGTCCTGCTGGATCCTCTGATACCCGAATCAAGTGTTAAATAAAATAATATTTACATTTCAGTCGTGCCTAATGAGGCCCAGCTCGGTTGTAGCCTTTGTGCTAGGTGCAGTACAAACATATAATAGGACTTTGTCCCCAACAAGATGGCTGAGTTGCTTTTTGGAGCCTGTCTAAAATTTCTTTGGTGTGGTCTCCTGTTCCTGCCCCTGCCCCTGGCTTGAACTGGTTTAATTTCTTATGTCCATCTCCCATGTAAGAAAACTGATTTAAAAACTCTCAAGATCTAGGAAAGCCTAGCCTTTAATAATTCTATAAGTAGTGTATTCACTATCCTGACTATTCATCAATTTTTAAAAAAAGTGACAGTCATAACTATATGTAATGGAATTTGAATAATTTAGGTGTAATACATAGCAAAGTTTTGAGCTGGGGTGGGGGTGGGGTAGCATAGTTTATTTAGAAATCTGGAGGAAGCTGTGGCCAAAATTTTGAAACTTGGGTTTCTCAGTTTAAGCACCTGATGTCCTATTTAGTCACTTAATTAAATGATCTGATTTGTACAGATGTGCTAAGCTTCCAACACTCCCATGGGAGCTGTATCTACTAAGTCGGGACTAAATTTTGCCCATTTCCCCAAATCTTTACTACTCAAAAGAATTTCTCTGTGAGAGACCTAGCATATTTAAGAAATAGAGGTGTGCTTTCTTTGTCACCTGTGCAACTACTCATATCAACTACTGCGTCCCCTACGAGGATGCCTTTCCTATAAGGTTTTCATCTTTGTGTCTGGGGCAGGGTGAGAGAACAGCACAGGCAACTTCCAATTTTTTGGAATTGCCCAGAGCATCTCAGCTCACGCAGAGCATCTGGTTTTAATGAAGATCTCCCAATTTACTCAATTTCCCAGATGTTTGCACTGAAGCACAGGGTGGTCAAGTTTGGATTTGCTTGGAGTAACTAAATGAATCACTAGGTCAGCTGTGATTAGAACTCGGGATAGAGAATTGGTTTTAAAAAATAACCCAGCATAAATCTTTGTCAGACTCCCAAACCTTTTAAAATTTCATACTGGTTTGGATAAACTAACCCTTTCCTAACCAATTTATAGCTCTCTCCAGCCTTCTACCCTTTCAACAGCTCCATGATCCTCCTGCCTCTTTTCAGGAAATGGAGCCCACTGTTGCCCTCATGTAGTTCCAGGTGGGAGGGATGTGAAGACACTAGTGGTGCCCCTAGATCACTCAAAACTCTTGCATAGGCAGCTACTGAGCTCTTCCAAAAGCTTTTGTACTCTGACTGTGGGGGTAAGAAGAAAATGCACTACTGGCTCAGCCTCCTGAAAATCTTTTCTTTGGCAGAGCTCTGAATCAGAACACAGGGAGTAATAGAAGAGCTCTTTCACATACGTACTATACACAGGGCCAAGAGACTTTAAGCCTCTCTGAGGCCTGGTCCATTTTCTCCTGTCAGATCATATGCATTCTGGAGCTTGCCCCATCAGAGGTATTTGATGCACTTCAGAGTTCTTCTAATCAGAACGCCCCAGAGTGCCCAAAATTAAAAAAGGTACTGGCCCTTTTCCCAGCAGAAAAAGAGATTGCCAATCTTTGGACCAGGTGAAGGATTATCCAAGGCAGGGTTGGTCAAAGGCCACTTGTTGGAGGAAGTTGCAAAGGGGGATATAGCTGTATTGAGATGTATATTGGTGCTGAAGGCCCAATAAGGGAACTGTAAAAACCAACCAACAAAACAACCTCTTATCTCTGAGAAAAGATTCAGATAAATACCCAAAAGTACAGATTCTTATATGATCTGAACTTCTGAACACATGTATATTGTCTCCATTGTTGGAGAGGTGGAGATAGCTGACCTTTTCCCCATATTTGTGTTGGAGCAGATGATCCATTAAAGAGCAGAATGAAAGGAAAAGAAAGCTGAAGTTGGAGTTGGATGGATGGGAACAGGCAGACTTCATCAGGGCTTCACTAAGAGTCTGAGGAAAGCGGTGGTGGGAAAGGAAATCCTTAACAGATTGTCCAATGTGAAATAGAAGGAAAGATTGCAGTGCAAATAGGATGGAAAGAATCACAGATCTATCAAGGAGAGGAAGATGTTAGTCGGGGATCAAGGATGAAAATGAGCAAATAGGGAGGAAAGGTTATCGGATCTGTGTAAGGGTACAGCATATTAGGAAATGAAAACAAATAGATTAATCAGCTCTGGCCATGCCTGTTGTTTTAAGAATCATCCAATACTTCATTTAAAAATATATTCTATTTAGAAACAATCTCATATGAGCTTTTCCAACCTTCTCCTAAGAGCATTTGCAGGTAAACAGTCTCTTCATTTTAGAGTGTTCATTTGCTGCTGCTATATTTTACTACCTGGAATTACGTCACCTTTTCCACAGCAACCAATTGCCATTTCATAAACAGGGGATTTTGATTTAACCTTCAGAATTAATCTCCATGAGCCACCAGCAGCTCTTTACAAATCTTTAGGTCAGTAATACTGGCCCAAATTATATTTGGTCTCTTGAAGGTTTTTGCATGCATGTGAATAACAGGAGAAGGAGAACAGTGTTAGCAGATCAAACCGTGACCAGTGGGAGTTGCGATCGGCCAAACCTGTGGACGCTGCAGGTAAACAAACCATCCTGGCCCGCCAGCGGATTTTCCTGGCATGCCAAAGGTTGCCGATCCCTGCCTTATCATCTTGGCTAATAGCCATTGCTGGGATAGATCTATCTCCAGGAACTTATCTAATTCTTTTCGAATACAGTAATACTTTTGGCCTTCATAACATCCCTTGGCAACGAGTTTCACAAGTTGACTCTGTGTTGTGTGAAGACATAATTCCTTTTGTTTGTTTTAAGCCTGCTGCCTATTAATTTAATGAGGTGACCCCTTAGTCCTTGTGTTATGTGAAGGGGTAAATAACACTTCCCTATTAACTTTCTCCACATCATGCATGATTTTATAAACCTCTACCATATCCCCCTTTACTCGTCTCTTTTCCAAGCTGAACGGTCCCAGTCTGTTTAATCTCTCCTTGCATGGAAACTGTCCCATACCCCTAATCATTTTTGCTGCCCTTCTGTGTACCTTTTCCAATTCTAATATATCCTTTTTGAGATGGGACAACCAGAACTACATGCAGTTATATAGTGGCATTATGATATTTTATGTTTTATTACCTATCCCTTTCCTAATGGTTCCTAACATTCTCCAAGTATACTTATCCACTAACACTCAAGATAGCATTCAGTTCAAAAGGTAGATGGATAGATTCTGTTAACAGCAATCGCTATCACACAAGCAGACATTAGATAGAATAAAATATATGTATAATGTATTTACAGAATCGTTAATCAACAAAAGATGAAGGATTTGCACTAGGAATTTAAAGTTGTAAACCAGAAATCCTTACATTTCAATTAGAGCTGGTTGAAAAACAAGACTTTCCTTTTGGGGAATTTTTGTCCATGAAAACTTAAATAAAAATATTTAACCAATTTTTCAACCATTTCCAAAGATGGCTTAAAATCAAGATGAAATTCTGTGAAAATTTTCATCAAATAAAATTGACCATTTTTTGACTGAAATTGAGTATCTGGAAAATTTTTCATCAGGTCTATCTTGAATCTATTCAATTAAAATCAGAAATTAAAATGAAAGAATACAACAGATATTGGAAGAAGCCACGGGAAAAATAAGACTCACTAAATAGCTATCATATCACAGGTATTTCTGGATACTTTCACGGCCTCTGGGCAAGCATGGATCTAGCTGCCTGCAGATCCTCCAGCTTCTGGAAGCTTTTCCCTGTTAACCTCAACCACAAATATCCACGCAGCAGAAGTCCTGTCTACTTCCAAGAGGTCAATCTTCTGACTAACCAGAAATTACACCAAAATGTCTTTTAATTGGTTCCTTCACTACTGCAACAGAACAAGTCACTTAGCTCAGAGTTAGAACCCTCATGAACCAGGCCTGAAGAGCCTGGCACCACACAAAGCAGAAGTGTTCATTAATAAGACCTTTTTAAGGTAGGATTTGGGCTCAAAGTTTCTAAAAGTAGGGATGTTGTGCTTGAATTGCAGTACAAAAAATGTCAAAACACACTGCAATACATCTATTTTCATTAATAGCAAAACAAACAAAAAATATTCTGGAGAAACAAGTTTCTTAGTTTAATAAAATTTAGGCAACTTACTAAAAGAGAATCCTGTAACTCCTATCACTTTCAGAGGTCACCAGCTACCACTGCTGCTGCATTGCTTAAGGTTTGCACTTTTTCTTTGAGCTTTGGTTGGGATGATTTAACTGGGACTTGGTCCTGCTTCGAGCAGGGGGTTGGACTAGATGACCTTCAGGGGTCCCTTCCAACCCTGATATTCTATGATTCTATGAAAAGCCCTAATCCAAAGCTCTAGATGTTTCTACAGACATTTTAAAAAAATAATTTAGGACCAATGTCCACAAATCAAATACTTATCCACCATACTCTATCTCTTGAAAGGAAGAAATGGAGCCACAGCCCCCTGCTCTAGAGACCGCAGATACATGAAACCTCAAATCAACTGTGTTGAAGCCTTGAACTAATTAAAACCTAACATAAAACTTCTCTGAGTTCAAAGTTGTTTTTTTTCTTTATATTCTATAAATTACACTGTCTTTACATTAATCAATAACCAATATTTTGAGTTCAATCTTACTGGTGCTTGTTATGAGATGCATTGTTATAGATATCAACTGGAATAGTTTTTTAAAAGTTAGTCTACTAAGCAGATTATTTTTCTCTAAGGGATTGTTCTTCTCTAGTTTAGTTTTGTCAACTGCAGGTATTAAAAAGAAGATATTGGACTTCAAGAGCCTCAGAAATAAGTAAGGGAGGCAACTCAGCAGCACAAAGATGTGGTACACTAGAAACATCAACATGCATTAAATTTCTGGCTTGTGCAGTATCTTTTAGTGTCCATGCATCTGAGCAATGGGTTTCTCATCCTGTGCATCTATTTTCTTCTCTATTTTCTTTCAACATGACTAAAAAAATTTCTTGTGATACTTTTCTTATGCTGCAGGCTGATGTCCACCTGTCTCGGAAATGCATCTAGATAATATTAACAATGTTCTTAATTCTCTGTATGTCAAGCATATGATTATTCTGGAAGTTATGCTAGAAATCTTGAAGTTGTGCTAGAAACATTTTTAGTCTTATTCATGATGCATTAATTTGTTAAAGGATTTTTGACACATATGTGAAGGAATTGAGCTGCATGTGGCGAACTCCAATAGAAAAATTTTTTTTGAAAACTGGGTAAGCCAGCCACAGGATGGCAGTGGGTTGAAATTACAGCATAGCAGTAGTGCACAAAGCCAAACATTCTCTGGGTATTGTTGAATAATGTATTTAGTGGTACAGAAGGCACAGAAAGACAATCACTTCCCCAAATCAGAGGATACATTACAAAGGTGTATATAATAATGAATGGTATCTATAAGGTTTATTGGTTGGTTTCTCGCCTTTTCTCTAAAACTACAACAAATTTGAATGTAATTCAAAGGCAGCACATTTTAAACAGATAAAAGGAAATAGTTTTTCCACCAAATTAGCACTAGCATAATTAACTTTGGAATTAATGTGCACAACATATCACTGATGCCAGGAGCTTTGCAGAATTCAAAAAAAGAGCTGGATATTTCTGTGGATAATGAGAACATCCAGAATTATAACAATAAGGATTAAAGTAACAAGAGTTTAGGAAGAGGTGTAAACCCTCTGTCTACAGGACATAAACCAACCTCTAATTAATGGTGGGTGGAAAGATCCTTTCCCCACAGGCAGGATATTCCGTAATTGTCTACTGCAGGATTTCTTCCATCTTCCTCTTAAGAGATTGGTGCTGGCCACTGTCAGAGATATGGTACTGAACTAAATGGACCACTGATCAGATTCGGTTTGGCAATTCCTATGATGCAAAGAGCTTACAACATAATGGACCCATTCTTGTGAAAAGAGAGAAGATTGTAGAAGCCAGGAAATCCAGAGGAAGGAATAACTTTAGAGGAAAGAATGTTTTGTTATATTTAACTGTTTTGTGTGGTTCGCTTCTTGTGGGCATCTTGAAAAAAGTGAATCTTTGGGAGGGACTTGACAGGTGGTAAAGGTCTGACTTGATGAACCATGATGGGGAGTGTACTACAGGGAAAAAGGCATAGATATGGGATATGCTAATAATAGCTTCCTAATAAAACCACAACCAGGAGGGATGTTATTGCTTGTAGAGAGAATATCTGTGCTACAGAGCTTGAATTTCACTTGGATTCTTATTTGACATGACAATGTTTATTGATTTTGATAATAAGAAAAAATAAAGTAGCAGAAAACTATCACTTTAAACTCCTTCCATTCTTCTTTTGTTATGTACTATTAAACCAACCTCAAAGTGTTGTTCTTTAACATGATCTGGGAGTAGATGAAGGAAGGGAATCATGAGCTATTTTTCTTTTATGTGAAAGAAAATGAACTTCCTTTGGAGAAGCCTATATCTCTCTCATGACTAGGGTGACCAGGCAGCAAATGTGAAAAATCAGGACAGGGGGTGGGGGGTAATAGGAGCCTATATAAGAAAAAGACCCCAAAATCGGGGATGCCCCTATAAAATTGGGGCATCTGGTCACCCTACTCATGACTCATTTGTTGTATGTAGCTGTTAACCCTAATGGAGAGCAGTGCTGGTGGAAGGAAATGGGATTTTACAGACTCTCAGTAATATGTAATTATGCCAACTATAAAGGCAAAGTTAAAGTTGGGTAGGAGGTGAAACTTGCACATAAATAAATTCCCATCTCCCAACAACTCGCTCTCATCATCTTTATGTTTCCATCAAATAGGGCCTAATACATCCAAACAACTTCCAATCAAGCCCATAGTTTTTGGGTGGAGAGATTCCTGGCTTCATCTCCTAGACTGACCTTAGAAAGAGAGCTTCTCTCCTGAGATGGCATGAAATCTTTACATTGTGTCAGTTTTAAAATTCTTCAGAGACAGGTCTGTCAGAGAAAGAATCTACAACCATTCTAGGAAATCAGAGGCTCCTCAGTCATAGGCAGTGATGGAGCTGGGCAAAGTCACATTTGGAAGAGAGTGGTGCAGAATGCAGCATTCTGTGGAAATCCCATTGGCTAGCAGCCACTGATGCATTTTTTTTCTCCCTGAATTAGTCCCTTGGTGAAGAGAAAATGATAGAATTTATTTAATTTTGGAAGTATTCCATATTTGCGTACAATAACTGCTCTAGGAGACTCATTTAAAAATTTTTATTAATTTGAAACCTCGATGTTTTCTTTTAAATAAAATAAAGGATAAAATATTGTTTTTTAACTATTCTTGTTTCAAAAAATTGCTCCTAATTTATCGGATTATTTTAGTTTTATGTCCTTTCTCACACATGTAAATGAATAAGTAAAAGGTGCAATAAAAGCAAATAACTATACACTTTCATGTCAACTAGAGCAGGGGTCTCAAACTCAAATGATCACGAGGGCCACATGAGGACTAGTACATTGGCCTGAGGGGCCTCTGGAGGGAGGATGCGGTCTGGGCCTAGCACCAGCCATTCTGCAGAGAGAGAGACAGACTAGAGTAAGGCAGGATGAATTGAGCCTCTCTGTTTTAGGGAGCAGCCTGTTTTGTCTCTCTCGGTTTCAGGGTTCTTGTATGTTGTCCTGAATTCCAAGAAAAAAAGTTGTGTTATGTTGCAAGCACATTGTCTCTCTTTGTCTAACTTCTCTGTGTGTGCTCTGTGAGCATAACTGCGGTCTCCAGGTAAACTGTGATCATCCTGCCCTTCGTATATTGCAAAACGAGAGGGGTTCTATTATGGAGAAGGGCTGATAGTGCTCAGATAGATCGTGCATTGCAAAACGAGAGGGGTTCTATTATGGAGAAGGGCTGATAGTGCTCAGATAGATCGTGCTCATCACCATAGTAAGAACTGTATAGAGTACAATAGAACCACTATTCTGGCATGAAGCTGTTAGACCTACTGTTGTCCAGATGAAAAATAAAACCTTAAAGTCTTGAACACTTGTAATCATTAAAGATACTTGGCATCCAGGTAAGGGTGTTAGCCCTGGTGTTCTGCTTATATTCCAGCTCAGGAAACCACATCCTGCCTTTGTAAATCACCTGCAATTTCAATGAGAGCTGGGATTCTTTTACACCTCACGTGCTAAACTGTTGTGTAGAACTGGCTGGGTAGGCTGTTGCACTGTTAATCAGCTGCTGCCTTCCATCTCAGAGCTGGCTGCACTGTGGTGGTGGGAGAAGTGTTTTATGCATATCCCTGACCCACCTCCTGGATGACCGCCCCCACCGCTGCCCCGGCCCTGCCCCCAATCCAACCCCTTCCCCAAAAAACCCCTTCCCAACTCCGCCCCTTCCCTGCCCCCAGGGGGTGCAGGAGGGGTGCGGCAGGGGGCTCAGGGCAGGGGGTCGGGGTGTGGCAAGGGCCGGGGTGCAGGAGGAGTGTGGGGGGCGGGCTCCGGTCCAGAGCGCACCTGGGGCAGGTCAGGCTCCCTGCTTGCCTGCCTGCCTCCGCGCCACTCCAGGAAACTGAGGGTGTGGGGGCACAGGGATCTGTGTGTTGCCCTGGCCATGCCCCCCAGGCACCGCCCCCCACAGCTCCCATTGGCTGGGAACAGGGAACCGCAGCCAATGGGAGCTTCGGAGGAGTTACCTTGAGGTGCGGCCAGGGCAACACACAGACCCCTGTGCTCCCCCCCTCCTCACAGGTCCTGGCTGCTTCCCGGAGCAGCGCAGGGGCAGGGCAGGCAGGCAGGGACCCTGCCCTGCCCCCGGTGCGTGCTAGGTAAACACTGGGCGTGGGGGAGCTGGCAGTCCTCAGAAAATAACCCCGCGAGCCACGTGTTTGAGACCCCTGAACTAGAGGCATTTCATGAAACAGAAGAGACAGTAAAGGAACAGATTTCCTAGACCACTACTTTCTTAAGTGTACTAATTAGCTTTCAGAGGAGATAATTTCAGTACACAGGGGTGCTCTTTTAAGTTTTTCTGGGAAATTTGGATTTTCCATTGGTAATCATTTTAACATGTCACACTGGAGCCACAGTGAATTAAAGTGAAGAGCTACACAGTCTAAACAAACAATCTTTCCCATTATCAGAAGCCTGACAACGTAACAAAAAAAATGATAGTCACATGGTCACATTCACAAGTGGTGCAGTAACAATTAAAAAATAAAGTGTTACGTTCCATAAAAATGATTGTTTTGTGGAGCTTGCATAATACTCCCAGCCCTATTTTTCAGTTTCACATGCTACCTTTTTACAAAGTCTTAAAAAAATTATTAAGCCGAAGTATTTTGAATGGCTTAATATTCCTTTTGACTGTGAGTTGATATGTTTGTATTATGAAAGCACTGTAGCCGACCACAGTAATATTAGGAAATAAGTTTAGATATTTGAATCCTCACTAACCTGGTCCAGAAACTCTCACTGACTAGAAAAATCTTTACTCACATGAGTTCTAATATAAGATTATTATTTAAAACATCATCTTTATAGCACAGTGTGACAATGTTTTTTTTCTACTATGTATATTTGTGTCTCTACATGCTAAAATAACTGTATCGGCAAAAGGATGAATTACATGACCTAAATAGATCTTCATTATCTGATTTCTGCAGTTCTATTATGCTTTGGAGTTCAGCTTTTGCTAAACAAGACTTTCACAATGGGAAAAAAAATTCAAATACTAGATTTAAATTAAATCCTTTTTCACTTTGTGTAATTTATCTTACCTTGTTTACTAAATCTTAAAAGAATACTAAGTTTTAACTTTTCTAACATGTCGGGATGCGATATTCGACAAAACATGCACCAGATGGAAGTCATTAACATTGGATAGGTTGTACTGCGATGCAGGATCAAGTAGTAAGAAACTTCTAAAAGTAACCACTGACATTGTTTCCATGCTGTTTACTCCATAGTACAATAGAAAGTTCTCATGTAAAGACATTAGCTAGGAAAAAAGGCTTTGAGTATGCAAAAAACTCAGTGAAATTGTTCATATAAACACCTCTGCTATATACTTGGGAAAAAATCATATTGTAATCAGTCATTTCCCACTGAAACAATGGACCAAATCCTCACTTGATTTTAACAAGGACTTAAGGACTCTGGGATTTGTTCCAGGGGAGTGTGTTTATGTGTTTTCTTTTAAGCAACCACTTTTGACTCATTAATAGTCTCTACATTAATCAGCAGAGTAAATCTCCTTATGACTTTCCATTCATTCTAGTATTTGTCAAGGTAGAGTCAGAAGCTATTGAAGCTTTTTTTGTTGAATACAGAACATTTTCTGATATGACAAGTAACTTATTTTTTAATCTACCAGATCTTCCAAAGCATCCAAACCTAGACTATTGTTCACCTCTTCATTCTGAGGTGCCATCGTTCGCATTTGTTCCTTCCCTGTCTTGTGGGCTATCCTACTGCTCCTAAAGTCGCTCTTTTTTTCCACCCAGGAGGCTGAGTATGGGTTCGCTCTTTAGATTATCAGCAACACATTGTGAATCACTAGGCAGGCATGGATCACAAGAGCAATGGGGCGATAAGTCTTCCTGCAGTTCAATATATCAACATTAGTTGTCTTTTTTTTTTCTTCTTTTTTTAACGTGAGAAGCGGGAGTCTGAGAGAGTTGCTGAAACTAAGCCGATTCTTGGCATCTGTCAGTATACAGAGAAACAAGGTGGGTGAGGTAATATCTTGTATTAGACCAACTTCTGTTGGTGGGAGAGACAAGCTTTCACACTTATACAGAAGACCTCTTCTTCAGGTCTGGGAAATGTACTCTTTCCTTTTTCTCCTCAGGTGCAGAGAATACGAGGGGCAGGGAGAGAGAGAGGGTCCTCTGAAGTGTTTACTTCTCCTTTTTACAGTTTCAGTCTCCCTCTTGAAAAACATTTCCAGCGGAGAGCTAGGAAACAAAGAGTCTATGTGGAAGGATGTTCCTTGTTGTTTTTTTCACCTGTTTGAGCTTGCTTTGTTTTCTCTTCCTGCTTGATAACTCTGTTTACTGCTTAAATGCAAATTAAGGCAAGCACACATTCTTTTGTGTTGGACCTGTTTGCCAACTTCTGCCTGGGTAGGGCTTTGGGTTTTGGAACATCTGTTAATAACATCATACAGGGGAATCTTATAACTTCTCATGAACACACATTTTATCAGGATATTACTGATCAGCAAGTTCTGAGCTTTCAAATGATACATTACAAGGCATACCTTGTACAAAGATTATTACAGTAGTGTGGAGGGTCTAAATGCAGGGGTGTATTCTGTCACAGTCACTTGTCCAACTTGTTCTGAAAGCAGATCCTCCTGTCCCTAATTTTTTTCACCTTTCTTTTGAAATATTTGCCACCTGTTAATTGACACGTTCATTCTTTTTCCCCTCTAACTTTAAAGGCAATTTGTAAAACCTTAAACATTGACAGCACCTCCTATAAGCTCTGTAGATTTGTCTTTGTAATAGTGTAATGAATGTGCAAAGCAGTAATAAGTCAGCAGAGGGCAGTGTAATGAACCTGCTGAAGGTGGAGCAGCTGCTTCTCTTCTGAAACTGGTTATAGCTCAGCCAGGTGAGAAAAAATCTATTTCAATGTAGAGGACAATTGGAGATGGTGAAGAACATAATAAAAGCAGCTGCGCTTGGTGGCTTTTATGGTGTTTCCAGATACCTGTATATGCAGCTGTGTCTATCTTAGTTTAAGATCTTCACAACTCATGTACACATAACACCATACCTGAGGCCACGACAACAATTTCTCTCAACAGAAAATGATTTGGTCAAAGCCTCAAAAATGGCCACTGCTTGCATGAGGTGCAACAATATTTAACAGATGCTGGATTTGGCATGCAGAAATTGGCTTCTCTATGTTTAAGATGAGACTGTACGTCAGATACAGTAGTATTTCATATGTAAATAGAGCTAAATTAATAACAAATAATTACTACTGTTTGGTTAAATTTAACCATTTTTAAATGGCTAACTTAACCTACTACATGTTGTAGACAACTTTGCAGGTATCATATCATGGAATATCAGGGTTGAAAGGGACCTCAGGAGGTCATCTAGTCCAACCCCCTGCTCAAAACAGGACCAATCCCCAAATTTGGCCCAGATCCCTAAATGGCCCCCTCAAGGATTGAACTCACAACACTGGATTTAGCAGGCCAATGCTCAAACCACTGAGCTATCCCTCCCCCTGGCAGTTTGGAGAATGCGGGTGTTGGTCCCACTACACCTCACATGCTAAGCGAGCGCTCTACCATTTGAGCTAATTCCCCCTCTACCCCCACATATTTCTGATGTCTTTTTTTTTTCTAGGTTGCATATTTTTTTACATGTGAAAGAAACATTTTAGATGAAATGTTGTCTGTCTTTTTATAAAGGTGCTAACTGATTAATCCATTATTGCATTGATTGGAAAACATTACAAGAAACTCATAAAATTGTAGTCTTATCACCTTTCAGACATGATGCAGGCATTTTACCACTAAGGTATACAGACTTTTCATTACAGTCAATGGGAATGAACAAGTAGAAAGTTAACTGGGTATTGTCCAAGGAATGTAATAACATCATCTTGAGTTAAAAGAAGAAAAATAACCAATTGAATATATATTAGCTGAAGAGTTATAATGAAGCCTGTCACCTATCTGCATCAAACTCTACCTGTAAATGCAAATTGGTGAAAATTTCACTCTGTTCTTGGCTAGAATTTGAGCACTAGGATTCTTTCCTCTTTGGCTGTAAATTTCTCCATAAATAGGAAGCCACTTTAAAGGATTTTTGAATATGAGGATGATTAGATTAGACAAATCTTTGTCCTACTCTGCTGCATGGCACAGAGCCAGCAGAACTATTTAGTCTTACTTGGACCTTTTAAAAGGAAGACTCTATGAGGATAACTCTGTAGCGCGTTTGCATTTCCCAGACCCCTCTGCTAGTATGGATTCCAAGTCTCTACCCGGCATTTTTTTTTTCTCTTGCCACTATGGCCATCTAACACCACTGGCCTCCTTCAGTCCCTTTCCTAGCTTTTCATTGACTTCTGCCTCAAATCCAGGCTCTTCATCCTCAGCTTCAGCTCTGCCTATCTACAGTTTGTGTCTCCAGCTTATACCGTGGGCTCTGACATTTCTGCTAAACCCTGTGCTCCCTTTGTGTCCTTCTCCCACAGAAGAGAATCTAGTTTTATCTAGATTAGCTATTTATCTAATCCCAGTTACTGTCATATCTGAGCACCTCACAATCTTTAATGTAGCAATACTCACAACAGGAGGGAAGGGGAGTCCTCTTATTCTCATTTTATTGATGAAAAATTTGTGGCACAAAGAGGCTAAGTGTCTTGCCTAAATTCACACAGGAATCCTGGGTGCACCAGGGAGCCACAATCTGGTCTTCTGAGTCCCAGGCTAGCATGCTAACTCTTGAACTATTCCTATCTCTAAAGTGACTCCCTTGAGCCTTTTTGCCATGCTCCTCCTCCTCCTCCTTCAATTCCTCCTCAAAACTTCGGTCAACTCTCCAACATTGACCTCCCCTCTGTCTCAAGATTTTAAAAAATGGAGGAAGCTCACAACTTCACCTTAAAAATAAATTATGTTACCACAAATTACCTCACAATCTTATACTGTTTAAATCTTGCTCTTTTCTGAGCCCTCTCGTCTGACATCACCTCTCTAATAATGTTTAACTTAGACTGTGAACTCTTCAGGGCAGGACCTGTCTTTTGCTTGTTTGCAAAACACTATTGATAGCAATGGTTCTGTTTTAAGAATAAATAATTATAACTGGCAGTCAGGACACTGGGTAATGAAGCCAGGGAAGGTAGTGCCTCTAGGGATATCCTAATAAGGGGGTGTTAGAGGGGGAGCAGTTTCCTCCTGGATGAGTGATGGGTAGGGAGAAAAAAAGTGACAGCTCACTGAACAGCGGTGGAATTATCAGGGCAAAGTACACCAGCATGACAGTTGTGGATAGGGAGGAGCAATCAGTGCCCCACCCCACCCCATCTTTCCTAAAACCTCCATGCTCCAGTAGTAAAATATTTTCTTTTTATCCATGTTAGGTTAGGGAGCCCACCCTAATCTGATCCCCATCTCCACCCTCGGAGCTCCATGGAGATTACTTCAGACTCAGGGCTACAGAAACCTCAGTGGGAACTACACGTTCAAAGAGGGAAACCAGAATATGTGACTATGTTGCTCAAAGTTCTTGGAGGTTCTGTTCTCTACTCTCTAAGCATGTCTGTATCACTTCCTGACACACCTTCTCCCCAGGTAAGCTCAGTCATCCTCAAAATTGGATGCCCTGGTGCAGAGCCTGCTAACATTACTGCTTGGGGCTTACACATCCATTATGACTGTACAAACAGACCTCAGAATCTGGCACTGCTCTGTGTTTAAGAATCTCTTTTTCTAGGAAATGCTAGCTCAGAAGCATTTAGTTCAGTGTGTTCCTTATTTTTACCCAGGTTTTTTTTTATATCCTGCAAAAAGTGAAAAATTGCTGCTTTTCTGTTTTTGCTGTCTTCATGCCATAAGAGTTAACAGGGGAAAACACAACACAACTTTTAAGCAGCATTAACCTGGAAATAAGAAGTACATTTTTAACAGTTTACCCAGGGATATGGGGTAAAAAAAAATGTGCCTAAGTGATTTAGGTTTCTAAGTCCAATTTTTAAGGGGATTTAGGCACTTAGGAGTGAACATTTTATGCAGAATCTTTAAATTGAGACCAGATGACATTCTAAAGTTTATCCTGTAATTCAACCACATTTTTGTTGAATACAGTGCAGGAATTACTGGTTGAAATTCTCTGATCTATGCAGGACATCAGACTAGATAGTGATATAGTCCCTTCTGTTACTAAAATATTTGAATTCTCTTCCTTCTTAATTGCTCAGATTTCATTTTCTTGGTTCTTGTGGCTCTAATCCTACTAGTTGTCCAGGCATCACAGAAACTTCCAGGAAAAACAGAAGAGACCAAATTTGAATTTCTATTGTAATAAATTAATTGGGAAAACAAACCCTTCAAAATGGTTCACGAAACCCTACCACCACCTTTGAGGCCTTCTTTATATTTCATAACTACACAAACAATGCTAACCTATTTTCCCCTTTTGTGGGGTTATTTAATTTATTATCTACAGGCAATCTATCGAGTAATCTATTCTGGGAGGAGGGGTTATTGATCTCTCAAGTGTCATCCACCTGTGCAAAACTCAGCATTTGGCTGAGAAGAAATGCTGATAATGCTGGACATTAATAAGAAACAGTAATATGAACAATAATTTTCCATGGGTGGTTTCTGAAACAGAACTTTCTATAAATTCACAAATACCAGCTAGTGAAAAGAAGCACCTTTTCTCAAATCCACAAGAGGTAGTGTTCTGAAATCTGAGTCTCCTGTTCACTTCAACAGAGATCCCAAGTGATTCACAAATCTTGTGTTGAAACTTGAGACTCTGCTTCTTTTCTCTAGTTGACACTCTAGTAGCACATTATCCCAAAGAGTCCAAGTATCATTATTAGCCCATCTTTTTGTTCTTAAAGGGACAAAGCTTCTTCAAAAATACATTTTACAATTTAAATGGGTGAATACTTTGGACCAATCCTGGCCACTGTAATATGAGACTTTAAAAAAAAATCATTTCCACTAAGAGATTTAAAAAACGAGGTACATTTGGACCTTACAATTGTTTTGCTCTTGAGCTGAAAAGTCATTAGAAAACTCTAGCACCCTCTGCTGGCCAACCAAAAAATCGCCAGTCTCCGAAATATGCTGACTTCATTGGTGATGTTTGTACACAAACAAGTCAGCAGCAAGTAGGGCAGAGCCATGCTGACTTGTGCCCTGTTAGTAAAAATCACAAGAGAACATACAAAAAACGAATGGGGAAAAGTTTCTAGAAGAGTATTCCAAACTGTAAAGTAATAAATAATATACTTGACACTATATCTTTCAAAGGGGCGTTTTTATATTAGGCCTCTGTTTAAGGAAGCAAGCTTTTCATAGTATACTGTTACAACATTTTAAAATGATTTCATATGTGCTAATGAAACCCCCTCATGTAGGTTTAAATTCTGACTCACTGCTGGAAGCTATGTAATATAGAACATTTAGATGAACCCCCTTTTATGTTCTAAAACATATGGCATTCTTAAAATCAGATATTAACCTTGTGCTTCAGTGGTGCATTAGATCACTTTTAGGTAGAAGCCACAACTTTGTTCTCCACATTCAAAATAAGAGTACATAGTGCGTCTAAGGTTCACAAGGTTAAAGAGGTAAATGGTTTCACATATACTATAGGCCCCTTCTAAAAAGAGGACAATAATGATGAGCCAGCCACTTTTTCCAGAGGAGGAAAGTAACTAGTTAGAATACTTAATCTTCTGAGACACATCCCTGGCATTAAGTGGATCCGTCTAACTCAGCTGAAGGCCCAGCCTGAAATCCAACAGCTGGATTCTGTCATCCCTGACTGGGGCAGTCTTGTTAGTGTAGTGTGACCTCTGGAGCACTAACACAGATAATACTGGCACCTCTCTCTACTCTAATCTACTACCAGTCTGAGCAATTCAGCAGGAGATGGGGGCATTAAGGCCATATTATTCCAAACAAAATTCAGCAGTGGTAGCAGAGTATTGTGACAGCATAAGAATGATTTTACCTTCCTTTCCCACCAAAGGTTTTTTAATGATAAATTTAGGGAATGATCTGTAAAATCACTATGGCTATATTATTTTTAAGTTATGCTTAGCAAAAGGCAGTTTGTGTCAGGAATGCTATCAATGACAATGCTAAAGCTCTCAATTTTATTTCCATGTACATTATTGTCATTCCAAAAACACATGGTTAATATGTGCACGCATGCGCTCTCTCTCGCTCTTCCCCCTTTCCATATATAATACATAATACTTACACATGCAAAACAAACAATCTTGTGTTCAAGAAACATTAAGGTCACAAAATCAAGCACCCAATAGTTAGCAAATGCCAGAATTAAGGTTGCCTGTTCAACCTTAATTTGGCTCCCTTGTGCAAATGCATTATGATTGTTTTAAATTACAGTGATCTGTTTTTGCCACAGAAGCATTGCCTCATTCAATGCACAGGATGGAAAGTGTTCTCTGAATGGGGAGCTATTCAGTATTTCTTTCTATACTTGTCATTCAGTCTGTGACACCAGGTATTATTTGCTCTCTACCATGAACACAATATAGAATTATTGCTTTTCTATGGTGCTTTCAAAGTAGTATCTTTATTCTTTACAAATGTTAAGGAATAGATCTTCACAACACCCCTGTAAGAGGAGGTGGTGGTGTTATCCTCATTTTACATATGGGGAACTGATGTACAGACATGAAAGCCAAAAATGTCAACTAATATTGGGTGTCCAATTTGAGATTCTTATGGCTTGATTTTTCAACAATACTTAACATTTTATATCACTTTATGTTCAAAACATTGCTCCCTTTGATTTCAGTTGTTGTGAATGCTCAGCACTTCTTCTAATCAGACCTCTCACTTCGGGCACCAAGAAAATAAGGAAAATACAGTTGCCAATTGTGAAAATGTTAGTGTTTTGACTTGCCTAGCACCACATACGAACTCTGTGGCAGAGGCAGGGATAAAATCCAATTCTCCAGAATGACATTCATCTATCTTTACCACAAGTCCATTCTCTGTCTTCCTGCAATCCCCTGCCTCACTCACTACGACTTCCAATTTCTTCAACAAATGAGGAAGAGGTCCTGCAAGAGACAGAACCTGAATCAACCCCATCAGTTTTAATGTTCTTTTAATGTGGGGGCAGGGTAGTGTGTGTAACTTCCCATGCTTTTTAAAAACAAGAAAACTGAAAAAACAAAAATGTAAGCATAGATTCATAGATTCCAAGGCCAGAAGGAACCATTGTGATAATCTAGTCTGACCTCCTGTATAGCACAGGCCCTGGAACTTCCTCAAAATAATTCCTAGAGCAGATCTTCCAGAAAAGAATCCAATCTTGATTTAAAATTTGTCAGTGACAGAGAATCCACCACGACCCTTGATAAATTAATCCAAAGGTTAATTGTTCTTTCTGTTAAAAATTAGAGTTTATTTCCTGTCTGAATGTATCTAGCTTTAACTTCCAGTCACTGGATCACGTTGTCCCATTCTGTGCTAGGGTGAAGAGCCCATTGTTAAATATTTGTAACTGCAATGAAGTCACCCTTTAACCTCTTTGTTAAGCTAAACAGATTGAGCTTCTTGAGTCTATCACTGTTTGGTGTGTTTTCTAATTCTTTAATGATTCTCATGGCTCTTCTTTGAACCTTCTCCAATTTATCAGCATCCTTCCTGAACTGTGGGCACCAGAACTGGACACAGCATTCCACCAGCTGTTGCACCAGTGACAAATACAGAAGTAAAATAACCACTGTACTCTACTCCTACTTGAGATTTCCCTGTTTATGCATCCAAGGATTGCATTAGCCCTTTTGGCCATAGCATTGCACTGGGAGTTCATGTTCAGCTGATTATCCACCATGACTCCAAAATCTTTTTCAGAGTCACTGCTTCCCATGATAGTCTCCCTCTCCTGTAAGTATGTCCCACATTCTTTGTTCCTAAATGTATGAATTTATATTTAGACATGTTAAAACATACTGTTTGCTTGAGCCCAGTTTATCAAGTGGTCCAAATCACACTGCATCAGTGACCTATCCTCTTCGTTATTTACAGCTCCCACAATTTTTGTATCATCTGCAAACTTTATCAGTGATAATTTTATGTTTTCTTCCAGGTCACTGATAAAAAATGTTAAATAGTATAAGGCCAAGAACCAATCCTTGCGGGACTCCATTAAAAATGCACCTATCAATGATAATCCCCTGTTTACATTTACATTTTGAGACCTATCAGTTAGCCAGCCTTTAATCCTTTTAATGCATGCCATGTTTATTTTATATCATTCTAGTTTTTTACTCAAAGTGCCATGCGGTACCCAGTCAAATGGCTTTCAGAAGTCTAAATATATTACATCAACACGATTACCTCTATCAACCAAATCTGTAATCTCATTAAAAAAGATATCAAGTTAGTTTGATGGGATCTATTTTCCATAAACCCATGTTCATTGGCATTAATTATATTACCTTCCTTTTATTCTTTATTAATCAAGTCTCATATTAGCTGCTCCATTATCTTGCTCTGGACTGATGTCAGACTGACAGGCCTAGAGTTACCTGGGTCTTCCCATTTACCCTTTCTAAATATTGGCACAACATTAGCGTTTTTGTAGTCTTCTGGAAATTCCACAATGTTCCAAGACTTACTCAAAAACAACATTAACGGTCCAGTGACCTTTTCAGCCAGCTCTTTTAAAACTCTTGGATGCAAGTTACCTGGCGCTGCTGATTTTAAAATGTCTAAATTTAATAGCTGCTGTTAAACATCCTCCTGAGATACTACTAGAATGGAAAAAATGTTATCATATTATATGACTACATCAGTTATACTCAATTAGATCTACCCGCAGGCTGATTTGAGAAATTTAGGATAAAAGGCAGGCTATTTGTGCAGAAGGCTGACAAAATAATAATTTAAAAAGTCACCTGCCAATAAATAAAAGACCTTGATGGCAACATAAGTATTCATGTTTCTATCTTTTAACAAAGTTTGGAAATCAGCATATCACCTGCATAGGCACTGACTCCAGGAGCTGGGGTACCCATGGGAAAAAAAATAGTGGGTGCTCAGCATCCATGGGCAGCCAGCTCCTCCCCCTCTTCTCCAGCGCCTCCTGCTCGCTGTTCAGCAGCATGCAGGAGGCGCTGGTGGGAGGGGGGGGAGTGGAGGCAGGAAGAGGCAGGGGAGTGGGTGGAACGGGGTGGGAAGAGGCAGGGCAGGGGCAGAGTGGGGGCGGGAAGAGGCAGGTGGGAGTGGGGGCTTGGAGAAAGTGCTGGAGTGGAGCAGGGTCTGGGGCAGAAGGGGGAGGTACCCTCCGGGAACTCTCAAAGTTGGTGCCTCTGATGACCTGTGTTTGTGGCATTCTCTAATGGGAGAGGTGACATTAATGATCTCTGCCAAGCTTTGTGAAGAGTGGTGTATAGGGGATCAGGGCCAGATGAATGCACTGGTGAAGATGCTTATCTGTCAGGTGATTGCAGTGTTTGTTTTTTATACTGTTCATGGTAGAAAACCCAGATTCACAGAGGTATGTTGATCTGAACATAAATTAAATGGCTAGATTCTGGCTATTCTGAAACTGGTCAGCATATTGAGCCCAGAAATCACCAAGTCCCACTTCTCCGAATTTTGCCTTCAAGACATCTGAGATCTTGAGCCTTACAATTTCTAATTGAAAGGTACCTTTATCAATTGAATCTATAACAGTCTTTGCTTCAGAAGGGCAAGGTCCATTGGCAGAGACAACAAACAGATCACTGACAAATAAAGGCCAATCCTTTGGAATTTTAAAATTTTCAAATGTCTTTTTAAAACTTTTGATCTGATTGTTTAAGAATTTTTGAATCATTGTCACTGAAGTTTCAATTGTAGCAACAACACACAATATGGGGAAGTGCAACATCTTTCCTGTTAAGTCTGTCTGAAAGATTTGAAGATTTCTCTGAAAGGCACACACTTGTCCAAACAGATCCCTACACTGCTTACACGGCCTTGGAGCTGCAAGTTGGGGGAATTCAAGTGACCAGTAATATTAAAGAGCAAAGCTACCTGTGACATAGCA